>NC_135478.1:217562155-217866988 GCF_052094955.1 Ictidomys tridecemlineatus
ACATGCACATGTGATTATGTTTATGCATGGATAACAAGTGCACAGCCTCTGTTACTTCCACCCACGGCAAGAATACTTAATTTCGGGCTGCGGATGTGGCTCAAGCGGTAGCGCGCTCACCTGGCATGCGTGAGGCCCGGGTTCGACCCTCAGCACCACATACCAACAAAGATGTTGTGTCCGCAGAGAACTAAAAATAAATAAATAAATATTAAAAATTCTCTCTCTCCTCTCTCACTCTCTCTTTAAACCAAAAAAAAAAAAAAAAAAAAAAAACTTAATTTCCCCATAGCCCACACGATGCCCTTTCAACTTGGGGGAGAGAGTATGTATCTCTGGACTTAATTTTTTTAATCACCTGGACATTTTTAACATTTCATTCCTACCTCTGGGTGCTCTCTGAGTGCTGGATCTGTCAGCTGACTTACTTTGTAACCATAACCGTTACCAGAGGAAATACAATATTTTGCACCTGACCTCCTTGACACAGACACCAAGTCTACTTCCTGCCCCAGCCTGTGCTTTTGTGGTAGATCCTGACCTACATTTGATTTCCAAGTTGAGGACATGTCATGGTGGCTCTCAAAGCAGCAGCCCAGGGTGGGGATATAACTTAGTTGGTAGAGTGCTTGCCTTGCATATACTAGGCCCTGGGTTCTGTCCCCAGCACCACAAAAAAAAAAAAAAAAAAAAAAAGCAGCAGCCCACAGAGCAGAGCAGCATTTGGCAGTGTCTTTTTTGTTTGTTTTCTTGCTCTACCTGCCAGCAGCATAGTGGTGTCTGTAATCCTATCGATTCAGGAGGCTTAGGCAGGAGGATTGCAAGTTTGAGGCCAACCTCAGAAACTTTAGTGAGACCCTATCTCAAAATACTTTTTTTTCTTTTGTGGAGCTGGGGATTGAACCCAGGGCCTTATGCATGTGAGGCATGCATTCTATATCCCCAGCCCTCAAAATAAAAATTTTTAAAAAGGGCTGGAACAAGGGGTGGAAGATGTAATGAGAGGAGGAAATGCTGAGGAGTAATAATGGCCAAATGATGCTGTTTTATCATTGTGTGCATGTAGGAATATATAACAAATCCCATCAGTATGTTCAACAAGAAGGCACCAATTTTTTAAAAATGTGAGAAGGAAAACAAGGGGCTGGAGTTGTGGCTCAGTAGTAGAGCACTCCTGGGTTAAATCGCCAGTGACACCTCCCGCCCCCTGCCAACACAGGCAAGAAAAAAAAGAATTTTTTTTAGGGGGGGAGGGGGTACTGGGCCTTGTGCATACAAGGCAAGTACTCTACCGAGCTATATCCCCAGCCCAAGAAAGAACATTTTACCTCATTCCCAGTATATACAACTGCATGTATACAACGGACCCAAGCATTTTCTAAAGCAATATTTACCATTATTATATTATGTACATTCTGAATTTCCCCCCAACCTCTTCTTGTAAAACTGCTGGTTGCAACCTACTCAAGTTGATTTGGGACTCTTTCCTAGAAAACACTATGCCAATTTCAGTATTTTATCAATCGTGATGTTTCCGATTCTCTTTTGCTCCTGGTGCTATTTAACAGCAATACACATTACCCTACATATATGTAGGTATACAGCCCTCTACCTACCTCATGTAGAAAATCTGGGGGGTTTTGGTTTGCTTTTTTGTTTTGTTTTGTTTGGACTGGGGAGTGAACCCGAGGTGTTTTGCCACAGAGCTACATTTTCAGCCCTTTTTTATTTTTATTTTGAGACAGGGTCTTGCTAAATTGCTTAGAGTCTCATTAAGTTCCTGAGGCAGGTCTCCAACTTGAGATCCTCCTACCCCAGCCTCCCAGATCACCTAGTCCTTATGCTAGAAGCAGTCAGTATTCTAGACTCTGTGGGGAATAGAAGGAGAAATCCATCTCAGCTCTACGCATCTACCACCAGCCTTCAGAACTGCAGGTTTGAGGTTTTCCAAGACCTAGAGACTAACCTTCACTGAGTGGTGGAATTTGGGAGTGAGCTGAGACTTTTGTTCCGTTCTTCCTCCACACACACCTTCAAAGTCCTTTTTTTCACCTCCTCTTTGCTGGCTTCCTCTCTCTCTGGGACTTCTCAAAAAGAGCTTTTCAAATCCACAAAGCAATTAAGTCACTTAAGACTCAGTATCCTTCTAACAACCCCCAGCCCAGCCAAACAGGGGACACCAGGGGAAATGACAGATGCCAGGTGCAGGAAAGACAGTGAGCAACAGGAGCAGGGGCAGCGTGGTTGCTGGAGGGGAGCTGGCTCCCGGGTGCTCCAGCGCCTCGCCTGGGGCTCTGTGGCTGAGGTGGCTTGGGGCAGGTGGGAGGGACTGTGTTTGCTTTCCTTTCACTTTCTCAGGCCACACAACCTGATACCTGGGGCCAGAACTACAGTTCCCACCACGCAGCGAGGCAGGAGGAAGAAGGGGCACCGAGGGCTGCAAAGGAAACCAGGAGAAGACAGCATTACCTCTGGCTAGCACAGGTGAGAGAGGGAGACAGGTAAGCCACAGGTGAGCCAGGAAGGTAAAGGTGCAGGATGTGAGCTAAGGGGTGGCTCGGTTTCTCCTTGTGGAGCACATGGCTAAGTCACAGAGGGCTTTGGTGGAAACCCTGGGGGCTTACAGGGGAAAGGGAAGGAGGGACATGAAAATAAGGTTTCAGCTCAAGTTCAAGTGATGAGACCGGAAGTGGAATGGCTTTCTTAGTTGAAAAGTCAGAGGGAAATAAAAAAAAAAGTGGTTTGAGTATGTCTTTTGTCTACTGGATCATTTAGCCTTATGTGATATCTGAGGCATCCAAGAAAGATATGGCTCTTTTTCATTCCTTTAAAACCCTGGGTTTTACATATTTACATACAGACTGGATATTTTTGTGATGATATAGACTTGGATTTTTTTTTTTTTTTTTTTGTACTTTGGATTGAACCCAGGGCGCTCAACCACTGAGCCACATCCCCAGCCCATTTTATTTTTTTCTGTTGAGGCAGGGTCTCACTAAGTTTCTGAGGCTGGCTTTGAACTTGTGATCCTCCTGCCTTAGCCTCCTAACCCTCTGGGATTACAGGCATGCGCCACGTGCCTAGCTAGACTTGGTTTTTCCATAACGTTAGAGAAAAGAATGAATCAGGGGAAAATGAAGAAGGGTGTCAATGCAGGAACTTTTTTAGCACATCAAATTTTATCATCAAATAGGATAAGGTTTCATTTACTTTCATGAGATATCTGATGAGGAGACCTAACGCAGTATCATATAAAGGACAGTTAAAGGCTGTTTACCTTGAGGGAATAGCTTTCTGCTATGAGTGTTTGATGAGCTGTCCTGTGGAACAGGAATGTGACATGTTTTGGCACAGCAGAGGTATCTCTGGGGTTGGACTGAAATCCAAGGAAATGGGTTTCAACCCTGCAGAAGTCAGAGCTGCCCAATGGGTCATTTTCAGGAGGTAGTGACAGCGATATTAAAGGTGAGAATAAAGTTGCAGGTGATTGCTTGTGTTAACTTGTGTTCCCCAAACCTGGCTTGTCATCAGACTCATCTGGGGAGTATGTATGTGTATGGTTCTGTTTTTGTTTTTTTAGTTTTAAAGTGTATATAATGGATCTGGGATGGGTTCTGGGAATACATATGTTTTAATTATCTTCCCAGGTAAATCTGATAATCAGTTAGTTTGGGGAAACACTACCATTAAATACTTTTAAATTAGCTGGGCATGGTGGCACACACCTGTAATCCCAGTGACTCAGGCAACTGAGACAGGAGGATTCCAAATTCAAGGCCATCCTCAGCAATTTAGCAAGTCCTTAAGCAACTTAGCTATACCCTGTCTCAAATAACAAATAAAAAGGGCTGGGAATGTAATTCATAGGTAAAGCGCCCCGGGATTCAATCCCTAATACCAAAGTAAATGAATAAATAAATAAATAGGCCACATCACTCTTCCCTGAACTGACCCTGAAGTAACTCCCAGTCAAACCTCCTCAGTCCTGTCTCAGGCTTCCTGGGCACATGTCCTCCACCCTGATTAATGGCAGGGAAGTCACTCCTGGGGGCACTTCCTCTGCCATCTTGCTCTCTGATGGCCCATGGGGCACCTTGTCTCCTGGACTAGGCTTTCCTCAATGCTGTGATCTGGAGAACAGGCATTCTCCATCCACCAGAGAATGACAGCAGTACCTTATCATTCTGAGGGCACCCCTAAAGCACTGTCAACACATGGTGGGGAAGTCTGGTACTGCCATCATTAGCATCCCACGCCCACGAGAATGTTTGAGCTGTGAAAGCCACCATGGCCCTCTGTCTTGTCTTCTGCTGGGTGTCCAGTGCCTGGTGCCTGGTGGGTGCCCACTAGAGAGAAGCTGAATCCCTTCTTTTCTTAGGTCTATTCCAGGTGATCAGAGTCATGCAGTTCTACAGCTCAGCCAGGGCAGCAGATGAGAACTTTGACTATTTGTTCAAGGTTATCCTCATTGGGGATTCCAATGTGGGGAAGACATGTGTGGTTCAGCATTTCAAATCTGGGGTCTACACTGAGACACAGCAGAACACCATCGGGGTGGACTTCACCGTGCGCTCCCTGGAGATTGACGGCAAGAAAGTAAAGGTGAGAGGAGCACAGGGTGGCTTTGCCTCCTTTCGTCAGAGTTCCCAACATGAAGCTCACCAATATCCCCCTGGAATGGGGGACATCAGCCATTAATTTAAAAATTAAGGCATGAAACAAAGGAAAGGGCAAAAAAAAATCCACATACTCAAAAAATACCATAAGCAAAGTCAAAAGATGCAGGACAAACTGTAAGGAAATATTTGCAGTAGGAGACTGACAAACTGCTAATTTTATTAATGTGAAAAGAGCTCTGATAAATATCTAGGAAAAAAAGACCAACAACCAAATACAAAAAGTGGCCAATTCACAGACTGGACAAACCTACTATTTTCCAAGCTTTATAACTACTAGTTCATAGATTAAAATATAGATGCCCATCCTCACTGTCAAAGTATAAATTTAAATCACAGCAAGCTGGGTGCAGTGGCACGTACCTGTAATCCAGCCAGCGGCTTGGGAGGCTGAGGCAAGAGGTTCACGAGTTCAAAGCCAGCCTCAGCAAAAGCAAGGCACTAAGCAATTCAGTGAGACCCTGTCTCTAAATGAAATACAAAACAGGGCTGGGGATGTGGCTCAGTGGTCCAGTGCCCCTGAGTTCAATCCCTGGTACCCATCTCTCTGCAAAAAAAAAAAAAATCAGAGCAAGATAATATGTTTTGCCAAATGTGCCTATAATCCTAGTGATTCAGGAGGCTGAGGCAAGAGGATCACTAGTTAAGAGCCAGCCTAGGCCTCTCAAAAACTAAAAAGGGCTGGTAATGTATGTAGCTCAGGGGTAGAACCTCCCATAGTTCAATCCCCAGTACTGTTCCCCCCCGCCCAAAAAAAAAAAAAAAAAAAAAAAAACTGTTAGTGAAATGTAGTCAATGGATCTTATTTGTGATCTTTTTCCATACTGGAGATTGAATCCAGGGGCGCTTTACCATTGAACTTCATTACCAGTCCTTTTTATTCTTTATTTTGGGGTATCAAGGATTGAACTCAGAGGCACACTCAACCACTGAGCCACATCCCAGGCCTATTTTGTATTTTATTTAGAGACAGGTCTCACTGAGTTGCTTAGTGCCTCATTTTTGCTGAGGCTGGCTTTGAACTCAAGATCCTCTTGCCTCAGCCTCTGGAGCCACTGGAATTATAGGTGTGTGCCACCATGCTCAGCTCTTTTTATTTTTTTATTTGGAGACAGGGTCTAAATTGCTGAGGGTTATTTGTTTTTGGTTTTTTTGTTTTGTTTTGTTTTGTTTTGTGTTTTTGAAACCATGGATTGATCCCAAGCACACTGAGCCACATCCCCAGCCCTTTTTTATATTTTATTTAGAGACAGGGACTCACTGTGTTGCTTAGGGCCTTACTAAATTACTGAGGCTAGCTTTGAACTCATAATCCTCCTGCCTCAGCCTCCCAAGCTACTGGTATTACAGGTGTTTATTGGGTATCTTTTTAATTTTTTTAAAAATTTTTTAATCATTGATAGACCTTTATTTTATTCATTTATTTGTATGTGGTGCTGAGAATTGAACCCAGTGTTTCACACATGCGAGCCAACTGCTCTACCACTGAGCCACAACCTAGCCCCTTTTTTATTTTTAATATTTTTTTTAGTTGTAGGTGGACACAATATCTTTATTTATTTATTTATTTATTTTATGTGTTGCTGAAGATCAAACCCAGTTCCTCACACATGTGTGGCAAGCTCTCTACCACTGAACCACAACCACAATCCTATTTGGGATCTTGATGAAATAAAAACAATTGTAAAAAGGTATTTGGGCTGCTGGGGATATAGCTCAGTTGGTAGAGTGCTTGCCTTGCATGCACAGGCCCTGGGTTCAATCCCTAGCACCATACACACACACACACACAAAAAAAAAATGGGCTGAACATGGTGGTGCAAACCTGTAATCCTAGCAATTCCAGAGGCTAAGACAGAATGATCACAAGTTCAAGGTCATCTTGCAAAATTTAGCAAGACTTTGTCTCAAAGTAAAAATAACCAGTGAGCTAAGGATGTGTGTCAGTGGTAGAGCATCCCTGAATTCAATCCCAGTATAGGAAAAAAATAAAATAAAAAATTGAACTTCTAATTCCAGCTACTTGAGAGGCTGAGGGAATAAGATTACAACTTTGAGGCCAGCTTGGGCAACTTATGGAGCCTCATCTCAAAAATAAAAAGGGCTGGAGATTTACCTCTGTGCTGAGCACTTGCCTAGCATGTGGGGGATGCTGGATTCAACCCCTGATGGCCAGGGGATGGATATTTTGGAAATCATCAGGAAATTGTTAATATGGTCTGGCTACTGTATGATACCAAAGAGATAGCTGGTCAGGGTGGTGCATGACTGTAATCCCAGCAACTGGGAAGGCTGAGGCAGGAGGATCACAGGTTCAAGGCAAGTCTTAGCAACTTAGTGAGACCAAATTAAAAAAGAAAGAGGGTGGGGGAGGTGCTGGGGATGTGGTTCAGTGGTTAAAAAAGAAAAAGAAAAAAGAAAAACACCCTAGATTCAATCCCCAGTACCAAATAATAATAATAATTTAAATTAATTCATTAAAAAAAAAGTTTAACCAATGCCATCCCCCATCAATGGGCAGCAGGCTCAAAAGATAACCCCAAAATCTGGACCTAAGGACATTGAGGTGAGAAGTCAAAAGAACAAATGCTCTGCTTCCCAGGGAAGCATCCTGTAGGTGGTGACATGCAGTCCTGAAAGCACCTCGGTCCAAGTCACCCAGGGAACAACTAAAAGACTCCCCGCCCAGCCCTGCAGGGAAAATGAGTGAGACCCAGGACACTGCGCTGAGTTACTCCGGGGAAAGAGGTCGCGTGTGGCCGGACGCCTGAAGGCCCTTCTTCTGTCCTTCTGCAGATGCAGGTGTGGGACACCGCGGGCCAGGAGCGCTTCCGCACCATCACCCAGAGCTACTACCGCAGCGCCCACGCAGCCATCATCGCCTACGACCTCACGCGGCCGTCCACGTTCGAGTCGGTCCCCCACTGGATTCACGAGATAGAGAAGTACGGAGCGGCTAACTTGGTCATCATGCTGATCGGTAGGCGTCCCCGCGAGGCTCACTGTTTTCCTGACCAGCCCCCTCTGCGGGCGCCCGGCGTGTCGCGAGTTTTCCGGGGCAGGCGGTGGGTCGTGACAGCGATGGACGGGACCTAAAAACTACCTTGCCCAGAACTTCCCAATAGATTCATTTGAGCATGAGAATGGGGTGGTGCGAACTAGTTAAAGGTACAGATTTCTAGGCTGGGGACGCGGCTCAGCGCCAGAGCGCACGCCTGCGGTGCGCACGGGCTCCGGCTCCGGCTCCAGCAGGGGCTGCGCGGGACAGATTTCGCCACCCCTCCCCCGAGCTCTCATTGGGTGGGTCTGGGGTGGGCGGGGAGACCCCGGCACACCGCGTGCACAGGTGCTGCGTGGACTGCACAGGTAGTACGACTGGAGTCTGAAGTTAACAGACAGGTGGTTCCAAATCCCCAGGACGTCACTCAGATGAATGTGCCTCGCTATTGAATGACTTCATTGAATGATTATCTATATTCCTTAAGACCCTGAAACAGCCGGGCGTGGTGGTGCAAGCCCGTAATTCCAGCGGCTCCGGAGGCTGAGACTGGAAGATTGGGATTTCAAAGGCAGCCTCAGCAACAGCGAGGCACTAAGCAACTGAGTGAGACTCTCTCTAAATAAAATATAAAATAGGGCTAGAGAAGTGGCTCAATGGTCAAGGGCCATTGAGTTCAGTCCCCGATACCTCCCGCCCCTCCGCCAAAAAAGACCCTAAACTATCCAGACGTGCCCAAGCCTGTAATCCCAGCAATTTAGGAGGCCCAGGCAGGGGATCACAAGTTCAAAACCAACCTCAGCAATTTAGCCAGGCCCTAAGCATATCTCAAAATAAAAAAAATAAAAAGGGCTGGGGATGTGACTCAGTGGTAAGGAGCCTCTGAGTTTAATCTCGACCCTCCCCCCCAAAAAAAAATCCTAGACCAAACTTAACAACAAACCATCATGAAAATTAAGGAAAAATTCAGTTACACAATGAAAACTTCCTGCTTTGAAATATGGGCAATCCTATTGTACAGTTAGAAAAGCATTTCTTTTTTTTCCTTTTTTTTTTTTTTTAAAAGAGAAAGTGAGAGAGGGGAGAGAGAGAGAGAGAGAGAGAGAGAGAGAGAGAGAGAATTTTTAATATTTATTTTTTTAGTTCTCGGCAGACACAACATCTTTGTTGGTATGTGGTGCTGAGGATCGGACCCAGGCCGCACGCATGCCAGGCGAGTGCGCTACCGCTTGAGCCACATCCCCAGCCCACTTCTCTGCTACTTAAGTATTGCAAGCCCGGTTGGCTTTTCCTCCCTCCTAGAAATACTACTGTTTACCAAGTGGTTGCTAAGTTTTAGTTTTAGGTTGTTAAGTTTTAATTAGGCTAGAAGTCTGGTCTGTGTACCAGCAGCATCACTTGGGAGTTTGATCTCAGGGTAAGAAGATCCCAGGCTCTACCCCAGACCTGCTGAGTCAATCTTCATCTTAACAAGATCCTGGGGTGACTCAAATGCATGTTACCATGTGTAAAGCACAGCTAAAACTTGCAAAGATAGCTAGCTATGGGACTGAGAAAGAGCTAACCATACCAGGTGTAATGGCTAGTGCAGGACCTGTCTAGTATATCCTAACCCTGTGGCGAGTTATCTCTGAGATATGGTATGCTCATCTATATGATAGGACTAATAGTATTGATAGGATGAGACTTGGTAGTAGGGTTGGGGATATAGCTCAGTTGGTAGAGTGCTTCCTTGCACGCACAAGGCCTTGGTTCAATCCCTAGCATCACACACACACACACACACAAAGGACTTAGTAGTATTGTAAAGATTAAATGAACCAATAGGAGGCTGAGGCAGGAAGATCTCAAGTTTGAGGCCAGCCTCAGCAACTTAGTGATACTCTATCTCAAAAATTGGGGCTGGGATTGTTGCTCAGTGGTAGAACACTTGCCTAGCATGTGTGAGGCACTGGGTTCAATTCTCAGCACCACATATAAATAAATAAAGGTCTATTGTTCTCAGCACCACATATAAATAAATAAAGGTCTATTGGCAACTAAAAATTTTTTTTAAATTAATAATAATATGAGCTGGAGAAAGTCAATTAGTGGTAAAACACCCAGGATTCAATTCCCAGTACAAAAATAAAATAAAATAAAAATTTAATGAGCTGGGCATGATGATGCACACCTGTAATGCCAGCTTTTCAGGAGGTTGAAGCAGGAGCATTCCAAGTTGGAGACCAGCCTGGGTGACTTAGTGAGATTCTATCTCAAAATAAAATTCAAGAAAGGGCTGGGGGTGACGCTCAGTGATAAAGTACTTGACTAGCATACTCAAGGCCCTGAGTTTAATTCCCAGTAAGAAAAAAAAAGAAAGAGATGATGTACATAAGTACAATGCTATGGCACATAGTAAGCACTTAATAAAGAGTAGGATTTGTTTCTAGAATGTTCATTTGTTTGAAAGAACTAACTTATCTATGGTCCCCAAATAACAGGGGCCTTGCCGGGTGCACACCTGTAATTCCAGTGGCTCTGAAGGCTAAGGCAAAAGGATTCCAAGTTTGAGCCCAGCCTCAGCAAGGCCCTTGGCAACTTAGCAAGACCCTGTCTCAAAATAAAAATATGAAAAAGGTCTGGAAAGTTAGCTCAGTGGTACAGTGCCTTTGGATTCAATCCCCAGTATCAAAAAATTTTTTAATTAATAACAGTAGGGATCCTCAGCACCATAAATAATAATAACAATAACAATGGCCTATGTAAAAGGTCAAAATGCATGGGAAAAGCCAAGCAGTCAAGCCCTGCTAGGGCTAGGACCATAGTAGAATTAGGCCACCAAAAAGCAAGAGGCTGCTGGGCTCGGTAGTGCACACCTGTAATCCCAGCGACTCAGGAAGCTGAGACAGGAGAACACGGGTTCAAAGCCAGCCTCAGTGATTTAGCAAGGCCCTAAGCAACTCAATGAGACCCTGTTTCTAAATAGGGCTAGGGATGTGGCTTAGTGGTTGAGTGCCCCTGAGTTCAATCCCTGGTCCCCCCCCCCCCAGAAAAAACAAACAAACAAAAAAAAAAAAAAGTAAGACGCTGAGGATCCGATTCTCAGGACTGGACCAAGGTCTAGGCTGTGGGCCCACCCTCCCCTTGCCCTGTAAACCAGCCCCTTGCCCTCTACATGCAGCTGTGTTCTCTGACTCAGAGCTGGTTCTCACACATGGGATAACCTGGGCCAAACACATTCTTTCACAGCTGAACAGTCCCTCATGGATTCCCTCAAAGCATCCTCCCAGGCCTGCTCTGCTAAAAAAGCCCATCCTCTCAGTATCTTCCGTCTCACTTCCTTAGGAAGGAATCCTGTTGCTCTACTACTCTTTTTTTTTTTTTTTTTTTTTTAAGAGAGAGTGAGAGAGAGGGGGACAGAGAGAGAGAGAGAGAATTTCAACATTTATTTATTTTTTCTTAGTTCTCGGCGGACACAACATCTTTGTTGGTATGTGGTGCTGCTGAGGATCGAACCCGGGCCGCACGCATGCTAGGCGAGCGCTCTACCGCTTGAGCCACATCCCCAGCCCCTGCTCTACTACTCTTTTCATGGCAAAGCATGGTCCAGGCCAGCCTAAGATAAGCTGGCCTGGAATAGAGAGCCCAGCCAGACCCAGTAACCGGACCCCAGGGGAAGAGAAGGTCACAGGACACAAAACCCAATTGTGGATGGGCTGTTGCCTTGAAGAGGTCATTGGCATGTTGTTGGTATAGATTTATTACTTTCATGAGTCCAAAAGGATTTGCATTTCACAATCTTTATTCCTTAGGTCTTTGCTGGAGTTTTTCTTTTTGTTTTGTTTTGTTTTGGGGTGCTAGGGATGGAACCCAGGGCCTCCAACAGGCTAGGCAAATGCTCTACCACTGAGTACACTCGCAGCTATGTCCTGACTCCCACTCTGGCCTGTCTCATGCCCAGATTTGAGGACAGTGTTGCTGCTTAACTCATTCTGCTTCTCCTCACTGAATAACTAAAGCCTGGACTGCTCGCCCTTGCCTGCTGCCTCAGACCCAGAGCCCGATTCCACAGTCTGCTGCCAAAGGGAATGCCCCCCACATTTAGTTCCGACTTTTTGGAATGTGTCCTTTCCCACATCCATGGACCAGGGAGGGGACTTCTGCATAGAGGGTCCTCATCTGTTCTGGAAAGGAGTGAGAGGCCACCTCTCTTCTCAAAGGTCCCCTTCAGGACCAGAACTTATGACTTCTGATAGGGCACTTACCATGACAAAGTTCAGAGTTATGAAGATAAAAATGCACCTGGAAAGGGTCCCTATGTCTTCTTCAACACACATTTCTGCAAAGCATCAAGTGGGCAGCTCACCAGGGTTTCCAGATTAAATTAGGCAACAGATACAAATCACTTAGTTCCTAGCAAGCTGTACAACTGCTTCCTATGAGCAATGCCCCCCAGGGGTGCAGGACAGGACAGTGCTAGGAAGATACCAGTACAGGTGACACTCATAAAACACTTGGAAGGCTCTGGTCTAAGTTCTCTCCTGGGTTATTCCATGAATCCTCACCACAATCCTAACAGTGGAGACTACAGTCCACATTTCCTAGAGAAGGGAATGGAGGCTAAGTGTCCAGGCAGGTGACTTAGCTCTATTACTTACAAGCGCAGCAAGATTGGAGCCAGAGCATTGGTTCTCAGAGCCACTGGTGGGCTCGGTCCCTTTATGACTCTTCTCCAACAGCTGATGAGACCCAATCAGTCAGGACTCTTGAAAGCTCTGATTGAGGCCACATCTATGCCTTTGTGCCTAGACTTTGGGACCAGATGTGAGTTTCAGTTTCCCTCTCTGTCCTCTCTGTTGGAACTTGGGCTTCTTACTCTGAATTCTACTTCCTCAGCTTTATAGTTTTATAACTTTGAGTTTTATAACTCCCATTCTAGAACCTGCTCTGAAGGTTTTGTTACATTAAAAAGATTAAATTAGGCTGGGGCTGTAGCTCAGTGGCAGAGCACTTGCCTAGCATGTGTGAGGCACTGGATTCGATCCTTAGCACCACATAAAAATAAACAAATAAAATAAAAGCATTCTGCCCATCTATAATTAAATTTAAAAAGAAAGATTAATAGTCAACAGTTACAAATCACTTAGTTCAGTGCTAAGCACTCGAGAAAAGGTGGGTGTTATTTCCTAGTAGAAAGAGAACATTGCCAGACTCCCCCAGCTAGACTTCATACCCCCCACTTATTCCCCTTTTCTTCTCCCCAGAAGGTAAGCAAACGTAACTTTTATGACAACCATTGCTTTATCATTTTACTTCCTGAATCCATATCCCTAAATACGGCAGTTTTGTTTTGCTGTTGCCTTTAAATTTTATATCAAAATATAAAATTTATATCAGAATCATACAGAATGTCTTCCCCTCAATATTGTTCATGAGATTCATCCTCTTTGTTATATGCAGGTGTGGTTTATTCTTTTGCATGATTTATATAATAATCCTTTGCACCAACTTACTAGGCAACAGTTAGATCTTAAGTGCCCCTCTAAAGTCTATGGAGGCCTAATGCAGTGGCACATGCATGTAATCCCTGCGGCTTGGGAGGCTGAGGCAAGAGGATCTCGAGTTCAAAGCCAGCCTCAGCAAAAGTGAGGCAACTAAGCAACTCAGTGAGACTCTGTCTCTAAAAAAAATACAAAAAAAAAAAAAAAAAAAAAGCTGTGAGGGCTGGGGATATAATTGGTAGCATGTTTGCCTCGCATGCACAAGGCCCTGGGTTCAAACTCTAGCACCACACCCACACACACACAAAGGCTGTGGATGTAGCTCAGTGGTTAAGTGAGCATGAGCCCTGAGTTTAATCCCTGGTACAAAAACAAACAAACAATAAAACAAACTTCCAAAATACAAAATAAAAAACAAAAGCAACTAAAATAAATAGATGATGAAACAGTTTGTGTTTGGAATACTATTAAGCAATAAAAACTATTACTATTACATTGAAAATGGGCAAATGAACTATCAATGCATGCAACAACCTAGATGGATCTCAAAGGAATTATGCTGCTGGGCATGGTGGTGCACACCTGTAATTCCAGCAGCTTGGGAAGCTGAGGCAGGATCTCGAATTCAAAGCCAGTCTCAGCAAAAGCAAGGCAATAAGCAACTCAGTGAGACCTTGTCTCTAAATAAAATATAAAACAGGGCTGGGGATGTGGCTCAGTGGTCCAGTGCTCCTGAATTCAATCCCTGGTACCAAAAAACAAAAACAAACAAAAAAACGAAATTATGTTAAGTGAAAAAAGCCAATCTATCTATCTCTCTAATTTTTTTGTTTGTTTTAATTAGTTATACATGACAGTACGTTGACCTTGACATATCATACATTTGAATAAGATGGGATATAATTTCTCATTTTTCTGAGTGTACAGGTTGCAGAATCACATTGGTCATGCAGTCACATATATACACACAGTAATGTCTGTTTCATTCTACTATCCTTCCTATCCCCCCATCCCATCCCATCCCCTCCCATCACTTCTCTCTACCTAATCTAAGGTAATGCTTTTTTCTTTTTCTTTTCCTCACATCTTCATACGTGTGTTTTGCAATTCCCCTTCTCCTTCCCTTTCTTTCCCACCCCTCTTCCCTATGTAGAGGTAGTCTTCTTCCCTACCCTATTTTGAGTCACTCCCCTTATATCAGAGAAGACATTCGGCATTTGTTTTTTGGGGATTGGCTAACTTCACTTAGCATAATCTGCTCTAATGCCATCCATTTCCCTGCAAATGCCATGATCTTATTCTTTTAGTGCTGAGTAATATTCCATTGTGTATACATGGCACATTTTTTAAATCCATTCATCCATTGAAGGGCATCTAGGTTGGCTCCACAGTTTAGCTATTTGAATTGTGCTGCTATAAACATTGATGTGACTGTGTCCCTGTAGTATGCTGTTTTTAGGTACTTTGCGTATAGAGGAATAGCTGGGTCAAATGGTGGTTCAATTCCCAGCTTTCCAAGGAATCTCCATACTACTTTCCAAATTGACTGCACCAATTTGCAGTCCCACCAGCAATGTATGAGTGTACCTTTTTTCCCACATCCTCACCAGCACTTGTTGTCTGTCTTCATCATGGCTGCCATTCTTACTGGAGTGAGATGGTATCTTAGAGTAGTTTTAATTTGCAATTATCTGATTGCTAGAGATGATGAGCATTTTTTTGTATATTTGTTGATTGATTGTATATCCTCTTCTGAGAAGTGTCTGTTCAGGTCCTTGGCCCATTTGTTGATTGAGTTATTTGTTTTTTTGGTGTTTAGCTTTTTGAGTTCTTTGTATATCTTTATAGAGATCAGAGCTCGATTTGATGTGTGAGGGGTAAAAATTTGTAGGCTCCTTATTCACCTCACATATTATTTCTCTTGCTGAGAAAAAAACTTTTTAGTTTGAATCCATCCCATTTGTTAATTCTTGTGTTATAGGCGTCTTATTAAGGAATTTGGAGCCTAGCCCCACGAGATGGAGATTAGGGCCTACTTTTTCTTCTATCAGATGCAGAGTCTGGTTTAATCCCTAGAGTCTTAATCCATTTTGAGTTAACTTTTATGCATGGTGAGAGATAGGGATTCAATTTCATTTTGTTGCATCTGGATTTCCAGTTTTCCCAGCACCATTTGTTGAAGATGCTATCCTTTCTTTAGTGCATGGTTTTGGCACCTTTGTCTAATATAAGGTAGTTGTAATTTTGTGGGTTAGTCTCTGTGTCCTCTATTTAGTACCACTGGTCTACTAGCCTGTTTTGGTGCCATTACCATACTGTTTTTGTTACTATTGCTCTGTAGTATAGTGTAAGGTCTGGTATAGTGATACCACCTGTTTCACTCTTCCTGTTTAGAATTGCTTTAGCTATTCTGGGGGTCTCTTATTTTTCCAGATGATTTTTTTTTTTTTTAAAGAAAGAGGAGAGGGAGAGGGAGAGAGAATTTTTTAAAAATATTTATTTATTTATTTATTTTAGTTTTCAGCAGACACATCTTTGTTTGTATGTGGTGCTGAGGATTGAACCCGGGCCGCACACATGCCAGGCGAGCGCGCTACCGCTTGAGCCACATCCCCAGCCCTGTATCTCTTATTCTTATGGCATGCTGGCAATTGAATTCAAAGCTTCACACATTTTAGGCAAGTGCTCTGTCACTGAGCCACACCCCAGCCCTGTTTTATATTTTACTTAGATAAAAAAATAATAATATTGCAATAAATCTTTTTTCTTTCTTTGTGGTACTGGAAGTTGAACCCATGGGCACTCTACCACTGAGCTACATCCCCAGCCCTTTTTATTTTGATATGGGGTTTCACTAAGTCACCCAGGTTGGCCTGGAACTTGTGATTTTGGACACAATACCTTTATTTTATTTATTTTATGTGGTGCTGAGGCTCAAACCCAGTGCCTCACATATGCTAGGCAAGTGCTCTGCCACTGAGCCACAACCCCAGCACAGCTGTGATAAATCCTGATGTCTAGTGGAATAAATCCTGTGGGAAAACAATTTTACTTCCACATTCCACATTCAGATAATTTGATAGCATATGCATTGAAGAGAAGAGCCAGGGTATTTTTCCTTCTATGGGCCATCCTCGGTCTCACTCCCAAAGCCTGTCATGGAACTCCCTTGGGTAAGGTAAATGCTCCACATCCTGCAGGCGCTGGTGCTTACAGAGGTGGATGCAGTCTGACAAAACTCTGAACTGTATGCTGAAAGGTTGTTCATGCTATTGTATGTAAAGTTATAGCTTAAAAAGTCCTTCAGTGTGCACCTCCAACCCAACAAATCACCATCTCCCCAACCAGATGGGGCCCACCTCACAGCATCCAACACTTTATAGTTTGGGGGAAAATGAGTGAAAAGAGGGTCAAGATTTGAAGGAGGAGGTTGGTCTGAGAGGCACTCTGGTTCATTTTGTTCCTTGTCAGGGAGGAGTGACAGCTCCACCTATTCCAGCCAGTAATACACACTTCTCCTGCCCGTGCCCACCGGCCTTTTTTTTTTTTTTTTTTTTTGGTACAGGGGATTAAATCTTGGGGGGACTTAACCACTGAGCCATATCCCCAGCCCTTCTTATCTTTTTTGAGACAGTCTCACTAAGTTGCTTAGTGCCTCACTAAGTTGCTGAGGTAGGTTTTGAATTTGTAATCCTCCTACTTTGGCTCCAGAGTCACTGGGATTACAGGGTGTGCCACCACTACCACACCATCTGGAGAGAGTGGCTCCACTTGCACCCACCTGTGGTTTCACCCGCAGTACGTTCGCCCTCACTTAGCAGTTTGTGAATGGGTGTGCAATTGCTGAAGTCAAATGTTCTTTTTAAAGCTCACTTGGAGGACTGCGGATATAGCTTCATGGTAGAGCACTTGCTACCTCTTGTGAGGCCGTGGGGAGACAGGTGAGATTCTCAGTGGAATGTCTGCTTCTCTTTCACTTTCAGGAAACAAATGTGACTTGTGGGAAAAGCGGCACGTCCTGTTTGAGGACGCCTGCACACTGGCTGAGAAGTACGGCCTCCTGGCAGTTTTGGAGACATCCGCCAAGGAGTCCAAGAACATAGATGAAGTCTTCGTGCTGATGGCCAAGGAGCTGATCGCCCGCAACAGCCTGCACCTGTATGGGGAGGGCGGCCTGCACAGTCTGCCCACAGACTCCAGTCCAGTTCTTATAGCCCAGGGTCCCAGTGAGAAGAGCCACTGCACCTGCTGAATACGCGGGTGAGGCCAATTTGGAAAGCAGAGGCAGTCAGATACCCAGGGTCCCCTGTGTAGCACTGCAGGACAAATGCAGCCTTGCCACTGACCCCTGATCCCTCTAGCCTGAAGGAACAGCACTTCTGCCTTGACTCACACCGCAGACTCCAAGGAAAGGGAACAGCATCATCTTTCTTCACTCCTAGTAAAACTTGAACTTATACAGGGGAAGGTCAAGGTTTGCATTTCCCTTCTTTTCTGCCCCACCCCCATCCCATCAGGTCAACTGTTTTCCCCTGGATTTCACTTCTCAACTTGAAGAAGATAGTGAAGGCAAAACGGGAGAGGATGTTTGGAACATTCTACAGCTCGGGCAGGGAAATGGGAGAAAGCCTGCCATGAAAAAACCAAAATGCTGTTGCCAAGTTTCCCCCAACATTCACACCTCAGTTTGCACTGGGGAGCAAGTCCTGTTACCTAAACACAAGCAACAGTGTCTTGCAGAACTGCCAGGAACCACCCACCTGAGGGAGATGGGGGAGTCCCACTTGGTCTGGGTTGGGCTGATGGGGCACTTTTTCGACCATAAGGATATGAGGGATGCCTAGAATTTCTAAAACATCTACTGGATCAGAAATCAATTCTAGGGCTGGGCTGTGGCTCAGTGGCAGAGCGCTTGCCCGAGCATGTGTGAGGGACTAGATTCTCAGCACTGCATTATCAATAAAGAAAATAAAGTTCCACTGACAACTAAAAAAATATATATTAAAAGAAAAACCAACTCTGAATTGAAATTAAATTGGCTCATAGAGGATTATAAAACCAGTGTTGTATCACTTCTTCTCTAAGATGTGGTCCAAGAGCAGCTGGACCCTTGGAGCTGGTGGGGGAATAGATCCTTGCTTTCAGAACTAAACACATAAGGCTGGCCAGGCAGGATCCAGGCAGCAGGGGATTCAAGAGCAGGCAGTAGGCCAGGGCCCCTCGACCTCAAGTGTCTGAGGCCCCAATGAGCAATGGCTATTCACCTGGCAGAGGCTCCTGTCTCTGCTGATGACTGCAGCTGTCAGTTGCAGAGTCCCCTGTGAGGGTCAGAAATGATGAGAAGGCACCGGAAAGGAACACACTCTTGGTTTTAAACTCAGTGCTACAGAGAAGATATACCCAACTGCAGGATGCTGCACTTAACCTGGGACGTCCTCATATCCTTTCTCCCAGAAGTTGCTGGCCATCCCTCCCTTTCCCTGCTGTGCTCTGAGTATCTCAGCTTCCTGTTTAAAAGGCTAAACCTTTTGGTACAGATGGTGGTGGAGCAGCATGCACCCCCAAATACCACCCAGCTCACTCTCAGCCCAGAAGTCAGTCTTTAAGGCCACCTTTCTTCCTCCCACCAGCCCACTGCAGCCCCTGAGGTGTCCTCTAGCTCCCTTAGACATTTCCTGGTCCCTAGGAGTTCAATCTGACCTTCAGGATTCACCAACATACTAAATAGCCCAAGATGAAGGGCAGTGCTTTCCCCCTGCTCTGCCTTCCAAAACACCAAGCACTTTTCCTTTTAACTTTGTGTCTTGCAAATCTTCATTCCTCCCTTTGAGCATCTCCATTCCTAGTTCAGCCAACCTGTTCAGTATGTGTCCCAAAATGAATGCCTTGTCAAAGGTGCCTCTGGTTGCCAGCTGCTGTGGAACACAGCTGGGACCTCAGTCTCTATAGGAGCTTTCCTCCATAGGCCAGTGACAGCCTGAGGTCCCAGCCCTCTGAGGCATTTGCAGATTTGCATAATCACACAAACCCAGAGATGAACCCCTGAATTGTGCAGGTGTACAATTGTGCAGTTTGGGAGACTGAGACAGGAGTTCAAAGCCAGACTCAGCAAAAGCAAGCTGTTAAGGAACTCAGTGAGGCTGGGGACCTGGCTCAGTGGACAAGTGCCCCTGAACTGGGCCTTCAGCCAGTACTTTCAGCTCCTTGAAGTTAAGGACATCAGGGGGAGGGCTGGGGATGTGGCTCAAGCGGTAGCGCGCTTGCCTAGCATGCGTGCGGCCCGGGTTCGATCCTCAGCAGCACCACATACCAACAAAGATGTTGTGTCCGCCAAGAACTAAGAAAAAATAAATAAATGTTAAAATTCTCTCTCTCTCTCTGTCCCCCTCTGTCTCTCACTCTCTCTTTAAAAAAAAAAAAAAAAAAAAAAAAAGGACATCAGGGGGAAACAGCAGTCTTCTAGGAACACCTGAAGCCCCCCTCTAGAACAGCTGTCCTTCCAGCCTGGGACATCCTGGGAGACATATATCCACAGGCATCCTTCTCATCCGGTCTTGGGTGATGGGAGGGCTCCACACCCCACTTAAGCACCTGAGCAGTTATGCTAAATCCCACAGAAGTCTGGACCTCATTTTTTTGGCTGTTGACCGACCTTTGTTTTATTTATTTCAAACCCAGTGCCTCACACATGCAAGGCAAGCGCTCTACCACTGAGCCAGGACCCCAGCCCCCACATGACCTCATTTTTGCTGGAGTTGCAGCCCCTCCCATCAGCACCCTTCTCATTCCCTCCTCCACCTTTGTTCACAAAGGGGAAGCTTTGAGAACACCTGCCAAACTCCCAGTTTCCAGAGAAAAGTAAGAATTTGTATTAAAGGTCTGTGAGTTGCCTCAGCCCCCATCTACTGCCAAATTCTTCCTACCCAGTCAAATATACTGTCTTCCTCAGTCAGTGGCCAACAAGGGCCTCCTGTGCTCAGGTGCATACATTGGTGTGCACATCTCTGTGTTCAGTCTAGAAGCTCAGACAGCTCTTGGCAGCTCTGTTCCACCCTTCAGGACTGACCCAGCCTGGTAAATGGTGATTATGCTGAGCAGGTGACTCCAGCCCTGGGCTTGAGCCACAGCTGTCCTTGATTACCTGATCCTCTTTGGATTCTATTTGCTGTGGATTTGATGTGGTTGCTTCACCGTTTTTTGTTTTTGAATTTTGCAGTGCTGGGGACTGAGCACATGCATACTAAGCATGTGCCACTAAACTGCACTCTAGACCATGAACTCTCAAACTCTCATGTGGCACAAAAAAGGGGATGGCTGTGAAAATCTTTTGAAAGTATAAAGCAAGACAAAGTCAATGTGAAATCATCTTCACGACTGCCCATCAGACATCAGAGAAGGGGGCCAGAGCTGAACCCTGGTCCCTAGACATACTTGATATTTCAGGTTACACCACCCAGAGGAAAAGGGGTACATTTTCCCTCATATTCTACTAGTCCCTTGAGAATAAAACCCTTTTCTTTTCCATACCTTGGCACAAATATAACACAAAGGAATTCTTGAAAAACTCATGTTACCTGAAAATGAAAAAAAAAAAAAAAAAAAAAACTTGTTTAACTTCTGTTAGAGACAGCAGTATTTTCCCATGGAAGAAACCCTGCCTATGCCCAGCCTCAAGAAGGCCCTGGTTGGTGCCACCCCTCAAACTGCCAATGAAAGAATCATGGTAGGAAATATCAAGTTCTGAGGGTTCTTTCAGAAGGAAGGTTCATGAAATCCTGCCTTTTGCAACAGCATGGATGGACCTGGTAGAGTTTACACTAAAAAGAAACAAGCAAGGCACAGGAAGACAAATACAACACAAACTCATTTAACTGTATACCCAGCTGCCCACGTACCCTTTTTAACTTTTTAGACACAGTCTAAATTGCTTAGGGCCTCAAGTTGCTGAGTCTGGCCTGGAACTTGCAATCTTCCTGACTCAGCTTACTGAGTCACTGGGATTACAGGGGTGCGCCACTGTGCCCAGCAAGAATCAAGATTTTGCACAGCAAGGTGACTACAGTTAATAACTGTATTCAAATAGCCAAGGATAAATCTCAAATGCCTCACTCCAAAAACAATAGAGCAATTAGTATGTGCCCAGCACTGTAGCATACTAATAATAAATCCTTTTCTAAATTAATTAATTACTTATTTCGGTGCTAGGGATCAAACCCAGGGTGTTATGCATGAGAGACAAGCACTCAACCAACTGATCTAGATCCCCAACCCCTCAATGAATCCTTTTAACTAGTTTTTGAAGGTACTATTTTTTACATAAGAATATAAATTGGGCTGGGAGTGTAACTCAGTGGTAGAAAACTTGCCTAGCAGGCATGAGGCCTATCCCCAGCACTGACCAGCCCCCTGCAAATCTGACTGTATTTTTAAGGATAGTTTCCATTCCATTTTTCTTTTCTTTTTGTGCCACTGGGAATGAAACCAAAGGCCTCACTCATACTAAGCACACACTCTACACCTGAGCTGTACCTCCAGGCCATTTTTATTTTTTGAGACAGGATCCCTTAGTTGCAGAGGCTGGCCTTGAATTTGTGATCCTCCTGCTTCAGCTTTCCAGGTTGCTTGGGATTACAAGTGTGTATCCACCACATCTGGCTTTAATTCATTAAAAAAAAAAAAAAAAAAAAACCTTCACAGGGGTTGGGGGGTTTAGCTCAGTAGCAGAGCACTTGCTGCCTAGCATGCTCAAAGCAGAGTTTGATCCTTAGTCCTGAAAAAAAAAATAAAAAATAAACTCATAATGTAATTATGAAGAAAAATATTCTTTCAAAATGTCAACTATGAGGTGAGAGCAGGGGTGCACGCCTGTAATCCCAGTAGCTTGGGAGGCTGAGGCGGGAGGATCATGAGTTCAAAGCCAGCCTCAGCAATGGCAAGGCACTAAGCAACTCAGTGAGATCCCCGTCTCTAAATAAAAACTCAAAATAGGGTTGGGGATGTGGCCAAGTGCTCCAGAGTTCAATCCCTGGTACAAAACAAAAACAAAAACAAAAACCAATCATGTGGTGACTTGTAAGTGACTTACTTGGGAAAAGAAGCAGGCTCCACTACAAGCACAGGGTACCAGTTCCTTTTGCTGACCAAGGCAGCCTAGAGTCAGTCAGTCCTGCAGATTCTACCACAGGAGAATAACTGGATGGTGCCAGCCAGTAAGCTTCCCCTGTGTCTCCCAAACATTTCTCAGCAGGCTAGATGACTTAAGAAGGTGTCACTTTCTCAGTGAATCTATACCCACAGAAATGTGGCTGAGGAACAGATGAGAGAGTCAATGAAAGGAACATATTATTTTCTGATACCTGCATGTTTTGAAATAGCTCATTACACAAAACAGTCAAATTTTTTTTTAATTGTTTTATTTGGGAAAAGTGCTTCTTACAAAAGGGCAGCTGCAAAATACAGAGACCTCTGCAACAATTACTTGTTTTTTCTTAAAGTGAAAGAATGAGTGGGATCCAAGGAACCAAAGCAGTAGATGGACAAATCAGGAGCATCTCCCAAGTTATTTTCAGGAAACAAAGCAACAAAATGCAAAGGTAAACTTTCCCATCAAGGAATTCTTCTAACAACTTAACTTCAGCTTGTCTTGTGGATTACCACGCCCTCCCCTTTAGTGGAAAAAAAAGTATGACTTATTACCGCAAACCAATCACTCCACTACAATAAACACCTTAGAACATAGTTTTGAATGACTTCCATCTACCTGCAAAGCTCAGGGGTGGAAAGAGGCAATACCCACAAAAACAAACACAAAAACCTGACAACAGAACCCCTCAAACAGAGGACAAAAGTTTTTCCAAAAGTGCCTGGACTGGAAGGGCCACACCATGAAACATTAAATAAAACTGTGCATCCAAGACCCAGTCTGTGTTGATACATGGGATAACCAGTCATTTATCCACTATGGCTGACCCCATTCCTCTAGCATATAGTTGCTGCTATAGCAACTATCTCCAACACACTGCTTTGCCCTTTAAGATCTACCTGCCACATGAGGCTGAAACCACTAAACCAAGTTTGTCCACTAAGGCTAAAAATACTGTATCTATGCAGGGACAGGAAGCTCATGCTCACACCAAGCCCTTGGGAGTCAACTGCCAATCCTGCACTGATGGTGTGCCACTTATCTTTCATGTGTGTTCTTTCAAATGTTCCTAGCATGCTAAAGTCAATACATTCACACCTGGTTCTCTTTACCCAGTAGTACTCCTTATGTGCAATTAAACAAGAGACCAAAACCACAGGACAAGCGAACGTGGTGGAGGGGATTATAGGGGAGGGAACTGATACAAAAACACAGATGTGCACATTTTACCAGAAACCTCAAGGACCCACCTCCTACGTCTGCAGAAGGCTACTTGCCAGCCAGCTTAGGTGCCTTCACCCGTCACCCCTACTCTTGGACCCCAAAGCACGGCTGGTGCTTTTGCTCCTGAACCTGGGGTCCTGGAAATGAGTGCAGAAAGTCCATAGATACAACCTGGCTGAAAACAGATGACGCAACAAACCTACCCTAACTGTCTGACAGTTAAATTCATGTTACAAAAAAACTAACTTTAAGATTTATTTTTGTAACTTTTTGAAACAGAGAAAACAGACACTCCTTGGGGAAAGGGGAGGGGAGCAGCAGGCCCTGGGTAAGTGATCACGACAGCACCTGGAGTGGAGAGGCCTGCCTAGGAGAGCAACACGCACTGCCACGCGGCACAGGGGACAGCTACTGTCTGAGGCTCGCAGACCAGTTCCCGTGCCACTCAAAGCTGCTATAGGTCCAAGTCATAAAAATCTTCCAGCTCATCGTGAAACAAGTCCCACTCGTCCTCAGAGTCTGTCAGCTCGTCGTCCCCACCTGCAGCCAAAAGCATAAGCAACATCTCGCCCAGCTCAAAGGTGACAACCTCCTCTTCATCGTTGTCAAAGGGGTTGCTGTTCTCTCTTTCCTCAATGAGTTCCCAGAAGTGGTTCCTTCGTTGGGCCTGTAAAAAACAAGGCCATGATAGGGGTAGCACTGCTGAGGAGTGTCTTCTAGTCTGTTGCTTATAAGGCAAACCATCCAGCACAGAGGGCATGACGAACCAGACTTCTTACTTACGATCCATCTTACCAATCCTCCCCTCTGGGTACTTGTTGCCAACAGTTTAGGCTAGGGCCTTCCACACTGTCTTTTTTCCCTTTCCTATCCCTCCCAGTTTTCCAAGGTCTGCCTCCTCTTTTCATCCTCTCCTCCAGCCTCACTCCCAGCTCTGAGTGCTAATCTTGGCTTTCCCCTTCCTTCCCCAATGTTCAAACTCAACTGATCGTGGAATTTCCCCTTCTTTAGAAAAACAGCGAGAGTTACCCGGTATCTGCTTGATGTTCCCACTTTCTGTCTCTGTGGCTCCTCTCTACGGCCATCAGGGTACGCATGCTTGTAAAAACAGTTCCCTCCAAATGGACAGCTCCCACGTCCTTCATCAAAATACCTGCACGCCTTGTTGCTGGAAAGGAAAATATCGCAACCCTTATTCACAGTGGACTTCAGGCCTATATCCAGGGTTTCTTTAAATAGGTAGTAAGGGTATAACCCGGATATCAGTTCACAGCCCTCCCCAAAGTGTTTTTATAAACGTGTGCTAAGGCATGAAACACTAACACAAAGTCACTGTTCGAATCTATGCTGTTTACCAACTCAAGGATCATGTTCCAATAGAAAGGAAAATCTTCTAGAAAGCCAACACGTAAAAATTAATATAGGACAACTATGACATGACTCAGAATAAGGTAGAACCCATTCATGGTCTTTAGATATCAACAGTAGAGACATCATTATAACACAGTCCCTTGGCAGGTACCTTAAGGACTGTGTTATACAGCAAGATACAAAGTGGGTAAGTGGTATGAGGGTGACAAAATAAACTGTACTGGGAAGCAAAAGAAAGGGTAGGAAGGAGGTAGGAGTGTGTAATGCAGCACTGATCTTCCAAAGTGAACCAAAGCTGCTGGGCTCTTGGCTTGAGAAAATGCTGCAGTGCTCATACCTCATTGCCTCCTTGTATTTCTGAATGAGTTTCTGCTTCTCTTCTTTCTCTTCCACCCAGTACTCACTTGGAATGACAAAGTTAGATGTGATCCGGCATTCTGGGCAGGACCTGGGAAACAATGAACAGGCTGCAATGCAAATCCCCCTTTACAGACCCACTCTTAAGGACACACCCTGGTGTGTCACCTCCAGACTTAAGGGCTTAACTGAGAGGCACATGGGCATTTCCTGAAAGGGTTCCACATACTGTCAAACAACTGACCCTTTCTTTGAAGGCAAGACAAAATCCTTCATAAATTCAAGTCAATGGCTAGCCAGTTCATTTTTTAAAAATAACTTAGATTAAAAAACAAAACAAAAGAAGACATTTCACACAGACTCCTTTTTCTTTCGTTTAAATAAATTTATTTCTTGTAACTTTGCTCTGTTTAGATTATGTAGTATTTGTTCAGTTATGAGAACAATCTTTAAAGGATGGTGGATTATTGGCTAGCTTAATGGATGGAATAGGAAAAGTGGAAAATGTAAAACGTCAGGAAACATACATTCGGAGCTAGATAAGTTTGTTCACGGAGCCTAAACTGGCTAATCCATTAAACACAATCTCCTCAGAAAAAGCACAAAGATTCTACTAACTGATACATAGGGTTTCCTCATTCAAATAAAAGTAGACCAACTAACCTAGCAGCTAGCTGAAATACAAAGAAGAAATCTCAATTAGAATACCCCAATTTCAAGATAAAATGCATGCATTTAAATGCGGTCCATCTGGTTGAAAGTTGGCACAAGGTACTAAATTCTTCCCCAAAATAGAAAGCACAAACGAAGATTGGGGAGGAGTCTCACTTTATGATCTTGCTCTCAAATTGCTTAGCACTCCTCCACTTGCGAATACACTTGAGACAGTAGGTGTGGTTGCAGTTGGAGAGGATCCCAAAGCGGCGCTCGCTGGGGTTGGCTTTCTCATAGACCACCTCCATGCAGATCCCACACACCATGTCCTTGCTGCGCTGCACAGCAAAAGACAGCTCCATGTCCTTCTCGTGGGCCTCAATGCAAGACTAGGAGAAGGAAGAGATGAGAAGCATCCTGAAAGACTTCCACTCCACAGTTCATGAATGTTCAGACAATCAAATCATCAAATGAAATGTTTTCCTAATTTCACTTGAAAGTAAGTTTTGCTCACAAGTGAACATAAGTGAAATGACATTATCAGACATCACAATACTGTAAAATCAAACTGTGAGGACTCAACTTCAGAAACTGAAAAATCACCCTATATTCTCTATCCTAAGCTATTTATTGGCAGTGTCGGGGACTGAAGTCAGAAACTCACAGCTACTAGTCAAGAGTTCTAATACTGAGCCATACTCCCAGGCCTAATATGCCTTAAGAAAAAACAAAAAACAAAAACAAAAAAAACCTGCTTTACTGAGATAATTCACACACCATGTTATTCACCCATTTAAAAACTGTACAATTAGGCTCAGTGGCAGAACACCTGCCTTGCACATGTGAGACACTGGGTTAGATCCTCAGCACCACATAAAAATAAACAAAATAAAGATATTGCATCATTCTATAACTAAAACATATTTTTAAGAAATTGTATAATTAAATCTTTTTTTGATATTCATTTGTACAAAAAATTACCTTAAAATTAATATTAGAATGTTTCCATTACCCCTAAAATGAAACCCCATACCCATTAGCAGTTACTTCTTTTCCCTCAAAATCCCCAAGTCCTGGGGCTGGGGATATAGCTCAGTAAGTAGAGTGCTTGCCTTGTATGCACAAGGCCCTGGGGGGTTTAGAACCCAGCACCAGCACCAGCACCCATCACCCCCCTCCAAAAAAAAAAAAATCCCCATCTCAGAAACCACTATTCTGTAGATTTCCCAGTTCTGTGGTCTTTTATGACTGGCTTTGTTCACTTATTATGTTTTCAATGTTATGTGATATTCTTAGTACTTTGTTTCTTTTTAATGTTGATAAATATTACACTGGGTGGAACACATTTTACTTATCAATTCATCAGATGATAGACACACTTCAGTTGTTTCCACTTGGGGACTGTTATGAATAATACTACTATAAAAATCTATCTACAAATTTTCATGTGGACATCAAGTACTTTTTTAATCTGTAAGAAACATGATTATAGAAAATACAAAATTCAGAAGAGCCACCCATAATCCCACGTAACCACTTAATGTTAGTATATATTCCCTTGTCTATTCCTAAAACCCTTTGTTTTTACAGTCTTCAGAGGTAGGTCCTACTACCCTCAATATATAGTTATAAGGACTTTTTTTTTTCTTTTTCTTTTTTGGTATTGAGTCACTCTACCACTGAGCCACACCGCAGCCCCTTTTTTCCTTTTTTGTTTTATGACAGGGTCTTATGAAGTTGCTGAGGCTAGCCTCAAACTTGTGATACTCCTGCCTCAGCCTCTTTTAAGTTACTGGGATTACAGATGGGTACCATCATACCCAATTTGAAATGTGAATTTTAAAAGTAAATCATATGGAATGTTAATCTCAGAAAAGCTATTATTAGAAAAAAAAGAAAGAAAAACATTTAAAAGCTCATAGTTTGAGGTTCTGGAAGCAAGACTTTTTTGTTGTTGTTTCTTTTTTGGTTTGATGCTAGGGATTGAACCTAGGGATTTGCATATGCTAACCAAGGGCTTCTACCACTGAACTAGATCCCTAGCCTCTAGAAGTATAACTTCTTGATAAAGCATTCAAGAAGCTCAGAGAAGAAACACTTCTACTTACTGAAAACCATTCAATTCATCAAACACTTTTCTAAAATGAACTGACATTGTGAAAGGGCAAATACAGCTTCTTACACCTGAAAACACAGGCGTCTCCCTGAAGACTTACTTTGATGTGCTGTGACCTCTGGGCTGCATCCATCGGGTGGAGGACTTGCAGCCCACACATGTCACACGAGTCTCCGTGGAGATACACACAGTTCTCCCCATAGCGGCACTCTCCCACTGCAGCATAGGGGCAAAGCTGCTTCTTAGTTTCCACTGCAGTTTGCTCTTTCTCTGATTCTTCCTTGGTCACTGAGCCCTGCAGGGGTGCTTCAGTGCAGGAAGGGGCAGCTGAAAATGTGTAAGAGGGTAGTAAAGGTCCAAAAGGATAAGGCATATTAAGAACTATAAGGTACTGAGAACCTAACTGAAAAGGGAAAAAAAAAAAACTTAATTAAACTCAAAACAGTCTACTAAACTAATTTCTTCACTAATGAAATCAGGACCTCCTGCATGCTAGGTAAAATGCTACCACTGAGCTATATTCCCACCCTTTTTATTTTGAGATAGGGTTTACTACGTTGTCCAGGTGGGCTTCAAACTTTCAATTCTGCTCCCTCAGCCTCCCAAGTAGCTGAGATTAAAGACATGCACCACCACACCCAGCTTTTTTGGGCCCTTTTTATTGAGACAGGGTTTCACTAAGTTGCCAAGGCTGGCCTCAAACTTGATTCTCCTGCTTTAGCATCCCAATTACAGGTGTGCACCACCATGTCCAGCTTAATTTCTTTACTTTTTCAAGATATTTTTCTCTAATAATGACATTTCCAAGATAAGGCTTGTTATTGGGATTCAAAAAGTTTGTTTCACTCCATCTGTAAGTCCTAGGTTATCCAATTTAAAGTGATAAATTAGGCTAAATATGAAGACTGGAAGCAGGAAGACTGTGAAAACTCAGTTTAATTGATGAACTACCTCTTTATATTATTCTTTAGAATACTTACTACGTCCACAGTAGGGCTGCCCAGGAACAAACTCAATGGCATTCACCCAGTCCTCTGAACCTGCTCCTACTGTTGGATAGTTTGAATTTCTTGACTCAGCTTCGCCTGTATTCATTTCGACAAGCGGTCCAACCACGGATGAGAGACTTGAGGAAGCAGCAAGGGTAGGTTCTGCAATTAGATCTGTAGCAGTCGCTTCTTCCTGTTTCAATGGCTTGCTATGTTCATATCTAGGGGGAGAAAAAAAGTAAAAAGCAAGCAGTTAGGGCTGGGGGATATAGCTCAGCAGTAGTAGAATCCTTGCCTTACATGCACAAGGCCCTGGATTCAATCCCCAGCAACCCCCACCCAACACACACACAAAATCTTGACATCTAGGCAACACAGAAGTGACTCCGTAGTCATTAAAGAGTGAGGCTGTGCAGATGTGGAATAGTGTCTAAAATATACTATTTAGTGAAATAAATAAGCTGCAGAGCAACAACAACAAAAAACAAGCCTTCTGCCAGATTACCCCTATAATCCCCAAGACTCAGGAGAATAAGGCAGTAGAATCACAAGTTCAAGGCCAGCCTCAAGCAAGACTCTCACAATATAAAACAGGCCTGGGGACCTAGCTCATTGGTAGAGCAAGGCTAGGTGCAATTCCCAATACAAAAACAAACAACAAAATAAAAAAACAGCCCTTAACCAAGTTTGGCCTATAGGCTACCCATCCCTGCTATAAACCACTTATTACTCTTCAAATTTAACTGATCAGGAAGTTTCAGCTAGTTAACCTACAGTTCCCATGGTAACTCTGCTAAAGAAACCACATCCCGAACCAAGTGGATGATTAATCAAACCAAAATGGACACTGAGGGCTGGGAGTAATGCTCAGCTGGTAGAGTGTTTGCTTCACATGCACAAGGCCCTGGGTTCAATCCCCACAAAAAAGAAAAAGAAAAAAAAGGTACAAATCACCTTTAAAAGATACATATGTACTTTCTTATATTTCCTTTTCCCATAGTCTTTCATGGAGTATTTCCCAAACTTTTGCCCCATATAGTCTCTCCTCCCTTTTCAATCTGTAAATCACTAAACCTATCTCCAAATACAGAAAACAAAACAAAACAATTACTCCCTTCATGGAGGAACTTACTGCTTGAGAAAAATGCTGATAATTCAGGCTTTTGTGCTACTATTTTCATTCAGACAAAATAAATTAATTTTGTTATGTACTAAATCTAAGTCTTAACTTCTCAAATATCTACCTTACCTAACAGCCTTCGCAATGAAACAGTATTAACCATGGGTCTATTTATGCTTACATCTAAGAAAGAAGAATTTGGCAAACTTTTGCTGAGCTGCTCTGTATTTAATCACTATATTCTATTACCCCAAACATTCACATTCCAACTCTTAGATTAGGTAATCTTTTTTGGCTTGAAGTATAAGTGAAATGAGAATCCTGGTATCAGCTTCAAAAACCCAATACACTGTGTTCTGGAGTGGAATTATATGAGCTGAGGGGAAGGAACTATCAGGAATAGGCTTTTTCATGGGCTGGGGATATAAATGAGTTGAGTACTTGTGCATGTAAGGCCCTTGGTTTGATCCCCAGCACCAAAAAAATAAATATGCTCTTTCATTTGTTTCATTTCACTTCATTGTCAAAGATCAGTGAAGAACTACTAGGGATATGGGGATATAGTTCAGTGGTCCTGCACTTGCCTAGCATGTCTCTGGGCCTGCTTCTGACCCCTAGCACCAAGATTTTTTTAAAATCTATATTTATCCATTAACAGAATCTCAGAATAGCTGGGCATATAATGCTATTCACACCTATAATGCCAGTGGCTGGGGAAGCTGAGGCAGAAGGTTCATGAGTTCAAAGCCAGCTCAGCAAAATCGAGATGCTAAACAATTCAGTGAGACTCTGTCTCTAAAAAAAAATACAAAATAGGTCTGGGGATGTGACTCAGTGGTGGAGAGATCCTGAGTTGAATCCCTGGTACCACCCAAGCCCTCAAATCTCAGAATAAATTTGCTTTTGTTTGATAATTTTAAAATTATGTATATTTATATTGTGGGGATTGAACCCAGGGCCCTGTTTTGAACATGCTAAGTTAATACTCCACCACTGAGTTATACCCACAGCCCTTTAATTTTCTGTTTTGATTCAGGGTCTCAATAAGTTGGTCAGGCTGGCCAAGAACTTGTCAATTTTTTGCCTCAGTCTCCCAAAGGACTGGGATTCCAGGTATGCAACATCATACCCAGCTTAGAGGAAACCTTCATTTTAAGTTTTTCAAAACCTTCTCATTTGATGGCAGGGACCTTGTTTTATTTATACTGAGTAGATAGAATGGTTCTTAATGTGTGATTGATTACAAAATAAACTGCTTGGGCACGTTCAGTTCAGTTTTCTTTTTCTTTTTTCTCTTCTTTTTTTTTTTTTTTAAATATTGGAGATTGAATAATCCAGAGTCTCACTAAATTGGTGAGGCTGCCTTGAACTTGCAAATCTCCTTCCTGTGCCTCCCCAACAGGAAGTCACTTCTTCACTATTAACACAGACATCAAAAAACCTAAATTTCCTTCATTGGGAAACTCACATCTGCTAAAATATTGTTGCCTCATCAAAACTGGACACCTGGGCCGGGGTTGTAGCTCAGTGATAGAGCAATTGCCTAGCACACATGAGGCACTAGGTTTGATCCTCAGCATCACACAAATAAAATTAAGGAATTGAGTTCATATACAACTTAAAAAGAAAACAGGGCACCTCCTCACTCCTTGGTCAAAATTCTCAGTTTCCTTTCCTACAAAGAAGCCCTCTGAATACAGGGGAAGACTGAAGATGGGCTTCTAAGTTTCTAAGAGAAAAAGAATGCCCTTTGGAACTGCAAAACTGCATGAAAAATGAAATGACTAACAGGTAGACCTAGGCCAGATTTCTACAATCTTTACCTTCAATTTCCCATTCATTCCACCTGTATGGTCCAATCAGATGAACACTACTTCTGTATCTTTTCCTATTCTGTCCCAGTCTATTCTCCAATGCTCTCTGCTGGGCACTTTTTGTGGGAGGTGGGGAAAGGTTTACCAGGGTTTTAACCCAGGGGTGCTTAACCACTGAACCAATCCATATCCCCAGTCCTTTTTTTGAGATAGAATTTCACTAAGTTCCTTATAACCTAGACAAGTTGCTATAAGGCTGACTTTGAACTTCCTCAGCTCTCAAGTCACTGAGACTATATAGGCATTCGACACAGGGCCCAGTCTGATGGGCGCTTTTAGAGTCTCCCCTAGTCATTGTTGGAACAGTTCTCAACTGTCTGGAACCCAGTCCAAGAAATCTAGCTCCTCCAGAATTAGCCTAGTACAGAACATCTGCAGAAACTGTTACTTTTGTACTCTAGCACATGAACCCAATAGATGACATTTTTTTCTATTAATGTCAATAGAATTGGCTATGACACTGTCACTAAGTCTTACCAAATATAATCATCTAAAATATGTCCAAACGCTTTGATAACAGGCATCCCTTTCAAAAAGGTGGAGCTTGATTCCTCTCCCATTGAATGTGGTTTGGATATAGTTCAGAATTTAGCAGAAGTGACAACATGTGACTTCTGAGACTAGGTCATAAAAGGCATTGTGGCTTCTCCTGCCCCCACTGGAGTCACTGCCTCTGGAGAAGACAGCTGCTAAGCTGTAAACATACTAAAGCAGCCCTATGAAGGCCCCCTGGCCACCAGCCATGAAAGTGAGCCACTTTACAAGTTGTTCTCCAGCTCCCATCAGGCCTTCAGATGACTGTCACAATGGTCAAATCTTCATTGCCATCTCCTCAAAGTCTACGCTAGAACTACCCAGCCAAGCCACTCACAGATTTCAGACTTCCAGAAAACTGTGGGATAATAAATGTTTTTTGATTTACTCTGCTACATTTTGGGGCAATTTGCTTAACATCATTGGATAACTAAACACCTAAACATTTTCTTAACAGTGAAGATTTAAAATAACAACAACAAAAAACTGTGCCTAGTTTCTAATCAGAACCCACCACTGAATTCCAATGTAAGGAACTCAATGAATAACGGTAGAGATTACTTAATAACTAATACCTCTTGGTTTTCTAACATTCTAAGAAAGGTATTAGAGACATTTCTGAAAGTGTTTCCTAAGTTGTGACTGCACCCAAGTTTACAGGATTCAGGAAGTAAGACAAAATGACAAGCCCTCTAACTAGTAACCCAACAGCTAGAGGTTTAGCTGCATGGTAGAAGGCATGAAGTATGAGGCTCCAGGTTTTGTGCCCAGGACAGGGGTAGGAGTGAGGAGTCTAATGCACCATTCCAGAGGTGTAAGAATCCACTCTCCATAATTCATAATAGCAGAGAATGACTGAATCCCACCTAATTTAGTCAAACATGTGCCTCATTCTTTGTTTTGAAAAGCAAATGCCATATACAAACACATATGCTTTCCTAGCATACACAGTTCTGGGTTCAATTCCCAACAATGAAAAAAAAAAAGTAATACATTCCTTCTAGGATATCTTTCCATACACTAACATTTCTAGGGAGTTTTATTTATTTATTTCTAATGCTGGGAATTACACCTAGGGCCCCTTGCATAGCAGGCCAAGTACTCTTTCTACTAAAGTATAACCTAGCCCTAAAGCACTGTTTTAAATACATTATATAATGAAGCTATTAAAATTATGTATCTAGAGCTGGGGTTGTACTCAATAGTAGAGTGCTTGCCAAGCATGTGCAAGGCACTGAGTTCGATTCTCAGCACCACATATAAATAAATAAAGGTCCCTCAACAACTAAAAAAAATAAGTGGAATAAAATTATGCATCTAGGGCTGATGATATAGCTCAGTTAGTAGAATGTTTGCTTTACATGCACAAGGCCCTGGGTTTGATCCCCAGCCAGCATCAAAAAAAAAAAAAATTATATATCTACAGCTGTAGCTGTAGCTCAATGGTATGGTGCTTACCTAGCAGTATGTGTGGCATTGGGGTCAAGCCTCAGCATCGCAGAAAAATAAATCAAAAATAAAGGTATAAAAAATATTATGTAATTACTTTCATTATTTTCTCCCAACCCATCCCTGAATGACATGAACTTAGCTGGGAGCCCTGGCTCAAGAAAGCAACTCAGGAGGCTGAAGCAGAAGAATTGCCAAGTGAGGCCAGCCTCAGCAATTTAGGAGGCTCCAAACAACTTGGTAAGACCTTATCTCAAAGGCTGGGGATGCACTTGATGATAAAGTGTCCCTAGGTTTAACTCCTGGTATAAAGACAAAATAAAAAATTAATTGATGAACAGATTCTTACCTGCAGCGGTCTCCATAAATACAGTACCCACGTTGAAAATACTTGCACACTACACCATACGGACTGTCAGAGAGGTCATGCGAGTAGCGACAGTTATCTCCTTCCTTACAAACCCCATGCATAAAATACCTGTGAGACAAAGGACCAGAAAACTAGATTAAAAAAGACTAAAGCCAGTCCTCAAAGATTCACTACTAATATATTCTTATAGTAAATACACAATAGTGCGAAATTAATAGAGTATACCTAGATCATGTGCCAGAATGAACCATTTGAGGACTACCATAGGCTGCCCATAGAGCTAGGCAACAACTTAGATTTTAAACATTCATCTTATCACTGCAGGTCAAGTCTGACTACTGTCCTCATTTTACAGTCCTAGGGAAGTAGCCTCTTATTTTCCACTAACTTTAGCCCTAGGAGCAGCTTTATCTGTAAAACAAATCAAAGAAACCAAATAGACTGAAAAGGGAAACCACCCTGCCAATTGTCTTTAAGAATTACAGGTGGAGGGGCTGGGGTTGTGGCTCAGTAGTAGAGAGCTTGCCTAGCATGTGTGAAGCACTGGGTTTGAGCCTCAGCACCACATTAAAAAAAAATACATAAAATAAAGGTATTGTGTCCATCCACAACTAAAAAAAAATTAAAAAGAATTACAGATGGAGGTAACAAGCAGCTTCCAAAAACCACACATAGAATATAAGTGAATCTAGACCAGCAGCAGGAATATTACCTGAGAATCTGTTAGAAATGCAGACTCTACCTAGGGCCTACTCAATCAGCACTGGGCGTGGGACCCAGCAATCTCTTCTCTAAAGTCCTGGATGGGCTAGGGAAATAACAGTCTTTCTTTTTTTTTGACAACCTTGATCCAAAAAGTGAACCTCCAACTTCCCATCATTGCCTCCTATCTGGGGTTCAGTTTTTCATTCTTCAGTCCTTTCTGGATCTCCTTCTACTAAGCAGGGTTATAAAGATTTGAGTTCTGGGGCTGGGGATCTGGCTCAAGCAGTAGCGCGCTCGCCTGGCATGTGTGCGGCCCCCCGAGTTCGAGCCTCAGCACCACATACCAACAAAGATGTTGTGTGCACCACATACCAACAAAGATGTTGTGTCCACCGAGAACTAAAAAAAAATATATATATATTAAAAAAATTCTCTCTCTCTCTCAAAAAAAAAAAAGATTTGAGTTCTGGAAGGCCAGAAATTCCATAACATGCATCTACACATGGCTGGTAGAAAGTAAGAAAACTTGTAGACTGACCTTGTAGGACAGTGCTACGATGAGTCATACATTTATCAGAAAATGGTAGGCAAAAAGGTGGAGATGTTAAAGCACAATGCACCTAGTGAACTGAATATTTATAGAAAGTAGATTCACATTTATCTAAGATGCCTTCCAGAAGGCAGCGGGGGGGGGGGGGTGGGGGGTGGGCTGGGTAGACATGCCTAAGAGCATGTGCTCAGCATGAGCAAGGCTCTGGGTTGGATCCCCACCACCACCACAAAAGGTTACTCCAAGTTTAAAAATGAACAGTTCTTTTCAGAGGTTACAAACCTTCTATATGACAGTCCCAGATACATGAAAAGAAAAGAAAAAAAATCTTGATGCAAACGGTTATAATTATCAAGACCCTTAGTATTCTAGGATTACAGTCCATAACAAAATATAAGAATGAAGTCAAATTACAGGTATAATTAGCCTAATTTCAACTGCTATTAGATTTTAACTTTATCTAACACAGGTTTGGACTTTTGCTCAACTGCAAAACTACTTTCCACAAGCTATCCAGCTGTCTGAGCACTACACAACCCTATTTATTTTGTTTATGAAAAGAATATAATAAAATTAGACACACTTGGGAGGCTGAGACCCTAAGCAACTTAGTGAGACCCTAAGTTATATGGGCGCGGGGGGGGGGGCTGGGGGGGCTGGTGATGTGGATCAGTGTTGAAATGCTTCTGGATTCAATCTCTGGCACCAAAAATAAAATTAACAAAATGAGACCCAAGTTTTGGCGGAATGTTTCTACCAAACTTGTACCAATAGGTAATTTCTGACTTCATAAATGGACAAAAAGACTTAAGAAATGAAAGTCAACAACCAATTACAAGCACTACAAGATAGTCATACTTCAAAGTAACAAGTTATTCATTTGAAGCACTGCCTTGGAAAACAGCTCAGTGCAAAACCATTTACTCCCACACTTCACACATAAGACAAAGGGGTCTGTGACTTTGGTATGTCTTTGGGGTGTGTTTGATACAGGGGCTGGGGCCCATCAGTAGAGTGCTTGCCTAGCATGTGTGAGGTGCTGGGTTCAAGCCTCAGAACTTCATAAAAATAAATAAAATGAAGGTATTAAATAAATAAATGTCAGAGATACTGATATAATTTTAAGGCTTGATAAATGTTCTACCCAGTGGTATAAAGGTGTATTAAGAACTATAATGCAAATAATAATAACAATAATAATAAAAAGCTCATGTATAATAGTATAATTTGGAGGACATACTTTATATACAGATTTGTGAAAAATGGTGTTGTGAATGGATAATTATGATTGTAATGCATTCCACTATTGTCATGTATGTACTTAAAAAAAAAGAAAGTTCTACCCAGAGACCTCAAGCTGGGAAGAGAAGATGGCTCTTAAGTCTCAGGCACAGCAGTAGATATTAGGTGCTAGGGATTGAGCCCAGAGCCTTGCTAGGCAAGCCCATGGTAGGCGAGCACTCTACCACTGAGCTACACATCCTCAGTCCTTTTCAATTCAAGAGAGGGTCTCACTAAGTTGCCCAAGCTTGTGATCATGCTGTCTCAGTCTCAGTAGCTGGAATTACAGGTGTGTTCTGTTTTGTTCTTAAATCCTATTTTGCTATGCTCTCATTCATGAATTGTTTGTTGCACTTGGGCTTATGATGCTGTTGATTATGTCAAAGTACATCTTCCAATACTCATTCTGATCGCTGGTGACCTTTATTTTCTCAACCAGTCGTTTCAAGGTATTCCAACACTTCTCCTTACCACTTTTATAACACCATGGATAAGAACTGATCTCTAAATCAGGAGGCCTAGCACAGTGCAGCAGGGCCTATTAACACTTTGGCTAAAAACTTAGTATAGCCTGTAAGCCAAATTATCTTAAAACAGTAACAAATCATTTAGGAATCTAAAACAAGATGGGTGCAGTTGTACACTGTGATTAAAGGTGTGTACAACTTAAGCCTGGGCAACTTAGTGAGACCCTGCAGTTGTACACACCTTTAATCACAGTGACTCAGGAGGCTGAGGTAGGAGGATGGCCAGTTCAATGCCAGCATCAGAAACTTAATTAAAACACTTCTCAAAATAAAAAGGGATAGGGATGTGGTTCACTAGTAAAGTGCCCCGCTAGAAACAAAAATTAAAATAAAATACATTTGATTCTTACTCTTTCCCGTTTTAAATTCTACTGAAACATTTCCCTGGCCCTTTTTATTTTTTTGACACAGGATCTTGCTAAATTGCTGAGGCTGGCCTTGAATTTGATATCTCATGCCTCACTCAGCCTCCAGAGTCACTGGGATTACAGGCATGTGCCATTGTACCCAGCTCACTCTCCATTTTTTAAGAACATCAAAAAAAGGGGGGGGCAGGAAATATATGTGAAGTAACTGGCATAGTGCCTACACTGGAAGGCACTATGCCATATCTTTCTTTCCACATCACTCCTCTGCCCTATCAAACTCTATAATTTCTAACAATGCAGCTAAGAGGTACATATGAACAAATAACTTAAAAAAGAGTAAGGCAACCCAACAGGGAAAGAGAGCTACATATTGTGCCACACAGGATTTAAAGGAACTGAGGTAGCGCAGCCAGAAAACAAAGCAATTACCTTTTCGAGCACATTCTCACAAAGGACAATATGTGGGAAGCTACAATATCAATCTGGTTCAACATAAGGACTGAGAAACTCCACAGAAATGAAATGCATTATGGAGTTGCATAAACAGTATCACTGAAGGAATTTAAGATGCCACTGTATCACCTAATACTGCAGAAACCAAGAGAAATATTAGCATATAAAATCCTAATTGGTTAGGGTCAAATACCAGGCATTATTTTACATGGCATTTTGGTAGATATCTCTGGGTTTTATTTTCTTACTTGCCTTTTGTCTCAGTGATACTACTAGTACACTCAAAAAAATAAATAGTGCTCACAGTGGAATCTTTTCCGGGCAACCCATCTCTGTATAAGACTGAGTATGATAAAGTAACCCATAACAGGCAACCCTGCCAAGAATTGCTCCCTAAAACAAAACCAGTGAAAGACAGTAATTTTAAATGCTATCACCAAAAAGTAATGTCCAAATTCACCTTGATATCTATCACTGCCCAGGGTGAGCATGCTTTCTGTGAGTAGTTGGATCATTTGATTTTTTTTTTTTTTTAAGTACTTGGCAGTGAACCCAGGGTCGCTCTCCCACTGAGCAACGCCCCTCCCCCACAGGAATACACAGGCATAGGGACCCTTTTTTGAGACAGGGTCTTACTAAATTACGCCCAATGTAATTCTTCCTGCCTAAGCCTCCCAAATAACTGGGATATCAGGTGTGTGCCACTGTGCCCAGTAAGCCACATGATTTCTAGTTACTTTCACTGTGAAGATTCTGAGTCCAAGCAGACACTGTCCAGAAATAAAGACAAATGTACTAGATAAAATCCCTCTACTGGACTATAGTACCTCTGGAAACCTAAGCATAGTCACCAAGGCAGAGAACAAAAAAAAAACAATAAATAGCCTGTAAGGGTATATAAGAGAACCAAACACCACCCTTGTTACTATCTCTAGGCATCATAATGTCTCTGGGGATTTCTAGAAATTATCATGATATGTTAAACAGGAGGTTTTGGGGAATGGGGGCTGGGGATTGAATCTTGAGGGGAGTACTCTACCAGACTGGTTTTTTTGGGGGTTTTTTTGTTTGTTTGTTTTGTTTTGAGACAGGGTCTCACCAAGTTGCTGGGGCTGGCCTAAGACCTGGTGATCTTTCTGCCTCAGCTTCCCAAATTGCTGGGATTAGAAGCATGTGAATCCAGCTCTGGCCTGAAGTGACATTTAATAAATTCATCCACCATGTCATTTTCTTTTTTGTTTTTGCAGTGCCGGGGATTAAATCTAAGACCTTGTATATGCTAGGCAAGCCCTCTACCACTGAGCCATACATATCCCCAGCCTGAAATCTATACATATTTTTGTTTGCTCTGCAGTACTAGGGATTGAACCCAAGGGTATTCTCCATGAAGCTACACCCTCACCCCTTTTTATAAGACTAGGTGTTGGTAAATTGCCTTGGGCTCACAATTCTCTGCCTCCTCACTTGGTAATATTTAATTTTCATGAGTGTATATACACTGTTTCTCAAACTTGATAGAAAATTCCTGAGTCAAGACATGTTTTATTCTGTTTTTACTGTTCTTGTTTGTTTTTGTTTTTGGTGGTGGTACTGGAGAATGAACCCAAGGCCTTCTGCATGCAAGACAAGCACTCTACCAACTGAGCTATATCCCCAGCCCTAGTCTGTTTTTAATTTATTATACTACCTATGCACTTAATACATACATAAGACACCGAGGTGTCATGATAAGTCATGGTGTCAGTAGCAAATTAATTTTCTTTCCCAGGGCAAGACAACTTTTTCAATGCTGTCTGAGTGTATCTTGTCTCCATTACCCATCAAAACATACTATATGTTTTGAACAACTAACAATAAAAAAAATTAATTTAAAAAAACATAAAAAAAATAAAGTTGTAGTTGAACACAAAAAAAGAAAAAAGAAAAAAACACCATACTATATTCTGGGGCCAATGGTATATACGCACACGGCACTCCCATGGGCTGCGGAGGCTGGAGCCGGAGGGTTGCAAGTTCAAAGATTGACCCAGTAATTTACCAAGGCCCTGTATCAAAATTTAAAAAGGGCTGGGAATGTGGCTCAGTGTTTAAGTGCCTCTCCTGATACTAAAAGAAGCACACTATATGTTGCAGATGTAGCTCATTCAATGGCAGAGCGCTTGTTTAACATGTGTGAGGCCCTGGGTTTAATCCCCAGTACTGGGGATAAAAAAATAAACCTATAAGCCAGACATGGTGGAGTGTAACTATATTCCTAGCTACTCAAGTGGCTCAGGCAGGATCACTTGAGCCACAGGTTCAAGGTCAGCTTGGGTAACAGAGCAAGACTGCATCACAAAACACTATATAGTCTGCAAGTAATAAAATTCACTATGCACATCATGCTCTTAAATAAAGAATTTCTGGGGCTGGAGTTGTGGCTCAGCAGTGGAGCGCTCGCCTCACATGTGCGAGACCCTGGGTTCATCCTCAGCACCACATACAAAAATAAACAAGTGAAATAAAGGTGTTGTGTCCAACTACAACTAAAAAATAAATATTAAAAAAAAGAATTTCTAGAAAGATTTCCTTTATTTCAAAGCTATATTAAGCATGCTTTAAAAAAATAAATTTTAAAAGTTGACAAATCAAATTGTAATTTGTGTATTTTCAACTTCCAGAACATTCATCACTGTAGAAGCATTCCATTAACAGTGCATAAATTTAAAATTATAATTGGCAAATTGCAATTTTTCTTTAAATATTAACTGTTTTAACTCCACACTCAAGACAACTACAAGGGGAGCATTTCTATTTTATAGCATTCCTCTAATAAAAGATATCAAGAACAGCCTGATGGTGGCAGCATAATACAGTTTCTCAGCAAAGGTATTAAGCTTTTTTTAAGCAACAGAAATAAAACACAATGAGAATTTCAAAAGCAGCATTAAGAAAAGAGTAATTAACAAGAAAATACAGATGATTATAATCGGTCAAAACCAAACATCCTTATCCTAAGAATGTCAAACTTTAAAGATGCTTATATCCTAAGTATAGAAAATACTCACCCAAATTCCTAAATACAGAATTGATCTATTATGAAGAGAAATGAGCAACCACCAGAACACACCACTATACCTTGAATTGTCTTCAAAGGAGATTTAGCTATCAAACACACCAAAAATATTTATACTATATACTTCTGCATTCACTTAACATTTAGTATTGTGTCCCCACTGCAGACAGCCAATGCTTATTTATTGAATGACTGGATGGAGCTAGGAGTATGCTCAGTGGTACAGTACTTGCCTAGCAAACATGAGACCCTGGGTTCAATAAGCAGCATCGCAAATGTTTTTCACATAAATTTGTGAAGATGATTAAATAAGATAGCCCAAGAAGACATTCATGTTCTAGTTAGGCACAAACTGCCAGTGCCTGTTATAATCCCAGTTGTGGCAGGAGGATCACAAGTTTAAGGACAACCTCAACAACTTCTGTGGAACTCTGGCTCAAAATTAAAGGGGGGAAAAAAAACTGGGGATGTAGCTCAATGGTAAAGCACCCTGGGTTTAATCCCGAGTACAAAAAAAAGAAGGTCCATTAAGTCCTTTGTTTTTACCAGTTTATATGTGTTTCAAAAATGAAAAGCAGAGGAAACTTACAAATTTATATTAAACTGGGCAATTTTAGGTATGACTTTACCATGATCAACTCAAGCATGTGCTAACTCCATACTCTATGCCAAGCACTGAGCAAAGCCCTGCAGAAACAATGATAAACAACAGTCCTCCTCTCAGAGCTAATAGGAATAAAGATTTCATAGATGCTGTTCCTATAACCAAAACAAAAACCTCCCCCCCACTACCCAGTACTGGGGATTTATCCATGGGGCTCTTTACCACTTAACCTCATTTTCAGTCCTTTTAATTTTGAGAAAAGGTCTGGCTAAATTGCCCAAACTGATCTAGAACTCTTATCCTCCTGCTTCAGTCTCCCAAGTAGCTGTGATTATAGGCCAATGCACTGAGAAACTTTAAAAAGAAAAAGAAAAAAAAAGAAAGAAAACATGTAGGTACCTGGAACAACAGAAAACAATGTCAAATATCAAACCCCAAGATATATCAATTAACCTGTAGGTTTTTTCCATTCCTTTGTTCTGAAACAGGGTCCTGTGTTGCCAAGGCTGTCTTGGAACTCCCCAGGTTCAAGGGATCTTGTCTCAGTCTCTGAAGTGGCTAGAACTACAGGTGTTTGCCACCATGCCAGGCTTTAGTTTCTTTGTGTTTTTTGTTGTTTCTTTTTTGTTTGTTTTTTAAAAACAGCCCCTTCCCAAGCTAAAGTTATAGTCAAAATTATACCCTCCCCCAAAAAAGGAAAAAGAAAAACTGCTACATTAACACTGTATCTCTTTTCATTATTTTCTCACATTACGTTTGCTCAGCATGTAAATTTGTTAAATACATAATTCTGTAACAAGGGTTCACTTGATGCTTTGACTACATCCCTTGTCACATTAAAACTTACATGGTTTTTTTCTTTCTCCCAACCATCTCCTCCCTGATCTCGCCTTCCTAATGTCATTTTCTCTGAATCACTTCTTAAAAAAAAAAATGATAAGCAGAATTACAGGCTCTGGGTCAGGAGTCCTCTCAAGACCTTGTCTTCCTTTTTGGATTGGCATCCAGGACGAAGACTGAGCTTTCAAATAGAAATTTACTGGATCCGGGGCAACAAATTCCCACTCACCCAGGAGGAAAGGCAAGGCAATTTCATTAACTCAAAGATCCTAAAGACAGGGCACAGGGGCTGGGGACGTGGCTCAAGCAGTAGCACCTTCGCCTGGCATGCGCGCAGCCCTGGGTTGGATCCTCGGCACCACATACAAATAAAGATGTTGTGTCCGCCGAACACTAAAAAATGAATATTAAAAAATTCTTTCTCTTTAAAAAAAAAGACAGGGCACAAACTTGTAATCCTAGCAACTGCTGAGGCAGGAGGATCACCAGTTCAAGGTCAGCAACCTGAGGAAAACCTATCTCAAAATGAAAAATAAAATTCAATCCCCAGCACAAAAAAAAAAAAAAAAAAAACCTAGGAGGGGCTGGGGATGTAGATAAGTGGTAGAGTACACCTGGGTCCAGTCCAGCACACAATAATATTGTAAAGGAAGGCACAGGGGAATGATGAGTCTAGAACACCATTATTTAGAATCCCTATGAGGAACTAGGAAAGGAGAAACAGGGAAAACTAACAGAGGGAAAAAACAAAAACAAAGTGTTGACAGTAACAATGAATTCTGTTCAGAGATGTAAAGTTGGGGTCGAGATACAAATTAGACAAGAACAGAAATGTCATGTTGGTGATGGGTATTCCGTGGCCAGACTATATTTAGGCTGGAGATGATGGATAAAGTCAAGGTATCTTACGGAGCTGTAAAAATTTCTATTCAAGCTGCATCATGTTCATGGTATAGTGGCGGATTGGCTCTGCAAAATGAATTGCAGGAAAGTCCAGGAATTCAAAAGTTACACTCGTTTTATATTTGTAAAGACTCATTAGCACATAAAAAGCAACTGTAGTGCTGCAAACACCTGTAATCCCAACAGCTCACCAGGCTGAGGCAGGAAGCTTCAGAGTTTAAAGCCAGCCTCAGCAACTTAGCCATGCCCAACGCAACTCAGGAACAGCCTGTGTCAACATAAAATATGAAAAAGAGCTGGGAAATGAAAAACCCCAAAATGGTTTGGGAAAATGCCTGGGAAAAGACAGACTCTGGACTTAAGCATTGATGTCTCCCAAAATAGATCCTTTCCAGATGCTGGCGGCTGACCCCAGACCCTCCATTGTCCAGTTAGAGGAAGAGCTCGCCTAGCAAGCATGAGCACTGGGTTCGATCCTCAGCACCACATAAAATAAAACAAAGGTATTGTGTCCACCTACAACTAAAAAAAATAAATGTTTAAAAAAATTAAAAAGGCTTGGGAGCCAGGCGCCGTGGCACACGGCTGAGGCATGAGGATCACAAGTTCAAAGCAAGACTCCAGTTTAGCAAGACCCTGCCTCAAAATAAAAATTAAAAACGGGCTGGGGAACCCGCCCACGCCTGTAATCCCAGGGCTGGGGCAGGAGGATTTAGAGTTCAAAACAGTCTCTGCAATTTAGCAGGCACTTTGCAACTCAGGGAGACCCTGTCTTGCGCCCCTGGGTTCAATCTCAGGTACAAAATAAATATGTAAACAAGATTTAAAAAGAAAAATAAAACCAACTATATCCTAGTAAAGAGAAAAGATTCGAATAATCGGTTCCATGAATAGGAACTTTAAAATTTTTTTTCATTCCTTCAGATATCGCATTTGAATAGGATCTACAGATTAAAAGTTACCTGAAATTTTTTTTTCTCCATCCAGTGATTGAAAATCAGATTATCATTCATACCTTACATATATCATATAAAGATCGAGAAAGCTGGGCTGAGGGTTGTGGCTCAGTGATAGAGAGCTCGCCTAGCATAAGTGAGGCACCTCCTAAAAATGAAATAGATACTGTATCCAACTAAAAAATAACTATTTAAGAAAAAAAAAAAGATCGAGAAAGCTTCAATGTGGCCATCAATGTGTCACAAGAAAGACTAAGAATACTCAAATCTCGTCTTTAATGCTACAACCGTGACTTATATATGATCGGGAATTTTTACATATTTGCATATAAACTATCTTGGCCTGAGCTGTATAAAAGAATGCTTACAGCAGTCGCTGCCGATCCGCGCTTTGAAGCCGGAATATAACACCTAAAATAGGCTCTTGCGTCCGCGTCTGCATTGGGCCATCCACTCATTTTTCGCAGACCCTCTGGCTTACCCAACCACGGCCAAAGCTCTCTCCTTGGGTTCTCCCTTCACGAGCAGGATGCGTGGATTTGGAAAAAGCAACACTGCTCTGGGCGAGAGTAATAATGCAGCTCCTCAAAGCAAGGGGGGAGAGGACCCCGAGCCCCGACCGCTGGGTTCCAAGACAAAGCTCGGAACCGCCAACCCCGACAAACATACAAAGAAATACAAAAGCTTCTTCTCTCGGGCGGGGGGGTGCGCGGGGCCGAGAGAGGAGAAAAGACGTTACAAACGGATGACACGGAGCAAAGACCCCCCAGGGACAGGCAGCCCTCGGCGGGGTCTCCCGGGCCGGGAGAGGCCGTTAGAGCCCGGCTGGGAGCGACCACCTCGCGCCCGCTTCCCGAACCTCCGGAGCCCGGGGTGGGGCGGGGGCGTCCTCCCACACAGCCCCGACACGCCGAAGCCAGCCCGGGGGGTCGGCCTACCTCTCCCCGAGTGCGAGGGCGCCGGAGAAGGGGTGGCCCGGAAGGTGGCGGCCCCGCAGAGATCGCGCGCCACCAGCCTTTGCGGACCACGCTGAGGCCTCGGACGCCGGCGGGGAAAGACGCAGCGACGGTCCCGGAGCAGTCAGCGGGGGTCGCGGAAACGCCGGCCCCTCCCTCCCGCCCGCCCCCGCCCACGGCCCCCGCCCACCGCCCGGCGCTCCGCCACGCAACGTCCTACCTGCAGGTGACCTGTTTGGTCCAGCCGCCGCCGCTGCCGTCGCTGCCACCGCCCCCTCCTCCCGCCCCCGGGGACGGGGCAGCGACTGTGGGGATAGGGGTGGGGGAGGCCGCTGCCACCGCCGCCGCTGCCGCTCCTGCTCCTGATGTTGTGGCTGTTGTTCCGGGAGCCGCAGCCTCCGCCATTACTGTTTATCCCACACAGCAATGGCCCCGGAACTTCCGGGATCACATAGTTCCGGTCCGGCTGAGGGGAGAAGGCGGCGATGGGAGGGGAACGAGGCCCGGGCGCCCGCTGGGTCCGCGCGAGCCCCGTGTCGCGTCTCGGTGAGCTCTGGCCACTAGGACCGCGGGCCCCGGGCGTGTGCACCCGCGGCCCGCCCCCGACGTCGCTGATTGGTGGAGCTGACGTCTCCGCAGAGAAAGGGCGGGGCTCCGCCGGCTCCATCCAGGTGTGCCGGGTGCTCAAAATCCGGGCGACCGAGGTTCACTAGCAAAGCCTTTCCTCCTAGCCGAGGGAGGGGAAATGGGGCGCCTGGGGAGGCAAGACCTGGGTTTAAATCCGCGCTTTCCCATGTCCCAAGTGTGAGTTTGGGGGCTTGATATTGCTTCTATCTTTCCACTTCTCTCAGATGAGGATAACAGCAGACCCTCCTTCACTGGGATTACTGAGAGTTGTCAGAATCAAAATAGAGATGTCGAGCCCTGTATCAAATAAAGCTAGGAGGGCATGAAGAAGGAGGCTACAGGCATAGATGCCTGATAAAAACTGTCACTAAGCACTGCCGGAACCACAACCTTGCACCTGAAAAAGGTATTTCTGCAAGGATGCCTGTCCCAACAACTACTTGGTTCAGCCTTGGACTGTTGCCTGCCTTATTATTGAACGTGTAACCAAAGATTATTTCAAGAAAATTGTGTGATCCTTATTTTGTCTTTGAGTTTTCCGCTCGCATTAACCTCCTTGTATACACAAATAGTTTACAATGGCACATGCATTCCCATTGTAATGTCTATTCCAGAAAAAACATGCTAATCTTTGGAGAGTCTGTTATTTAGGTTGATAGATTACACTGTGTTATTGCTTAGTTCGTAGTAAACACAAATGCTATCTCCTGTTTCTCCTGTCAGCAGTGTAAAACTTAAGCCAGGTTTCCCCCACCTTGTCCTTTAAAGGAAAATTAATTGAATCACAGTGTGATCAGAATTGGGAAGGCAGCTAATTTCTTGGCCAAGTATTTCACCCTCTTTTTTTATGGTCATTATTTATAAAGATTTTTATAATATTATACTTTCAAGTAATCATTTTTTGGTGTTCTTTTTAGACATGACAGTTGACACATTATAAAGTCCCATTCTTGAGGTTGTACATGATATGCAGTTTTTTTTGTTTGTTTGTTTTTTAAGAGAGAGAGAATTTTTAATATTTAGACACAACATCTTTGTTGGCATGTGGTGCTGAGGATCGAACCGGGTGGCACGCATGCCAGGCGAGTGCACTACCGCTTGAGCCACATCCCCAGCCCCATGATATGCAGTTTCACTGGTCATTATTTCAACCTCTTTGGACCCGAGAGAATATTGTAATGGCTAAACAAAGCCTCTGCAGTTAGCTTATCTCCATCATCTCTAGGCTTCTCCCCTTCCTAGCTCTGTCTTTGGCAAATTATCTGATCTCTTGATCCTTCTTCTATCTCCTTCTGGAAAAGGAGTAGAAAAAGAAGAAAGAGGGCCTATCCAGAGGTGGTTGTGAAAATTAATGAGAATTCATGTAAAAATAACAACAACAAACAACAACAAAAAAAATACTGAACATAGTGTTCCACCCTACTGTTAATACTTCATAGATAATGAAAAGCTAAAGGTGTCAGGATATTCCAGCTTCCTTCCTTCTTTCCTTCTTTCTTTTTCTAAGTATATCTTAAAAAAAAAAAAAAAAAAGAGTATGCCCTTGCTGGGCCTATCCCATGCTAAGCAGGCCTCTAGCCCTGAGCTATACCACCAGTTTGTACCTGTCCCCCACTTTTTTTTTCCAGTGCTAGGATAAACCCAGGCCAAAACTGTATTTAAGGCTATGTCCCCATTAATGCCCCCTTATCCATTCAGATGCAGAACTGTGTCCCCATTAATGCCCACTATCCATTCAGATGCAGCATAGTAATCCTGAGCTTATCCACACATTTCTTCATAAAAGCTTAAAGTGTACTTTTTTACAGTCTGTGTACTTTGAAAAAAGAAAAATCAGCCTGTTGACAATGGGACCATGATGTACCTTGCAAGAAGAGTGGCAAAGCCAATGGAAAACAGTGTCTCTCCCCAAGGCCACACCAGAGCAGCAAAATGAATAGTTCTCTACTTTCGAATAACTACTGCCTTTTTTTTTTAATATTTATTTTTTAGTTATTGGTGGACAACATCTTTGTATGTGGTGCTGAGGATGGAATCCAGGCCACATGCATGTCAGGAAGCGCTCTGCCGTTCTGCTGCTTGAGCCACATCCCCAGCCCTTAAATCTTTAAATCTTTTTTTTTTTTTCTTTAATGTGGTGATGGGGGTTGAACCCAGGGCCACATGCATGCTAAGCAAGTGCTTTCCCACTGAGCTATCTCCCTAGTATTACTGCCTTTTTAATGAATGAATTCCCTCTGACATAGAGTACTGGTTGGGTAGTGTCTTTGTCTTGTGAATTCAAAGAAGGAACTCCATAGACAAGAAGGGTGAGAGCAAGGTAACAGGATTTATTAAAGTAATGGAAGGAAACAGAGAAAGGGGAAGGAAGGGGGGAGAGGAAAGGGAAAGGGGGAGGGAGGAAGAGAGAGTGAGCTACCCCAGGTCCCCAGGAAGAGTTGCCAATGGACTTCTGTTGCCTAGAGGTTTATGTGATAAAGTTATAGGGCAGTGGCAGTGGCCTAGAAGACCTAAAGCTGGAGTTTTTGAAAACAGTTTGTTCTCAACTGGGCATGTGGGGTTCACGTCCCCACCCCAACCCCTGCCCAAGCCCAATCAGGTTACCAAGCTGCAGTTTGTCCTTTTTTGGAGAGGGTCTAGACACTGAGTCACAGATGTTTCTATCAGTTGGGTTTTTAAGCTCTTGCTTGTATCTGTGGTCTCTTGGACCACAGGACTCTGACCTTGGTGGGGCCCAACTTTCCAATTCATCTAGTCTAGCTTTTTTTCCTACCACACCACTTCATTTGTCCTTCCAATATCCTGATGGAGATTTCCATACTGAGAACTGAACTCAGGGCCATTGTACATATTAGGCAAGCAATCTACCACTGAACTACAGCCCCAGCCCTTTCATTTCTCTTATTTTGCTCTTGGGTTTTATCATTCAAGTAGTAAATTGTTTTCTGAAAGGAAGAGGAGAAATACTGAAGCTTTGTATTAAAAAAGACATTCATCTGGCTGGGGATGTGGCTCAAGCGGTAGCACGCTCGCCTGGCATGCGTGCGGCCCGGGTTGGGTTCGATCCTCAGCACCACATACCAACAAAGATGTTGTGTCTGCCGAGAACTAAAAAAAAGTAAATAAATATTAAAAATTCTCTCTCTCTCTCTCCTCTCTCACTCTCTCTTTAAAAAAAAAAAAGAAGAAAAAATTTAAAAAAAAAAAGACATTCATAACCAGCAGCAGTGGTATTCCCAACATGCCTATAATCCCAACAATTTGGGGGGCTGAGGCAGGAGGACTGCAAGTTCAAAGCCAGCTTCAGCTACTTAGTGAGGCCCTGGTCAACATAGTGGGACCCTGTTTCTAAATTAAACATAAAAAGGTGGTAAAGTACCCCTGGATTCAATCCCAGTACAAAACAAAAAGGAAAGGATTCACTTAAACTTAAAAACATTTATTCAATTTGAGGCTAATGCTTTTGTAAATGATGGATTCTTGTCTGTTCAAGCTGGCCATAACTTAGACAATATTGAAACTGGAGTTTTGAGATAAAAGTAGATTCCCTACTTCTGTGGAAACTGGGTTTTTGTCTCACAAATTTTGTACCATTTGTCCACTTTATGCTTTGAATGTAGCCTTTCCTGCTCTGCCACAGTGACTTGGTTCCTCTCTCTGGCTCTTCCCTTATCTCTCCCACTCCCTAATCTCAGGGGAAACAGGTTCTTTCTTCCGCATCCCAAACCGAGTTATCTGTCCTTGAGTACACACCCAGCAAGGGAACCAAGTAATTGCTGATGAGCATCCAGAGACCTCAGGAATGACTACCTCCTAAATTAACAAGTGAATTACAACTCCAAGAAAGGGGGGGCGGAGGAATGTGGTATTTGAATCACCTCTTTAACCTCCCTGTTCCTGTGGGTGAACAAAATCACAGCCTCTGAGATAGGAATCCCCTGTGTTTCTCCTTTGCTAACAAAGCAATAAACCTTTTTCCTTTTTCTCAAAACCGTGTCCTAGTTATTGTATTGGCATTGGGGACAAGGACTGAGCTTTTGGTAACAAATTGAATAAAATCCATGGACAATGCCAGAAGGGAAGAGTAAATGGAGCAGAACTTATATAAGTGGAAAGAGAAAGTGAGGGGAACTGTTAGCAAGTTTTTCCTCTTAAATGTACCAGTCTAGGGACCTAGATAGCTTCTGGGAGGGGCATTGATCAAAATCTTTATGTTAAAAAGATATTGAAAAAGTATCAATGCTTTGAGTTTTTGCCTTTGAGTTTTAACCCTCCCTTCCTGTAACTCCTGAAGGGAAATCGAGGAATGAAAGACAGGTAAGCGAGAAATGAAAGCCAGAGACCAGGCAGAGATACTCGTCAGAGCTGACAGATAAAGGCCATCTCTCTATAGGAGAGAAGAAGTAAAACAGGCTTGCGTTCCGGGACTCTCAGGAATCAGAGCTGGGCGGGTCCTAATGGTGGTTAGGGGTTGGGTTGGTATGAGGGAGTGGTGAGTCTTTCTCAGAAAGGCCCTCGGGAGGAAAGCAAAACTTTTTCCTTAAAATGCCTGCTATCCCTCAAGATGGCTGTCCAGATGCTAAGTAAGGACCTTATAACTCCCACTGGGATTCATCTCCACATTCCATTCTCCCCACTGCTCAGGGACAAAGGAGTTGGCTGGAAGGTCTTCCACAGCTTAGCTAGGTGGAGTGAGTGGTCTTTACATTTGAAAAAGGCCTTGAAGGGCCCATCTGCATTTCTACTGGGTTGGTCTGAACAAGACCTGAACTGGGGCCCATTACCCTGATTGCCTGACCATTATCTATTCTTATTCAATGTCAGTGTGATCTTCTGAGATTATAAATATTTGAATCTCAATAACACATCCTGGAAGGCCCTGGGTCTGATCTTCAGAAATAATCCCAAACCCTCTAAAGGTAGAAGGGTGATAGAAGCCAAGAAACAGAGTTCCAAATTTCAGATGTTCCCCCTAAACCCAGCATCAGAGGAATTTCACAACTCACAGGTAATAGAACAGAGCTGGAGCTTGAGGAATTCTAGTTTCTGGTCTGGTGCTTGTGACTGAGTAGGTGCTGGGAGTCCGTCCCCTCCCTGAAAGAACTTTTAATTTGAAAGAAAAGACTACAGAGGAAATAGGCTTGCTCACCAAACTGTTCCAAAGTTAAAGTCTAAGACAAATGTCCAGCATCCTGCCCAATCACTGTGAAGTCCGTCATTACCAGCAGCCCTAGTTTATAGTGTTTGCCCAAGCTTTGAAAACTTTAACCTGTTTTCAGGTTAGACACATTGTTAATCTATGTGTTACAGTATTTTCTTAATTAAAGATGATTTAACTAATCACTTGGTCCCATTGACACTGTCAGTTACCAGTGCTGAGTTCTGCCTCCTCAAATGTTGAAGTTTGAAGCAGCCAAGGCAAGTTTGTAGAAAGTAAGTTTTATTTAAAAAATAGTTACACAGACTTCTCCCTGAAGGGAGAAAGGGGCCATAGCTGATGTCCTGGTATCCCCAGGAGTGGGAGGTCCTGCCCATTTTATACATTTTAGATTTTCTTTATTCTTCTGCCCTCTCCCCATCCTGCCTACAGGACTAGGCCTACGTGACTTGGAATCAAAAAGTGGGCCAAGGGCGGGAATGAAGCGGCCCGGGGGTCCAGGCAGGAAGGGAGCGGCCCTGCAGGCATTCACAATAACCCCTGGTTGGGAGGAAAAATTCCCTGGGATCAGGCCACCTAGACAACAGTTTGTAGCTGGGGGAAGGGCTCTGGAGGTTTTATCATTTCAATACCCCAGAGGCAGGAGACTTTGGCCTGGAGTGAGGGGGATGTGTCCTGAAGACATTAACATTCCATTCCCTTGGAATCAGCTGCCATCTTCCCAACCTGATCACCAGTCTATACTAACTGCCTGTCTTGAATTCTTGCTTCACTACCACAGAAGAGGTACCCTGGAGAGGCGTCCAAGGAATCCCTGGAAAAGAGGAGGAACTGGATTCAGTACCAGCGGAGTTATTTTCTTGGCTTACCTGATGGAAAAGAATTTGACCTTGCACTGGTCAGAGGCATAGACAAGTTTAGGAAAGTAGATATTCATGGGAGAGCCAAGGGCACATCAAGAGAGCCCTATGAGCTGAGCTTGGTGATACATGCATGTAACCCCAGCAGCTCCGGAGGCTCAGGCTGGAGGATGGTGGGTTCAGAGCCAGGCTCAGCAACTCAGCGAGACCCTGTCTCTTAATGGAATAGAAAAAAAAAGGGCTGGAGGTGTGGCTTGGTTAACGCCCTGGGGTTCAATCCTCAGTATCAAAAAAAAAAAAAAAAAAAAGAGGCCTATGAGGATAAAGCAAGGAATATGAATATGCATTCAAGGGAGAATGTGGGCCATCTCAGGAGTGCAAGATGCTGTGGGGGTTTCCAGCTCTTCTTTTAAATAAAACTTGTGGAGGTGTGGGTATGGAAAGGTACATAGGAATGACATCAGTCTGGTGATCTCTAGACAGGCTCTGGAAGATTCCATCCATTTCTAGATTTTAGACTAACATGGAAAGTCCCCTAAATTATAGGTTCCCCAAGATATTGTATCTCTATTTGCTTAATGTAATTACTGAAAGTTAAACAGTGCCCAGGTAGACCTGATACAGTCTTAGAGATCAGGAACAGGTCTTCCACCCCCGACTCTGTTCCCATGTTGAAGATTAAACACTGAGAAATGTGGAGGCAACCGGAGAAAGCGAGTTTTAAGCACAGAGGAAGGGAGATTTCTCCAGAGAGAAGGGGGCCCTGCAGGAGCAGATGGGTCTTGCTCTTTTACAGACCCTAGACCCCCCTACCTTGTCTTTCTTTTTTGTGTGCCTTTGAGAACACATGCGATGTAGCTTGGATCCACTTCCTTAAAAGTTCCCTGTTCCCCCTGATGCCCAGCCAATGTGGGTTAATGTAAAAAAGCTTTCCTAAAATTTCATTATTTAAAAAAAAAAATCAGTGGCACAGGCCTGTGATCCCTGCTATTCAGCAGACTGACAGGACGATCTTAAGTTCAAAGTCAGATTGGGTCATTCAGCAATAACCTGTCTAAAAATAAAAAGGGTTAGGGATGTAGGTCAGTTTTAAAGCACCCTGGGTTCAACCCACCAGTACCGTCGGAGGAAAATAAATTTGCCAGTTTTGAGAAAAAGGGAAAAGAATTTTGATTGCTAGCAAAGGAAAAACCCGAGGAACTCCAGTCCCAAGGTAACTGCGTTTTTTGAGGAGGTGACTCAAAGGCTCCATTCCATTGTTCTCTGTAGGAGTTGCAATTCACTTGTTAATTGGGAAGAAGCTCTTTTCTAAAATCTTCTGGTGCCATCCCCCAAATCTGGATTACTTCCTTCCTGTGCTGGGTGTGTGCTCCAGGACTCATAACTCTGCCTTGGATGGGGAAGAAAGGTGTCCCCTGAGGTTAGGGAAGGGGAGAGAGAGGAAGGACCCCGGAGAGGAAGAGAAAGAAACATGTCATTTTAATAATCAGTTGCAGTGGCAGAGCAGCAAGGGCTACATTCAAAGCATACAGTGGATCGTTGCTACAGTGCAGCAGCCTTGGGTTCACTTCCAGTGGGGTGAGAAGCAGAAGGAACTGGCTGGGGAGCCATGAATGGAAGGCAGGGAAAGGACAATAAAGGAGGCTTGATAAGCCCCTGGAGATGGGGTTTGATATGTTAAACCTCCCCCATCTTGATTCCATCCCTTTAAGAAAATCTATTGTTTCAAGATCTTGTCACACTATACCAGGTGGCCCGGACCTTCCCTTATCACTGAAACTATCACACCCAGCATCACTCTGGCCCCTAAAACATCTAGACCTTCACAAAGGAATCTTTCCGAGGGCTTTTCAAAGTTAATGAACCCATTAAAGGGGCAGGAAATTAAGGCCCAAACTGGAAGACTCACTTTCTTAAAAAACCTCTAAGCTTGTGAGCACCACACCATCTCTTTGAAACTCATATTTCTATGCTGTCAGTCAAAAGTCAAAAGAGGATGGGGGGATGGGGGTGGGGAGGTGGAATTCTGGAAATTTCCCTGAGAACCTCAATTAAAGTGGAGGGCAGGAGAGATGTGCTACCCTTTTCCTGAGGGGACCCACTCTGTCCCTTAGTGTCCCCTTCCCTTTTCCTATCTCATTAACTCATGCTTGCTTCTCTGAGCAACATGTCTGAAAACTTTCTGGTATAATTGCAAGAATTGGGGTGAAGGGGAGCCTTTGTGGTTGCCTCAGTTTTGTGACAGGTCTCATCCCTGGGGATTGAACCCAGAGGCACTTTGCCACTGAGCCACATCCCCAGCACCACCCCCCCTTTTTTTTTTTTAAAGAGAGAGTGAGAGAGGACAGAGAGATAGAGAATTTTTTTTTAATATTTATTTTTTAGTTCAGCCCCCATTTTTAAAAAATTTATTTATTTTTATGTGGTGCTGAGGATCGAACGCAGTGCCTCACCTATGCAAGGCAAGTGCTCCACCACTGAGCCACAGCCACAACCCTCCCCAGCCCTTTTTATATTGTAAAGGTAAAATTTCCAAGCTGATTCTAAGCCGCAGAGCCTGAGTTAAAGTGTAAAAGACCAGGCATCCTAAAGTTTCCAAAGTGCAGGGATTGGGTTAAAAAGTAAAAGACTAGTATTGTTAGAGTCCCTCTGCTACCCCCAAAACCTGTAATCCCTGTAGCTGTTAGGACAATACTGGAACTGCCCAGTAAATATTTCCACTGACTTTCTGGTTGTTTAATAGCTAAGGGTTCCGAGCTGCTTGGCACGTAGGCATTGCAGGACCTAAACCAATCAGTTTGAATGTGTACCCCACCTAGGAGCACCAATCACTCCTGCCCTGATTGTTCCCGCCAATGTATGCACTAATCCTGACTCAGGGTTGTTGTTCAATTTTCCCGCGCCTCATGATGATTTGTTCTGATGTATGCAAAGCCCCCCACCCTCTCCAAAAAGTGTACTTAAGCTCCGCTTGAACTCTGCTCTGGGCTCTGAGCCGCTCTCCCTTCTTGAGTGGGCACAGAGTCCCAGCGCGCTGGAACAGGATCCTCAATAAACTTCCCCCCTGCGATTGCATGAAGTGAGTCTCTTGTGTGGTTTCTCCCCTCCGACGCTCCGCTGCACCCCAACAATATTTTCTTAATTAATTATTTTATTCATATGTGATAGCAGAATGCATTACAATTCTTTTTTTAATATTTATTTTTTATTTCACTTATTTATTTTGATATGGTGCTGAGGATTGAACCCAGGGTCCCACACGTGTGAGGTGTCAGACAGGTGCTCTACCACTGAGCCACAACCCCAGCCCAACAATTTTTTTTTTTTGAAGAGAGAGAGAATTTTTAATATTTATTTATTTATTTTAGTTCTCGGCGGACACAACATCTTTGTTGGTATGTGGTACTGAGGATCGAACCCGGGCCGCACGCATGCCAGGCGAGCGCGCTACCGCTTGAGCCACATCCCCAGCCCAACAATTCTTATTACATATATAGAGCACAATTTTTCAAATCTCTGGTTGTATACACAGTACATTCAAACCAATTCGTGTCTTCATACATATAGTTTGGCTAATAATGATCATCACATTCCACCATCATTTACAACCCCATGCCCCTTCCCTTCCCCTCCAACCCCTCTGCCCTGTCTAGAGTTCATCTATTCCTCCCTTGCTCCCTCTCCCAATCCCACTGTGAATCAGCCTCCTTATATCAGAGAAAACATTCAGCATTTGGTTTGGGGGATTGACTAACTTCAGTTAGCATTATCTTCTCTAACTCCATCCATTTACCTGCAAATGCCATGATTTTATTCTCTTTTATTGCTGAATAATATTCCATTGTGTATATATGCCACATTTTTTTTTATCCATTTATCTATTGAAGGGCATCTTAATTGGTTCCACAGTTTAGCTATTATGACTACACTGCCATAAACATTGATAATGTAAGGGTTCGACGGAGCATGGGAGGGAGAGACCACACAAGAGACCAGCCTCATGCAATTGCAGGGGGAAGTTTTATTGAACCAGCATGCTGGGGCTCAAGGCTCACTCAGGAAGGGAGAGCAGCCCAGAGCCCAGAGCAGAGGTCAAGCAGAGCTTAAGTACACTTTTTGGAGAGGGTGGGGGGCTTTGCATACATCAGAACAAATCATCTTGAGGCATGGGAAAATTGAACAACAACCCTGAGCCATGATTAGTACATCTATTGGCGGGAACAGTCTGGGCAGGGGTGATTGTGTTACCGCTGTTGACCGGTGACGAGTTCTTGCTCCCCGATGTTGAAGAATAACACCAAAGAAGCACGCCGAGGCAAGGTCAGAGTAGAAATTAGAAATTTATTAAAGGACAGAAGAAAAGACTTCTCCCGGAGGAAGAAGGGGACCCAGAAGGTGGAATCCGTGGAAGTGCAGTTGTTTCCCCTTTTTATAGTTTTGGTGATGGAATGTAGGTTGGAAGGCCCAAGGGGTGGTACACAGGTGGGCCTAATTATCACCTTTTGGGATGGGATTATCACTTCTCTGGGATGGGCTATTTCCAAATCTGTTGGGGCTGTTGGTTAACACTTCTTTGAGGTGGACTTTGGCCTAGGGCCTTTTCAGGACTTCATAAACATTCCATGAGTTGTCCTGTTTTCCCTGAGTCATTCTCAGCATGGCCTCCATTTTAGATTTCACTCGGTATTAGACCTGATTTACCTAACTACACTGACTACCTAACTTTAAATCTGGCTTCAATTGGTCACCCCTGAGCGGGGTACACATTTAAACTGATTGGTTTTGTGGCCTGGATGCTTATGTCTGAGCTATTTGGAGCCCTTAGTTAATAAACAACCAGGGAATCAATAGAAATATTTACTGGGCAGTTCAGGTATTGTTCTAACAGCTACAGAGATTATAGGTTCTGCGGGTAGCAGAGGAATTTTAACAATACCTGGCCTATTATTATTATTTTTAGCCCAAGCCTTTCAATTTAGAAACCTTACAATCCCCAGTCTTTTACACTTTAACTCAGACTCTTGCAGCTTAGAGTCAGCTTAGAAATTTTACCTTTACAATAAGGCTGTGGCCCTGTAGTATGCTGTTTTTAGGTCCTTTGAGTATAGCCAAGGAGAGGGATAGCTGGATCAAACGGTGGTTCCATCCCCAATTTTCTAAGAAATCTCCATACTGCTTTCCATATTGGCTGCACCAATTTGCAGTCCCACCAGCAGTGGGACTTCCCCCCCCCCCACATCCTAATCAACACTTATTGTTGTTTGTATGCATAATAGCTGCCATTCTGACTGAAGTGAGATAAAATCTTAGAGTAGGGCTGGGGATGTGACTGGAAAACGCTGCACAACTTTTTTTTCCTCTTTGGTAATCTGTGACATGTAGTGCGGCGTTTTCCAGTCTTACACCATATACCAACAAAGATGATGTGTCCGCCGAGACACTAACTAACTAAATATAAATAAATATTAAAATTCTCTCTCTCTCTCTCTCTCTCTAAAATAAATAAATAAATAAATAAAATAACCTCAGGGTGGAGAACACTCTTGTGTCTGTACCATGAACTCAGACTCTTTTGCATGCAAATGTCCAGTGGGTGACTGAGAGCAGGCTACAGACTGGGCACCTCTGCCTTCACTGGCATCGTCTCCTTTGCCATGAGTCCTCTGGGATTCCAGGAACAACAAGTCTGACCTGATGAACACCTAGAGATGAATCAAAGCTATCCCACCTCCTCCAACAGCAGCAGCAGCTTTCTTATCACCTGCAAGGCCCCTGCAGGCCAATCCTGAGATCAGGATGGACAGACCACACCTGACCAAGGTCACCTGCTTGGCTCCTGGGCAATCCCTCCAGCTATGCAGATCTTCTACCCTTTCTAGAAAACCTAGAAGTTGCTGGGCACGGTGGAGCATGCCTGTAACCTCAGTGACTCCAAAGGGGAAACTGAGGCAAGAGGATGGCAAGTATGAAGTCAGCCTCCGCAAGTCAACAAAATAAAAATAAAAACGGGTAGGGATGTAGAGCATACCTGAGCTCAATCCCCAGTTGTAACAAAGTTTAAATGATGTCATTTGGGTTGGCCCTAATCCAACATGTCTGGTGTCCTTATAAAAAGGAGGTTAAGTCACAGACACACGAGGGTAGACCATGTGAGGACACAGGGGAATGACAACAAGCCAAGGAGGATTCATCCTCAGGAGAATCATTCCTGCTGACACATTGATCTTGGACTTCCAACCTGCAGAATCACCACAAAATTAATTTCTGGCTGGGTTTGGTAGTGCACACCTGTAATCCCAGCAACTCGGGGCTGTGACAGAAGAATCACAAATTTGAGGCCAGCCTCAGCAATTTAGCAAGACCTTAAGCAACTTACTGAGACCCTGTCTCAAAATAAAAAATAAAAAGGGTTCAGATTAGCTCAGTACAATTCCCAGTACCAAAAAAAAAAAGAAAAGAAAAGAAAGAAAAAGAAAATTTATGTCATCTAAGTTACCCAGTCTGTGGTATTACAGCAGCCATGGCAAATTAGCACAGCCCCCCTATTGGCCCCTCCAACTCCCTGTCTATACAAATCTCCCTTCTAGATATTTCTTCCTTTCATCCTTCCAGCCATGTGGCCACTCCAAGCCAGCAGAAGTCAAACGCTAGCTTTCCTTGCAGCAGGAAATGGCCATATGACCTGTTCTGGCCCAAGAAAGCTTCTGGGAAGAGGCTCCTACCTGGTCCCTACTTCTTGATTTTGAAAACCATCCTGATGTATGGAGCCGGGCTGAGAGAGGACAGATCTCTGGAAGGGAGGCAATGCTCACGATTGTATTCTCAACTTCTATGAGATAGGATTCTTTTGTGCCCAGGGTCTCACCAAGTTGCCAAGGCCTTGAACTTGGGATTGAAAAACCAGCATCTACCTCAGAGCAAAGCCTGTCCAAGGAAGGGACATCCCTTTGTCCTTGGAAAAACCCACAGAGCACTCCTAGGCACATTTCCACCCTGCTAAGTTGTTTATCTACAGGAGAGATCTGCTTCGCCAGGTGTCCCTGACTCAGTCAGGCTAGGTGGGGATCCATAGCAGCCCCCTAGCAGCCACCAATCAGCATGAGACAGGGAAATACTTGGGATGCCAGATGACCCTCCCAGTGGTTTATGGTGGTTGATAACAAGTTGGGAAAACATGTAGTTCAGCACGTACACCCCTCTTGGCTCAAACCAATCAGTTCAAATGAAGACTCCTTTTGTACTGACCAATCACCCCTACCCAACTTGTTCCCGCCAGTGAATGTGCTAATCATGTTTCAGAGTTGTTATTTGATTTTCCCTTGGTGTGTGATGATTTGCTATGATGTATGTGAAGTCCCTGCCTTCTCCAAAGAATGTATAAAACTGCTGCAAACCCTGGGCTCGGGGCCTCTCAGTGTCACCAGTTGCTGTGTGTGCGCGCGGAGGACCGAGCTAGCTCGCAATAAACACCTCTTTGCTGCTTACATAGATCTTGGGTCTCTGGTGGTCTTTGGGGGTCCCGAATTCGAGCATAACAGGATCATCTTGCCTCCATCTCCTGAGTCACTGGGATTGTAGACACCTGTCACCACACCTGGGGGTTTTGTTTGTTTGTTTTGTAGTTCTGAGGATTGGACTCAGGGACTCCACACTATCTCCAGAGGGCAACTTGTTTAGATTCCTTTAGATTCCACTTCTATTTATTTATTTATTTATTTTGGAGGGTACTGGGGATTGAACTCAGGGGGACTTGGCCACTGAGCTACATCCCCAGCCTTATTTAGTATTTTATTTAGAGACAGGGTCTCGTGAGTTGCTTAGCACCTCGCTTTTGCTGAAGCTGGATTCGAGTTCCAGATCTTCCTGCCTCAGCCTCCTGAGCCACTGCACTGGACTTAGATTGCACTTCTGAAATAATATGGGGTTTGTCTTCCTGTGTCCTGCTTTTTGCACTTAACATAATGTTCTCCAGTTTCAGCTATGCTGCTGAAAATTATACAATTTCATGGGTTTTTTTATGGCTGAATAGTATTCTATTAATACTTTTTTATTTTATTGATCTTGCTGTACTGGGAATTGAATTCAGGGCTTTGAACACACTAGACAAGCATGCTATCCTGGGCTACATGCCCAGTCCTTTTTATTTTATTTTGAGACAGGATCTCTCTAAATTGCGGAGGGAGGCTGGCCTTGAATTTATCACCCTTTCATCTTGGCCACTCAAATTGCTGAGATTATACCATGCCTTTCCTTATTTCTTCTTTTGTCTTCGGTACTGGGGATTGAACTCAGGGGCACTTAACCACTGAGCCACATCCCCAGCCCTTTTTTTTGTATTTTATTTAGAGACAGTGTCTCACTGAGTTACTTAGTGCCTCTCTAAGTTGCTGAGGCTGGCTTTGAACTCTCCATCCATCTTCCTCAGCCTCCAGAGCCTCTGGAATTACAGGTGTGCACCACCACGCCCAGCACTTCCTTACTTCTTGTCACATGAAAAAAATTAACCCCAATTTGTTTAAATCAATAACAGTCAGATTTTTACCTCCTTGGAGTCAAAAGCATCTCTAACCAATAAATGAGGCTATAAACAGGCTGTTCCCTTTTTCTGGAATGCGGTTCCTTCTCTTTTCATCAACCTTCAAGTTCACCAAGTGTCACTTTCCCCGGAAGCATTTGAGGTTGACATTTGGTCTCTTGTATTTCAGTCCCCACCCTTCCTAACACCTGTCAGCATCCCTACATGACACTGGCTTGTGTGTAATGAGTGTTTTTCTTTTTCTCCTAAATTATCTTTGTTTTTTGATGGTTTTATAGTACTGGGGATCTAACCCAGGACCTCACACATGTTAGGCAAAGGCATAATCAACTGCTAAGTGACATCCCCAGCCCCTCCCACAAACTATTGGAGATGGTGGGGACTTGGAAAGTAGCTCAGTGGTAGAGCACATGTTTAGCATGTGTGGGCCCTGGGTGTGTTCCCTGGTTCTAAAAAGAAAAGAGAAGAACTTCAGGTGCAGTGGAGCAGCTCGTAATCCCAGCGACTTGGGAGGCTGAGGCTGAATTGCAAGTTCAAAGCCAGCCTCAGCAACTTAGTGAGACCCTGTCTCAAAAGAAAAAAAAAAAAAATGTAAAGGGCTGGGGATGCGACTAAATGGTTAAGCACCCCTGGGTACAGTCCCCAGTACCAAAAAAGAAAATGAAAAAGGAAAAAAAACACACTAATTGGGCATCTAGTCCAGTAGTTTAGTGGTAGAGCTCTTGCCTAAGAAGTGGGAGGCCCTGGGTTCAATTCCCCAGCACCCAAAAATCCACACAACAAAAAACAGAGCTGGGGAGCAGCTGTCAGCCTTAGGGCACTTGCCCAGCCAGCCCTGTTGACTGAGAAGCTTAGAACCTAATAAGGGAACCTACCCTAAAAGCAGTGCCTTTTTATCAGGGAGTGTGTGGCACAGGGCTGTAACTGCAGCTACTCTAGAGGCTGAAGCAGGAAGATTGCAAGTTCAAGGCTAGCCTCAGCAACTTAGTGAAATGCTGTCTTGAAATAAAGAGGACTGGTGATGTAGCTCCATGTAATAGCACCCCTGGGTTCAATCTGAAGGAGGAGGAGGGGAGGGGGAGGAGGAGGAGGGGGGAGGAGGGGAGGGGGAGGGGGAGGAGAAAGAAGGGAGGAGGAGCAGCAGCAACATTAACCTGGTTGGGAGAGAGGGTGGCGGTGAAGGCACCATGGGGGTCAGTTTTAAGTGAGTTGGAGCTGGCGGTGTGCGCCCCTGCCACTGGCTGTAGGACAGGCAGAGCTGTTCGGCCGGATGGTGCGGGAGGGAAGCTAGAGACAGGTCTGCACATATCCCTGGAGCAGGAAGTCCTGGGCTAGAAGGAAAAGGTACAGCCAGCTGGGGACGGGACTGGGTTCTGCAGGCCTGGGGACCGGCTGGAGGGCTAGGGGCAGGGGATGGCTTGGTCAGAGTACAGTCCAGCTGTGCAAGAGGGAGCTGGAGCTGCTGCTCTGCCTGCGTACTCACCTCGCTCCTGGGATGTGCCCAAAGCTATGTAAAGTTCCTACCCACAAATGGCTCTGAAAACAAATTGAAGGGGCACCCCTTTCTCCACAGAGAAGCCCTCTTCACCATGGCTGATTTTAGGACTGTCAGCAAGAGTCCAATGTAGATAAACTTCCTATTTTCGTGTCACCCTGTTTACTTGGCCACTGGCCGGGAAGATACCAGCACTCCAGGTGCTGGACACCCCTTACTAGTTTTCACAAACCTACCCAGTATAGTACTTTGAAGAAATGTGCAAACAAGGCCTCTGGCCTTGAGCTGGGCTTCACAGAGACGTCTACATAATTAGACAAGATAAGTTACAATTGGGCCCATGGTAACAGCTGGCAGGGGGAGGAAAGAGAGGGGAGAAGAAGCTCTCCCCTTCTCAGGTGTTGTCCTTGAAGAGTTAACTTGCCCAGAACAGTGAAAGGAAAAGCTGCTTTTATGTGAACTTCTGAGCCCCTCCCCTTACACACTGGGTATAAAACTCTGAAACTCCCTGAACTCGGGTTCAGGGGATTGATTGATTACAGCAAAGCTGTGCCCTCTGAACCTGGCTGCAGCCAAATAAAACTATTTCCTGCTGTCTTCAGTGCCTTGCCTTGTTCATCCCTACAACAAAATCAGCCCTGTTGACTGAGTCTAGTAAATAGGCTCTGGCCATTATCAGCACCTTTGGCAATGGCCACCGTCTCCACACCAATCCATATCAGACATAGAGCTGGGTATCTTTAAAATCCACAGGTAGGGCCAGGCACAGTGGCACTCACCTGTAATCCCAGCCACTCAGGAGGCTGAGGCAGGAGAATCACAAGTTGGAGACCAGCTTCAGCAACTATCGAGGTCCTAAGCAACTTAATGAGCCTCTGTCTCAAAAATAAATAAATAAAAATAAATAAAATAAAAAAGACTGGGGATGTGGCCCAGGGGTTAAGCACCCTGTGGTTCAATCCCCAGTGCCAAAAAATAAAAAATAAAAATAAAAATAAAATGAAATGAACCCCTTGCCGCAGTCTAGCTGGGCACAAAATAACTGAGCCACCACAAAGCCTTGTAGATTCAAACAGCAGCTCTTTATTCCCGAACTCTCACGGACACTCTACACACACTACCTGGGAATACACTCCCTCCACCGGCTCTGCACACCAATTCTCTCAGACCCCCGCGAGAACTGAACGGGAACTCCAAAGGAGCGGGCGCCTGAGGCAGCAGCATATACCCTAATCCCAGCAGGATCCACCCTAATCCTGGAGCTGCCCTATTCCCAGCAGGATCCACCCTAAACCGGGAGGTTTAGGGTGCTAATCCCTAAGCAGGGTCACCTTTCAACCCAAAATGCCACGTCATTCCTACTTGGTGTGGCTCACATGGCCTCCAGTTTTTCCACGCCTCTTCTCAGTGATCTCTTCCTAGTTTTTGCCCTAGATGCCCTCTCTCATGTCTATCCCTAGGCCTTCACTTCCATCTACTGCTTTGTTTACCACTGAGCCACGTCCCCAGCCCTCTTTTGTATTTTATTTAGAGACTGGGTCTCACTGAGTTGCTTAGGGCCTCGCCTTGCTAAAGTTGGCTTTGAACTCCTGCCTCAGCCTCCCAGGCCACTGGGATTACAGGCATGTGCCACTGCTCCTGGCCCTAGCCCTTTTTGATATTTGATTTTGAGACAGTCTTGTTGAGCTGCTGAGGCTGGCTTTGAACCTAAGATCCTCTTGCCTCAGCCTCCTGAGTTGTTGGGATCACAGGTATGCACCACCTTGCCGGTTCTCAAGTTGTTCTTGTTGGGTATTTGATCACAGCAACCCCGGAAGGTGGAGCCTAGCCTGGGCAACAGGGTAACACCCATCTCAAAACAAATAAAAAAAGGCTGGGGATGTAACTTAGAGGTGGACCTCCCCTGGGTTCAAGACCCAGTCTCACACACACACACACACACACACACACACACACACACTGCCGTGTGTAGTAAAATGGTCCATTCACTGAGAGGCCTTGCTCTGGGTTTCAGGCTCCCTGTGGGCTCCAGCGCACTGTGGGTTATGACCACCTTCAAACACATCATATGGTGTTGACATCCTCTTCCCCACAGGACAGGACATTCTGTGAGGCCAGGAGGGACTCGTTTGTCATGTTGAGTGGAATTTCAGTGACTATTTGCCTTAGGAGTTGGGTGGTGGGATTCAGGTGTGTGAACTACATCCCCAGTCCTTTTCATTTTTTATTTTGAGACAGGGTCTAGCTAACTTGCCAAGCTGACCTCCAATTTGTTGTTGTTTGTTTGTTTTTTGTTTTATTTTGTGATGCTGGGGATTGAACCCAGGACCTTGTGCATGTGAGGCAAGCACTCTACCAACTGAGCTATACCCCAGCCCCTGACCTCCAATTTGTGATCTTCCTGCCTCAGCCTCCTGAGCCACTGGGATGACAGGTGTGTGCTGCCATGCTTGGCTAGCGCTGTGCCTTGATGGAGGGTGACTATTAGGCTAATTGCCTGATATGAATGCATGACTATCGTCCTGGACCTTTAATCATAGTTGACATGGTAAATGTAGTCATGCATATTTCAGTACCTTAAACATATACACATGTATGTACATACACATACGAAAATGGCTTTACAGAGTGTTTGCCACAGATAAGGTGCGCGTGGCGCAGGGCCTGGTCTGTGTTGAAGCCTGAATAAGCCAGAGTTGCAGGAGAAGCGCCGCTACGTATCAGCAAGACAGATCCAGCAGCTCACCACACTGTAGTCCGCTTCCAAATCAGGGGCCCAGAGGCTATAAACAGCCATTGAGGGCTGGGGATGTGGCTCCCTAGTAGAGTTACTTGCATGAGCCCCTGGTTTCAATCCCCCAAATTGAACACACCAAAAAAGACATTAAGCTGAGGTGCCCCTGACTTTAAGGTCTGCTGCTTTGGGATAAGGGGCAATAGCTACTTTGTTGTCCCCTCCCTCTTCTTACACCGCTCTTTTTTTTTTTTTTTTTTTTATACTTGGGATTGAACTTCGGGGAGAGTTACCCCTGAGCCACATCCCCAGCTCTTTTTATTTTTTATTTTGAGACAGGGTCTCAATAAATTGCAAAGTTGCTGAGGCTGGCTTTGACCTTGTGATTCTACTGTCTCAGTCTTCCGAGCTGCTGGGATTACAGGCATGTTTCTCCACGCCAGGCTCTTTATCCATTAAAGCAGGGCATGAATTTTTCCTTGTGAATGGTCCCCGACTCTCCTGCCAGAAAGAAGAGAGAACTCTTATCACCAGAGACAGAGTGGGCCTCAGGATGAGTCTGCATAAACAAAACTTATGAAAATAACTCAAATCTCCACTAGTTTTCCTCATGTTCTTAATCACTTCCTCACAATTAATCAAGTCTTTAAGTCCCAACTTCCTTTCTTTGGTTAAACTAGTGTATAAGACCCTAGGTCAACGGGCTGGGGTTGTGGCTCAGTGGTAGAGCACTTTCCTAGCATGTGTGAAGCACTGGGTTTGATTCTCAGCACCACATACAAATAAATAAAAATAAAGGTCCATTGACACCTAAGAAAAAAAAAATTTAAAAAAGACCCTATGTCAAAATGCTTTCTTGAATTTCACTTCTTTTCTGAGAAGTCTTATGTATATTGATAAAACTCTTACATTTTTTTTTTCTGGTTAATCTGTCTTTTTTTTTATTTTGGTACCAGGGATTGAACACAGAGGCACTTGATCATGAGCTACATCCCCAGCCCTCTTTTTTATTTTATTTAGAGACAGGGTCTCACTGAACTGAGTTGCTTAGCGCCCTGCCATTGCTGAGGCTGGCTTTGAACTTGCAATCCTCCTGTCTCAGGAGCCACTGGGACTACAGGTATGTGCCACTGAGCCGGCTTAATTTGTCTTTTGTTAAACTAATTTGGAGGCTCTCAGTCACTGAACTGAAGGCAGTAGAGGGAAAGGTTTTCCTTCCTGCAAAAACACACATCGGATAACTCCCACTAACATCAAGAGGAGAACATTACCACATCCCTGAAGCCTTGGCCTGTGTACCTTGAAAATACTCCTTCCCCTAAACCAGGTGCAGTGGCACATGACTGTAATCCCAGCAACTCAAGAGACTGAGGCAGGAGAATCACAAATTGGAGGCCAGCCTCAGGAATTTAGCAAGGCCCTAAGCAATTTAGCAAGATGGCACCAAAATAGACCTGAAGAGCAATGGAACAGAATAGAAGTCACAGAGACAAACTCACAGCCCTATAGCCAGCTGTCTGATATTTGACAAAGGTTCTAAAAATATATCTTAGAGGAAGGACAGCTTTTTAACAAATAGTGCTGGGATAATTGGATAGCTATATATAGAAAAATTAAATTAGACTCTTTTCACCCAGCACAAAACTCAAATTGAAATGGATCAAAAACTAAGGAATTAGACTAGAAACCTTATAATTGATGGAAGAAAACATAAGGTCAACACTCTATCATATAGGTGTTGGCACAGACTTCCTTAATAAGACCCCCAAAGTACAAGAAATGAAAGTATCAATCAATAAGTGGGACCCGGAGCTGGGGCTGTGGCTCAGTGATGGAGCACTTGCCTAGCAGGTGTGAGGCACTGGGTTCGATTCTCAGCACCACATAAAAATAAAACAAAGATATTGTGTCCACCTAGAACTAAAAGTAAATAAATAAATAAAATAAAATAAATGAATAAAATAAAGGCAGCTGGCCCATCCACAAGTACAAAAAACAATTTGGGAAAAAAAAAGTGGGATGGCATGAAACTAAAAAGCTTCTGAACAACTAGGGACACAAGAGCATGAAGAGAGAGCATACAGAATAGGAGAAAATTGGCCAGCTACTCTGCCAATAGGGGATTATTATCCAGCATATACAAAGGACTCAAAAAACTTAGTAACAAAAAATAAAAATTAAAAAAAAAAATCAATGAATGGGCAAAAGAACTAGACAGATGCCGAGTGCGGTGGCGCACGCCTGTAATCCCGGTGGCTCTGGAGGCTGAGACAGGAGGATTGCGTCTTCAAAGCCAGCCTCAGCAAAAGTGAGGTGCCAAACAACTCAGTAAGATCCTGTTTCTAAATTAAACACAAAATAGGGCTGGGGGTGTGTCTCAGTGGTCAAGTGCCCCTGAATTCAATCCTTGGTACGAAATAAATAAATAAATAAATAAATAAATAAATAAACAAACAAACAAACGACAATAAATGCTGGTGAGGTTGTGGGGAGAAAGGAACACTTAGACATTGTTGGTGGCACTGCAGGCTAGTTCAACTGCTCTGGGAAGCAGTATGAAGATTCCTCAAAAAACTAGGGATGGAACCTTCATATGACCCTGCTGTCCCCCTCCTGGGTATTTTCCAAAAAAAAAGCTAAAATCAGCATACTACAGCAACACAGCCATATCATTGTTTATAACAGCAAAATTCACAACAGCTAAATTATGGAACCAACCCAGATGCCTGTAAATTGATGAATGGATTAATAAATTGTGATATATATATATATCACATATATATCTCACATTTGTGATACACACATGCACAATGGAGTTCTACTCAGCCATTAGAAATAATGAAGTTATGGGTTGGGGTTGGGGCTCAGAGGTTGGCTAGCATGAAATCATACTTATATCTAGCCTCTGTTTCTAGCTTCTTTGACATAATATCCTGTTTCTAGATGAATCTGCATTGGTATGCGCAGCTAGTTTATTCTCGTGTTGGACAGCTTTCCGTTGTGGTCACACCACTTCTGTTTATAATTCTTTTACTTATATATTTCACTGTTGTTTATTCCATTACTCTTGGTTTGGGGCTATTGCAAATAATGCTGCTGTGACTATGCTTGTGAGAAATTTTTCAATTTTGAGCACATAAGTATGCACTTGCGTATATTCTTAGGAGTGGAATTTCTGGGTCACGGGGTGTGTGCTTGGTGACTGTCACTTGGATATGTCAGTTTTTCCCGATGGCTATTCTATTTCACTCCCATCATCTCCTGTGGCTCCCCATTCTCACATTTCAAACTGAGTGCCCATCCAGAAAGCACCCCATGTCCCCAAGCTCCTCTTCCTCCCTGCTATCAGCCATGCTATGGGTCACATCAGTGAAATCTTTTGGGAGTAATGAAATGGCCTGGAATTAAATAATGTCGACAGTTGTACAACTTTGTGATTGTAATAAAGCCCACCAAATTGTATATCTTTTTTTAAAAAATTGTTTGTAGTTATAGATGGACAGAATGCCTTTATTTTATTTATTTTTATGTGGTGCTGAGGATCGAACCCAGTGCCTCATGCATGCTAGGCCGGCACTCTGCCACTGAGCCCCAGGCCCAGCCCCAAATTGTATATCTTAAAAGAGTAAATTTGGGGGCTGGGCCTGGGGCTCAGCGGTAGTGCACTTGCTTGGTATGTGTGAGGCACTGGGTTCGATTCTCAGCATCACCTATAAATAAAGGTCTATCAACAACTAAAAAACTAAAAACTAAAAAAAAAGAGTAAATTTTATAGTATGTGAGGTAAATTATATCTCAATTAAAAATTGACCAATTTTTGATCATCTGATAGGTTTGAAATGGTGATACATTGTGTGTGCATGTGTGTGTGTGTGTGTGTTGTGGTACTCAGATTAAACCCAAGTCTCTGTACATGCTGCTAGGCAGGTGCCCTGCCACTGAGCCACATCCCCAATCCATTAAGGCTTTTAAATTTTTTCCTTATTTTTTAAAATTTTATTTTTAGACAGGTCTCACTAAATTGCTGAGGCTGGCCTTGAACCTGCAAATCCTCCTGCCTTGGCCCCTGAGTGGTTGGGACTGTAGGAATGCACCACTGTGAATGCTCTTTTCACTCTTATAACTTTTATTTATTTATTTTTTTGAGATGAGCGCTCACAAAACTGCCTTGACTAGCTTCTGACTTGCAATCCTCCTGCTCAGTCTCCCTAGTCACTGGGATTACAGTTGTGCATGATCATGCCCAGCTAATGCTGTGTGTGTGTGTGTGTGTGTGTGTGTGTGTGTCATCATGGTACTAGAGATTGAACCACACCAAGCCCAAGTGACATTTGCATCAGGGAAAATTTGAAAAATCTTCAGAACAAACCAGTTTTTTTAATATTTGAAAAGGAGTTGGTCATAGTGGTGCACACTTATAATCTCAGCAACTCTAGAGGCTGAGAAGGGAGGATCACAAGTTTGAGGCCAGCCTGGGCAATTTAGGGGAATCCTATCTCAAAATTAAAAAAAAAAAAAATTAAAGAGGGCTGGGGCTCTGACTCAGTGGGAGTGTGCTTGCCTAGCGTGTGTGTGAGGCACTGGGTTTGATTCTAAGTATCACATATGAATAAAGGTCCATTAACAACTAAAAAAAAAATTCTTTTTTTTTTTTTTTTTAATGTAATGGAGAAGCAGCCAGCTCTGTATATCTGGACAAAGAGGATTAATCAGGGAGATGCTGCTGGGATTTGAGTACAAAGCATGAAGAAACCCGGGGGAGGGAGTGCAGGGTCTTTTGGAAGGATGCAGCCAGTTGTCCTAGTAAAAATACACTTACATTGTCGCAATTCAGTTGCTAGCTGAGGCATGGGCCGTCCCCACCAGTTTCAGTGTGTTGGGGTGTGGGCACCACCCAAGTCTCCTGCAAAGGGTTTGATCCTGCAACTGGGCAGTTACCAGCCTAGCTTATCTCATACACCGAGGTTTATTTACTTCTCCTTGTTTATCCGTCCAAAGCTGCTGTCATTTTTTGCTTATTTATTTTGTGAAGGGGTGTTGCTATGTTGTCCAGGCTGGCCTCAAATTCCTAGACTCAAGAGGTCCTCAGCCTCCTGAGTAGCTGGGACTACAGGTGTGTGCCACCTGGACAATATGTGTATTTTATTTATTATTATTTTATTATTATTATTTTTTGTAGTTGTAGATGGAGAGCATGCTTTTATTTATTTTTGTATGCAGTGCTAAGCATCGAACACAGTGCCTCACCTAGGCTAGGGAAGTGCTCTGCTACTGACCCCAGCCCCAGTCCTGTCTTTTATTTTTAACCAAGATATAATTCACATGCCATAAAGCTCACTCATTTATATATTTTTGCAGTGCTGGGGATCAAATCCAGGGCTTCGTGCATGCCAATGAGGACTTTAGTGTTGAACTACATCACTAGCTGCGAAGTTCAAGTGTGTGTGTTTTGGTGGGAAAGGTGCTGGGGATGGAAACCAGGGCCTCATGCATCTAGGCAAATGCTCTATCACTGAGCTATACACCCCAGCGCATGACCCTTTTAAAGTGTAAAATTGGTTGATTTTTTTAAAATTTTATTGTTTAGTTTTTGGCAGACACAACATCTTTGTATGTGGTACTGAGGATCGAACCCGGGCCGTATACATGCCAGGCAAGCGCCCTACCGCTTGAGCCACATCCCCAGCCCAGTAAAATTGGTTGATTTTTAGCAGGGCCACAAAGTTGTTTTGCATCCATTACTGCTATCGAATTCTAAAACTTCTCATCACTCTAAAATGATTGCTTTCTCATCTCATCTGGGTGTGGCTCAGTGGTAGAGCATTTGCCTAGAATGTGTGAGGCTCTGGGTTTAATCCCCAGCACCAGGGGAAAAAAAAAAAAAAAAAAAAGGATCTCTTTGACTGGTATGAGTTCAAGCTGGGCAATGCCCTGGAGGTCAAGAGCAGGGACTTAATTAGGAATAATCAGTATTTTTCATATGCAGTATAAATTGAAAAGGGAGGTTCTAGTGTTTGGGGACCTACTTGGGGTTAGGAGGAGTCAGGAGAGGATGATAAATCAGAGGATAATATTCAGGATATACTCTATTATTGGGGAAAAACCTAAATACAATTTCACTTGATCAGCATGCACTCTGCCACTGGGCTAGAGCCCCAAACCCATTTCCTCTTAGTTGACTTAAAAGTCACAAAGCCCACTAGCTTTGTTGTAGATTACATCTCTGACCTGGGCGGTGTGACATTTATAGTTGCCTAGGTACTCTTCAGGGACATGAAGGCTGTTTTTGCCAAAACAGTGACTCTTCACTTGGGCCTGTGGATGTCCCCGTGGGTAACTGAAATGGGATGAAAATGCTTGGCATCTCTGCCTTCCTATTTATTGTGTCTGTGTCCTTTGATACCTTAACCCTGGGTCAGATCCTACTCTTTTGCATGTGGACCTGCTGGTCAGCTGAGACATGTCTTGTCCAGAACTGCAGTACAGGGTTAACTTGACCTAGACTTGCCCCACCTTCAAGGCTAAAGAGACCTACCAGCCACATGTCAGAACACCAGACCCCAAAATAGTGAAAACGGGTGGCCCTTGTGTTCTCCACCTATTCTGAGAAAAGATATGAACATTCCTCCCCTCTGTCAGCGCCCCTCCCTCCCTGATCGCACCTATGTACTCTATATCTGCAACCCCTTCATTTGTGAACAACGCTCCCTCTTCTCCATTCTCTGGCCGCTGAAGAAAGCCTTTCCGTCTCCCCAACACTCATCTCTCGGCTGTTGGTTGTTCCGTGAGATGAACTTCTTCAGGTCCTGGGTTTGGTAAGAGCTTCAACTCAGGGACCTCCCCATTACCACCGGTCTCAGCCTGCTTTGGGGGTTGCAGCTCAAGAGCAGGTGACAGGACCATGAATTGTTATCACCACAGCCAGTTTCTCTGCGGCAGCTTATCTGAGAGGCCTTGTGGGAAGGGAAGATGGAGTTCTGGGTCTGGGCAAGGGAGGGGCTGACCTGACCAGCTGACAGCAGGGAAAGGAGGGGACAGAGGCCAAGTTTTAGCAAAATTCAATGGAGCAGATGGCCTGGTAGGAAGCACATTGTCTTGAGGTTCTACTTATCATTCCCAAACCTCAGGGGAGGGGTTAAAGAATTCCTTCAGTTCCCTAGACCAGTCCTGGAATAGGAAGAAAATTAAAGTTTTTATTTTATTATTATTATTTTTTTTTGCATTGCTGGGGACTGAGCCCAGGGCCTCACACATGTAGAGAGGCAGGCACTCTACTACTGAGCTACATTCCCAGCCCCACAGAGCTAAGTTTTAAGAGAGAAACGTTTAAGTTTAGCATGTAGATTTATTAGGAGGTACTCTTATACTCTTAGGACAGATAGCGTGGAATGGAAGGAAAAGCCTGCACAGAGGAAGCAGCTGGCCTTTGTCCTATAGCACTGCGCAGGTGGGGTAACACATGCCCAAGGTTCACATAACTGCATTCATGGTAAGTTCATGCAACTCATTGCAATAGAAGGGCCTTTGCACTATTATTGTGGAGCGTGTGTGTGGGTGTGTGGTAACATATCCATGACATAAGGTTTAATGTTTTCACCTTTCTTTTTCTTTTGTACTGAGGATTGAACTCAGGGGTGCTCTACCACTGAAGTATATCCCCAGTCCTTTTTATTTTTTTAATTGTTGTTGGACCTCTATTTTGTTTATTTATTTATATATTTGTGATGCTGAGGATCAAACCCAGTGCCTCACACATGCCAGGCAAGTGCTCTACCACTAAGCCATGATCCTAGCCCCCTTTTAAAAATTTTTTGAGAAAGGGTCTTGCCAAGTTGCTTAGAGCCTCACTAAATTGCTGAGGGTGGCCTTAAACTTGCAATCCTCCTGTCTCAGTCTCCTGAGTGGCTATGTTTATAGGCATGCTCCATCATGCCTGGCTTAGTCTTATTTTTTTTTTAAATATTTTTGTAATACATGGACACAATATCTTTATTTATTTTTATGTGTTGCTAAGGATGGAACCCAGTACCTCACATATGCGAGGCAAGCGCGCTATCACTGAGCCACAGCCCCATCACTGAGCCACAGCCCCAGGCCTGTTTTAATTTTGCTGTGGCTTGCAAGAGCAGGATAGCCGGCTCTTACTTGGTGTGGCAGACCCTTCCTTCACTTTCTCCCTCAGAGGTAGCTAGAGATATGGGCCATCTTGAGGCTTCACCCCTAGAGCACAGTCTTTACCAGCCATAAGGGGTATGTGGCTGGCCAGAACCCAGGACATGGGCCAAGGGACTACATGCTGAAGGGAAGAGTAATCACCTCTCACAGTGTCACCCTGACACAGCTGATCCCAACTTGAGTACAGGGTGCTGGGCCTAGGGGTAGGGGTACTTCCACCCAGAGCTTTCCCTTAAGCCAAAGTGCAGCAGGGAGGGGAGAGCAGCCTTGCCCCAGAGGTCCAAGGGAAGCTTCAGGAGCCGGATGGGAAGCAGCTCCAGCCTGCTGCTCTGCTGGAGTCCTGAAGGGTGGCTTGTCCTGTCCTGCTCTCTAAAGCCCCATTACATAAGCCTTTTCCTATCTGTCCATAGGCTGGCCAGGGAGTGCGGGTGGGTCTCAGTGGCTCCAGAAAAACAACTCAGTCCACATTCCGCCCACAATGGAGGTGGGACACAGGGATTAGCTGAGCAGGGGAGGCTCAGCCCACTGAGAGGTTGGTTGCAGGGTTTAACTGTCAGCTCTCCTGGGATTATGCTGGGTGAAGGAAGAGGAGAGTAACACCCGGGCAGGCAGGGAGCCTGGGGCTGTCAAAGCTGAGACTGCCCTTTGGTCTGTTGCTGAGGAAGCTGGCACCAGGTCTTTGTTAATTGTAGCCAGAAAGAAGTTAGAAGTTGGCAGCTGAACCCCACTCAGCGGCTGGGTGAGGCCAAGGTGTGGTCACCAGGCAAGCCGCAGAGTATAGCTAATTGGCTTTGACAGGTGCCTGCAGTAATGGCCCTGCTCACCTGCCTTTTGCCTTTCTAATCTTTGCTCAGGCCAGAGTTCCTCCTCTGTGGATCAGCCCCTCCCGTCTACTCAAGTCTGCTGAGCTCTGAGCTCTGAGTAGGGTGAGTTCCATTTGGGGTAAAGAAAACATTCTGGGGGCTGGGGATGTGGCTCAAGCAGTAGCGCGCTCACCTGGCATGCGTGCGGCCCGGGTTCGATCCTCAGCACCACATACCAACAAAGATGTTGTGTCCGCCAAGAACTAAAAAATAAATATTAAAAAAATTCTCTCTCTCTCCCCTCTCTCACTCTCTGTTAAAAAAAAAAAAAGAAAAAAAAGAAAACATTCTGGAACATGAGAGAGGTTGTGACGGCCCACTGAGAATGCAGTAAATGCCACTGAACTGCTCACCTTAAAATGGTTAATTTTTATGTTATGTTACTTTCACCCCAATAAAATTTAAGGGATGGGGTGGAGAATGCTAAAGCTCAAGGACTTAGCAGGATTGTCCAGCACTGCCAGGGGGAACAGACAGAGACCTGGTGGACAGGAGAATGCACTGTCCAGTCACACAGGAAGGTTGGTCAGGCTTCCTGGAGGAGTGTCCCTCAGCTCTCCAACCCTCTTTGTTTTGACTTCATCCTCTCCAAGCAACCTTAGGTTTATTAGTGTGGTCTCCTAGGCAGCACTTGACATTAAAAAACAAGGTATCTGAGGTGGGGATGGGAATAGGAGACAGTAGAATGAGTCAGACATAACTTTCCACTGTTCATATATGAATTCAAGACCAGTGAAACTCCACGTCATGTACAACCTAATTAGAACGATTATCTCTGTGTATGTCAAAATACACTCTATTGTCATATATATCATATATATTAGATATACTGTCATATATCTAAAAAGAACAACAAAAATGCTCACCTGTAATGCCAGCAACTTGGGAGGCTGAGGCAGGAAGATGGAAAGTTTGAGGCCAGCCTGCACAACTTAGGTTTTTTTTTGTTTTTTAACTGAGGATTGAACTCAGTGGTGCTTTATCACCCAAGCTACATTCCCAGCCCTTTTTATTTTTTATTTTGATTCAGGGTTAAGTTGCTGATGCTGGCCTTAAACTTGACATCCTTCTGCCTCAGGCTCCAGAGTCCTTGGGATTACAGGCCTGTGCCACTGCTCCTGGCTAAGCCTGGGTAATTTAGTGAACGTTATCTCAGAATAAAAATTAAAAGGGCTCAAGATGTAGCTCTCTGGCTCAGTGGTAGAGTGCCCCTGCTTTCAATCCCCGGTATTGAAATAAAATAAAATTAATAAAATAAATAAAAAAGAGCTGGGGAAGTAGCTTAGTGGTAGAGCATTTGCCTAGCATATGCAAGGCCCTAGAATAATCCTCAGCACTGAAAAACAGAAGAAACAAACAAACAGCAACAACAACAACAACAAAACAGTAAAGGATTGGAGAGACTGCTTTTAGTATATCCATAAAATAGAGTATTACAAATCATTAGGAATGTTGATAAAGATGTATGTTTATTCACTGAAGGTCTTAGGTAAACAAATAATAGAAAATAAGTTAGAGAAGAAAGTATATTCCAAAATGTTAAGAGATAATTTCTGAGCAATATAAAAATACACAGAATTTTGCTATTAATAGTTAACAAATCTGAGGAGCTTGCTAGATACAAATTCCTACACTCAGATCTCATTCCAGCTTCCCCACCTACTTGGGTTAATTTTTATGTAGAGCCTGGTCCCTACCATTTTGGGGAAGTCTTTGGGAATCTGATGTAACCACAGGTCCTCTCCCTTGAAAACACAAATAGTGGCACCACCTGGGCTTCAAGTGTAGAGTGGTATGGCCCTGACTCCAGCTGAAGTAAGAACATCTAATGCAGAATGGGTGTCAACAACTCTTCCTCATTTTCCTGGCATCCAGAGGGGACCCAGCAATAGGGTATGCAGGGGTGGTGGCTGGCCCTGAGGACCACTCTGAGAATCTGTGTGTGCTGCACACGGGGCTACTTCCCTACTGCCCCCCCACAGGACAGCTCTCAGACTGTGGCTCCTCCTGGACCTTGCCTCTTCTGGTCCACAGGACACAAAAATCTCTGGCTGTGTAAGTCTAAGGAAGCCATCCCCACCACCTTGCTCCTGGCTCTTGTTTACAACATCAATGACAAAAGCCCCTCCCATTTGTCCTGCATGGTACTGTCATTTAGGCTGAGATGGGTCCTTGAAATGAGATGGGAGCTCTTCACACAGCTTAGTGGCCTGGGATTCACACAGAATCATAAACTTTACTTGGGGTCTTTTCTTCTTTTTTGGGACTGGGGATTGAATCCAGGGCTTCACATATGTGAGGCAAACACTATGCCACTGAGCTACCTCCCAACCCTATAGCATAAATTTTAGGACCCCAACAACATTTTATTAACAGTTTACAAGATTTCTTCTTTTTGTGTATCACTAAAAGTCACGGGCTAAATGAGTGTGGGTGGTTCTATGGCTTCTAAGAGAAAAAAGGCAGTTAAGAGTCAAGTCTCTTTGGGAAGACAGAGGTCTGTGGCCTCAGCCACCAGGTGGCATCACTGACCAGCTGGGAAGAGCCACTCCTTCTGCTTGGACTCCATTCCACCCAAGAAAGGGCCGATTCTGCACGGGGGCTTCTGTCTGCAGGGGTCACCAGTCCTCACTCTGTCCTCCCCTCGAAGCCCCCACCTGTTCCCAGGCACACCGGATCCTATTGATCCTATTCCTCAGTAGCTGCTCCTTCCCATCTCCTCCCCTCCTCTGGACCCAGGGGGAGATAAAGTAGGGCATAGTTTTCTTAGCCCTGGCATAATAAAAAGGAAACCTGAACACTTTTCTTTCTTTCTTTCGTTCTTTCTTTTTTTTTTTTTTTTTTTAATATTGAGATTAAAAAGCCCAAATCCAAAAACCAACCACCAAGTATGTTTGCATGTGGGTGGCTCCCTTGCAGGGCAGTTCTGAAGAAGTGCCTCGGACAGCTGGTGGCTGCACTTGCCCTGGATTCTGTGCTGGGACAACCTGGGGCCACCTTTCAGAAAGGCCACCAGGAACTGTGTTTAAAACTGGTGGTCATACTGGGAGGAAATTTCCCTTGAGGTTGAGTTGATTATTTCTTGTGGAGAAACTTCATTTTATTGCCTAAAAAAGAAAATGAGAACATTCATCATCAGGTGGACAAAGAAAGGTGAGTTACACGTTGCTCCCTCTTCACCCCAGGTATGGGCTAGGCGGCACACGGCTGAAATCCTAGAGACCTGGGAAGCTGAGACAGCAAAATCACAGGTTCAAGGCCAGCCAGGCAATTTAGTGAGATGGTTAGTAATTAAGTAAGACCTTGTCTCAAAAAATGAAAAGGAGTGGGGCGCTGAAGTTGTGGCTTTCCTAGCACGGGAGAGGCACTGAGTTGGATTCTCAGCACTACATAAAATAAATAAATAAAATAAAGATATTGTGTCCATCTCCAACTAAAAAGCAAAAACAAAAACAAACAAACAAAAAGGGTGGGCAGGTAAGTGATAAAGCACCAGGTTCAATTCCCTGTGCAGCAAAAAAGGAGGAAAATGATATCACCCCAGATATGGTGCTATCTGGAGCCCCCCCTTGCTCTGGAGAGGTGGGGGTTCCCCCTTTTCAGAGTTGCCCCTCTGGCTTCTCAGGTACCTGTTGCTGCTCTGATGGCAGGAGTCTAACACTTGGGAGTCTGAAAGGAAGACCCCCTGAGCTGTAGAGGGTGCTGGTGTCTGGTGTGGTTATGACGAAGCCGGGAGTGGCACACTTCCCAGGAGCCACCCAGGGACACTCCAGCAGCTGGAGGTACTGGGCCCCTCTTGGGGGCTGCCTCCTGGGACCTCCCTCTTCAACGCCTTTGCTCTCTTCCTCCTCATTCTCCGTTTCCCAGCAAGGGCCTCTGAGCCAGGGGAACTGCAGTCCTGCCGCTGCCTACCTGTCCACTTCAGGGGCATCTGGAGGCTACTCTGCTGCCTCCTACAGTGCTCTGTCCCCAGAAGACTAGGAGTGAAGGTGACAATAGTGAAAGAAGAGCAAGACGGGGGTGGGGGGGTGGGGTGGCAATAAAGGAGGGATTTTCTTCCTTGGTCTCCATTTTGGGGGCAGATTAGGATAGGAGGATAAAATGACCATTTTGCCCTCCAGGCGGGGGTGGTGGAGCTCTGGATTATTCAGGGACAGGCTCTGGCTCCAGGGATGAGACCCAGGCTTACCCAGTCCTTTCAGGAACTTATTGACACCGCTGTGCTCTCCGCTGGGGAGTGTCTCTAGATATTCTTGGGCTCGGACCTCAAACAGACCTGGCAACAAGAGATGGCCAGCCACTTTAGTTCCTCCACATTGCACTTCCACACCAGCCCATTTCTTCCCCACCATAGGAAAGAGCAATCTTGCTTCTGAGATGAAGCTGATCCTATAAACATGCTCTGAATCATGAGTTTTATAAGGGTTTTTTTTCCCCCCCTTACAATTGCCCAACCTTGCACAATAGCCGTTTTTTGGAAAGCTATAAAGCAAGCTCATAGGTGAAATCCCATTTTTACTCAACAGACACCTTCCAAGCATCTACCCTGTGCCAGGGTCTCGGGTTCAAAGAAGAACCAGGGATGGAGGAGCCCCTAAATTCTCCCATTTCTGCATACTTTCCCAATGGGGACCCTGGCCAAGTGGTGCAGTTCCCTGGAAATCGGGCCTGCCTGGGGCCTCAGGGAGGCTAGACATGCCTCTCTGGGCCCCCTGCGCTCTGACCCCACATGCTGTGCCTTTTTGAGGACTCTTTAGGGACAGGGCTTCCTACCACATTCCTGTTAAGCCTTTGTCTCTTACCACACAGTGAACTGTAAACACATTTCCATGTTCCCAGTAGTCTTCTATTTAAAAGAACTCTTTCTTGGGGTGTGTCCTGTGACTTCTACTTTCTGACCCATTTTCTTCTCCCTTCAGGTACCCCTTATCAGAACCACCTGAAGCCTGCCTGCTCTGCCTTTCCTGTTAAAGGGCTGTGGGGATGCAGGCCTTGGGTGCTTTACTCAGTTTCTGAGTTCACAGACCAGAGTACACCCTGCCTGGCTCCAGGTGCTTAGGTGAACCTTCCCTGCTGGCTGCACAGCGTCCCTCGGGAAGGCAACACCTTTCCCTGCCCAGGTTTAACTCCCATCTACCACTGCTCTGCAAGCATTTCTAGATTTTAGATTCCCCAGAGGGCTTAAGACAAGGTGCAAAACAGACTGGGATGGTTTCCCCTCCTCTCTCCCTGGAAGTCGAGTGGAACCCAGGCAGACAAAGGCAGGGACAAGCTGCCCAAGCCTGTGGGGCCCGTCTCCCTTTCCACTGTCCCCTTCCCATCTGTGGAGAGTAGGCAAAAAGAAGAGTGGAGGGGAGTGGAGGCCTGAAAATAGGGGAGGAGAGGGTGTTCCTGGGTTTCATCAGGAAGGACAAATAAAAAGGAAGGGGACCTTGCCAGATGCTGGAATGTGGCTCTGCAAGAGGCTGTGAGGGGCCAGGCATGGTGGCTCAAGCCTGTAATCCTAGCAACTGGGAAGGCTGAGGCAGGAGGATCTAGAGTTCAAAGCCAGCCTCAGCAAAAGTGAGGTGCTAAGCAACTCGGTGAGACCCATCTCTAAATAAAATACAGAATAGGGCTGGGGATGTGGTTCAGTGGTCGAGTGCCCCCAGTTCAATCCGGTTCCCAAAACAAAAACAAAAACAAACAAACAAAAAAGGCCAGGAGGGAGGCAAGAGAAGCGAGGGAGGGGCAGGGAGGGGCAGAGGGGTGATTTCACAAGCTCAGAGGCAGGTGAAGGAGCTCCCCTAGGAGGCCAGAGGGAGCCAGAAAACTGTTGGCCTCTGGGCCCAGGCCCGTGACCCTCCTCCCTGCTCTTCTGGAATCTCCAGCTCACTGGCCCCAACGCGGAAGAATCCCTAACCCTTGGCATCCTGCCGGCGCAGCTCCCGCTCCTGGATGAAGCCCCGAAACATCTGGGTCTCCATGAAGACCTCCAGGAAGCGGCGGAGGCTCTTGGAGGAGACAGCTTTACGGAAGGCCTCTCGCTGCAAGGTCCTCTCCTCGCGCTCCCCGGGCGTCAGGAACAAGGAGTAGTGGCCCACGATCTCCACGAAGAAGCGCACAAAGGCTTCGGACACCACCTGGTTCAGGGGGCTGGCATCAGGGCCTGGTAGGGAGGGGAAAGGCCAGAGGCAATGAAGGCAGACGGCCATGCTAGTGCCTGAGTGAAGCCAATTAGTGACCAAGTGATTGCTAGCTGTGGCAAACTGTCATCTAGGAAAAGTTACCTAACGTTAAGTCATTTCTTTCCCCCTTTACACAGATATTTTAGTGCCCAAATGGGGGAGATGGAAAAATTTCCCCAGGGGAATGCGGGCCATTGTGCAGCTGCTCTGAGGCCCTTGTGTCGTGGAGGGAGCTGCCTTTACCAGCTGTGCTGTCCAGGGGCCCTCCGTCCTGGTCACAGGCCAGCTCATTCCGCTGCTCCAGAAGGTGTTCCAGGGCCACCTGAAGCTTCCGGGGTAGGATGGAATCCTCGTCCTCCATCTGTAAAGCAGAAGCAGCTGGGCCACTGTGCTAGTGTTCCTGGGAGCCACCACACAATGGCCATAGGTCGGCAGGCTGGCTCACTTCCCAGGTTAGTGGAAGGAACAGGATTTGGAACCAGCACCTGAGGTCTGAGTTCCAATCCTACTTTTTATAAGCTGTGTGAGCCTCAATTTCTCCTCCATTTGTAAAATGGGCTACCAATCAATATGTGCCTCATCTCCAAGATTAAAAGCATACAATTCTCTTGTGCAAGCGCTTGGCACTTCGCGGACACTCAATAGGTATTTTCCACTGTCCACACCCTGTAGGGCAGCTTGTGTTCATGGGGGAATTCTGTCCAGTTCAAAAGACCAGTGTGATCCAAAGCTGGCCTTGTGATCTGGGCTCAGACAGGAGAGCCTCAGTGAGGGCCAACTCTGGGGCCTCTGGGAGTGAAAGCAGATGAACTAACGATGAAAGGCATTGACGCTACTCAGTTCTTCCTCAGGATGCTTACTCCAAGCTCACAGCAACCCATCAGAATGCCTAGGAAGACTTTCTGTCATCATTTTTTTTTTTTTTTTGCGGGCGGGTACTGGGGATTGAACTCACGGGCACTAGACCACTGAGCCACATCTCCAGCCCTATTTTATATTTTATTTAGAGACAGGGTCTCACTGAGTTGCTTAGCACCTTGCTTTTGGTGAGGCTGGCTTTGAACTCTTGATCCTACTACTTCAACCTCCTGAGCCACTGGGATTACAGGCATGAGGCATGGTGCCTGGCTCTGTCATTATTATTTATTATTGCTTTGCCATTTTAAATGGCACTGGGTATTGAACTTGGGGGTACTTACCACTGACCCACATCCCTAGCCCTTTAAATTTTTTTTTTTTAAATTTTGAGACAAGGCCTTATTAAATTACTGAAGCCCACCTCAAACTGGTGATCCTCTTGCCTCAGCCTCCTCACCATTCCCAGCCTTTCTTTGTTATTCTTTGCAAGATCTAATGGGAGTTAGACTTCTTGAGTAAATGATAAAAATAAAATAAATGTGCACTGCTTTCCTCTGATAATGAAAGTAATTTAAAATCGCTACAGAAAATATGTGAAGCTGGGTGTGGTGGTGCATGCCTGTAATCTCAGTGACTCAGAAAGCAGAGGAAGGAGGCCAGTCTGGTCAACTCAGGGAGACCCTGTCTCAAAAAAAAAAAAAAAAAAAAAAAAAAAAATGAGAAAGAAAAAGACCTGGGAGTGTAGCTCAGTGATAAATCAGTGGTAAAGTACCCCTGGAATCAATCCTTAGTACACACAAACAATAACAAAAAGAAAAATAAAGAAATATATGAAAGTTTATTAAAACAATTTAAAATCACTCATAACTTGTCTCTCGGTCTCTCTTCCTAATAAATCAGCATTAATGTGTCAGTAAGTTTTTCTTGAAATCATCTTTCTTTTTGCAGTGTTTGGAACTGAACCCAAGGCCTCGCACAGCAGTCTACCATTGAGCTTCACCCCAGACCCTCCTTTCAATTTTCAAAAAAAATTTTTATTTGTATTTTAATGTTTATAGGTTTCCTTTTAATCTTTTAAAAACACATATATAGGGCTGGGGATGTGGCTCAAGCGGTAGTGCGCTCGCCTGGCATGCGTGCGGCCCGGGGTTCGATCCTCAGCACCACATACCAACAACGATATTGTGTCCGCCGAGAACTAAAAAATAAATATTAAAAAAATTCTCTCTCTCTCTCTCTCTCTCTCTCTCTCTCTCTCTCAAAAAAACAAACAAAAAAAACCCCACATATATATCTTCCTTCTATAAAAATAATGCTTACAATTTGTGTCCTGATTTTTTTTTTTTTTTTGTACCAGGAATTGAACCCAGGGGCATTCATCTATTGAGCCACATGCCCGGCCCCTTTTTTATTTTTTTATTTTGACACAGGGTCTCATTAAATTGCTGAGGCTGGCTTTGAACTTGTGATGCTCCTGTCTCAGCCTCCTGAGTCACTGTAGACTAGACATATGCCACTGCACCTGATTCTGAATGTTGGAAAATCTTTTCGTGTCAGAGCACACAGAATCACCCTCCTTTTCGCCTCCTGGCCTGAGGCTGTCTAGTTGTCCAGCTCCACCAGCAACCCCAGGCCCACCACAGAGCCTGCCCAGAGCTAGGGAGCTGAACCCCAGGAAGAGACAGGTAAGAAAAAGGGAGCAGCAGGCGGGGCTGGCCCTCGCACTCACCTGTCTGAGGAACCGACTGTTGATGAGGTCGACCACCAGGACCTACGGGACAGAGGAAAAGGGACAAGTATTGTCACCGGGGCCTCTGGGATAAAGGTGGACTCAGCCTTCTTCCTCCTTGGCTAAGAGGCATCTGGGGTGAAGGGTGGGCCATGCTGGCCTCCTGGTGTTGCGACTGCCACCACAGATGGCGGACAGGGAGAAAGCAGCCACCAGGTCCCTCTGCTGCCTGACGGCTCCCGCCTGGTTCTGATGGGCCAAGACAGAAGTTCCTGGGTTCTTTTTTAAAGTGTGCTGGTTATTGAGGTGGGTAAAAGATGCTGAAGGTCCCCACTTGTTCCCGTCCCTCTCAGTTTTGCCACTCCCCACCTGGGGCTTCTCCCTCTTTCTTCCCAGTTGTCCACTGAATCTTGTCACTTCGCTCAAAGGAACAGGAGAGACAAGCAGAGGGATTCAACCAAGCTGCAGGCAGCAGCCTTTCATTAGCTAAGGCTTTCAGGACAAAGCACCTTCTCCCCCTCTCCTCAGGGTCAGGGTGGGGTGCAAGGGCCAGGGTGCGGGGAGTGAGGCCTAGTAGGCAAGTGCTGCCCCTGTGAGTAGGACCTTCGCTTGAGCCTAGTAGAGGCCCTGGCTATGATGGAAGAAGACAAGGGGTCTGGATGGTCTCCCAACCACAGCCAGATACAGGTGGGCTCAGAGAACTGCTGCAGATCAGAGGGCGGTCCCACACACCCCTCTTCTGGGGCCCAAATGAACCATGTGCTCACACTGCACCTGCACAAACCCTTTACCTTTAGGACCCTGGGCAATTAGAGGACCAGTATCTCGAGCCCTGGGGAAAAATAGAGAGACAGATGCTACTAGGTTTAGGACTGAATGGCACTGTTCAGTCCCCTAAAGTTTGGTCTCTGACTGCTGGAAGTCCCCAGGACACAAGGGTAGCCACTTTAGAGAAAGGGGTTGGGATTAAATAACTCCAGAAGTGCCAAGCAGCACTTTCCTCCTAAGACACTAATCTAAGAACCCAGAGTTTGACCATTAGCAATGTTCTGGAGGTTGTTTTTTTAACTGAAATGACAAAGGACCTTTCATAGGTGCAGTCATTGTCTGTTTTGTCATAAGATCAAAAATGCATTTGAAGTTGGGTATGGTGGCACATACCTGTAATCTCAGGGCCTTGGAGGCTGGGGCAGGAGGATCAGAAGTTTGAGGCCAGCTTTGGCAATTTAGTGAGGCCCTAAGCAAACTTTATTTGCCTCAAAATAAAAAATAAAAAGTGCTGGGAGTGTAGTGCAGTGGTGGAGTGCCACAGGTTCAATTCCTTGTACCACACAAAATAAAAAATACATTCCAGTTACTGCTAGTTCTTTGTGTTTGTTCCTCCCTTTGCACTGGGGGTGGGAGGGAAGAGGGGGACAGGACAAACGGCTGTGTCTGAAGGCAGAGCTGATGGCTTGCTAGGTTGTTCCCCGTTGTCCTTCTCAATGGCTGCTCCACCCTTCATTTTATTTATTTGTATTTTACTTTATTTTTTGCAGTTCTGGGGACTGAACCCAGGGCCTGCCTGGCAACACGCTAGGCAAGTGCTCTCCCACTGAACTACCCCCCCAACCTCAGTCATTTAATTTAGAAAGAAAAACACAGTGTTTGCAGCCACCCGAGGGTGCACTAAACCGGACCTGAGCCAGGACCTGTCACGGGCGGAGCAGTGGCTGGACAGCTTTCTGCCTGCTCCCGACACTCCTGGCTCTGAAGAGCCTTCACTTGCTGGCACAGCCCTCCCAGTACTGCCCCCCTCCCCCGGCTCTGTGCACCCCACTGGGGATGGGCTGGGGCTCACCTCTTCCAGTGGCAGCTCCCTGAGCAGTGGCAGCGAGCTGGACAGCAGCCCAATGAGGAAGGGGGTGGGTGAGCACGCTATGTCGATCATGGCAGGTGGCAGCACGGGGATGTAGGTGTGCTGCCAGCTGAAGGGGTAGATGAGCGCCACCATGGCATGACAGCACTTGGATAAGGTGCTGCAGAGGGAGAGATGGGAAGGAAAGCCCGGTTCAGCTAGGGTGAGGACAGGCAGCCTCATGGAAGACTGGAGAGGAGCGTCTGGACTTCTCCCCAAGGCATGCTGGTTAGAAGCATCACACAGGGATTACACATACCCAGTCACTCAGTCCCAGCACCGGGATCGGAGATGCTCTGAGCCTATGCACAAGGCCTTAGGATACAGCTGCAGGGGCTGATGCTCTGCCCAGATAACCAACCCAAGAGTGTCCTTCCCTGTGAAAGCCACATCCACCCTTGTACAATTTTGATGAAAATCATACAAACAAAACAAAACAATCCCCCCACCCAAACAAAATCCCAAATCACTGCTGTTTGGATGTGATCTGTCCCCCAAGGGTTCATGAGCTGGCAGCCTGGCCCCCGTGTGGCAGTGGTGAGGTGGTGGAAACTTTCAGAGGGGGGCCTGGGGCAAGGTCATCAGTGATGGGGTTCACCACCTCACGGAGTCAAGCTGTGCCCAGGAAGGGTTTTGGTGTGAGCTGTTATAAAAAGACAGAGGCCGGCCACTCCCTCCTCTCTTGCTTCTTGCCAACTCATTGCCCCTCATGTATTGGGCCAGTTTCCAATTTTCCATCACATTGATGGGGCCATGGAGACCCTTGCCGGGGAGCTGACACCATGTTGTCTGGACCTTTCAGCCACTGGAATTGTGAGTTGGATAAACCGCTGTATTTTATAAAGTACTAAGCCTCAAGAAAGCCTGGATGCAATCAGGGAAAATGAGGATTTATCCTTTGGTACTTACAGGACAACAATCACAATTGTTCCATTTTGTTTTCCTTTTTGAAGTTTTTAAAAAAATACCTTTATTTTTATTTATTTATTTTTATGTGATGCTGAGGATCAAACCCAGGGCAAGTGCTCAACCACTGAGCTACAACCCCAGCCCACAATTGATCCATTTTGTAAAAGTGAAACTCATATACAGTTACCCCTTACCTAGAATCCTGACCAAAGGACAATATGCTAAATAACTTAGAGGTAACCCTTTAAAGTACTAAAACAAAACATGGAGAAATATTGGGAATCTCTCTTTGATTCTCTTGCTTTTTTTTTGTTGCAATGCTAGGGATCAAACCCAGGGCCCCAAACATGTCATCTAAGTGCTCTACCACAAAGCCACATCCCCAGCCCTGGAAATCCCTCTTCCAAACAAATGATCATGGCTGGGCATAGTGGCACATGCCTGTAATCCCAGCGGCTTGGGAGACTGAGGCAGGAGGATGATGAGTTCAAAGCTAGCCTCAGCAAAAGTGAGGTGCTAAGCAACTCAGTGAGACCCTGTCTTTAAATAAAACACAGTGCCCTTGAGTTCAATCCCAGGTACCTTTAAAAAAAAAAAAAAAGTCAAAGCAGAACAAAATAAAACAACTCAAACTACTTAGTTTTCAATGTGTTCCTCTTGAATTCAGCACCCTCGTGAAACATGTTTAAAATATACATTAGCACATGGATAGGAGAAATTGTAGATCTATTGTACAATATGCAATATGATCACTATAGTTAATAACAATGTACCACATTCTCCCCACACCCCAGTACTGGGGATGGAACCCAGGGGCACCCACTGTACCACTGACTTATAAACCCTAGCCCTATCTGTCTATCTATTAGTACTGGGGATTGAACCCAGGGATGCTCTACTACCGAGTGACAATCCCAACCCTTTTTATTTCTTATTTTGAGACAGCCTCTTGTTAAGTTGCCCATGTTAGCCTTGAATTTGCCATCCTCCTGTCTCAGCCTCCTGAGTAGCTAGGATTACAAGTGTGCATCACCTCAGTGAGTGAGTGTGAACCAGGTGGAAGAGAAGATGGTTGGATTGAGGTTAGGAAACATGCTAAGCAATGCTGGCGCTAGATACATAGGATGTGTAAATAAAAGTCACAGATGAAATTCATTCAGTGAACTGGAAGGCATTGAGCTAAGGAGTAACTGCACTCCGTTCTGACAGGGACAACAGGTATACTGCTGGCTGTGTAGCTTAGGGGCTGTCAAATCTGCCCCTGCAGCTGGAGCCAAGTTTCCACACCTGGTTATCAGCACCACCTCAGTAGGTAGCTGGAGCACAAAGGGAGCACTGGGTGCACAGAACAGAGAAGCAGGCAGGCATCTATTCGAGGAGTGTCTCTTTCCTCTGGCTCTCTAGCCCATGTCATTATTCTAAAAAAAAAAATTGCCTTGTGCAATACAAGAAAGGAAAGGTCAAATCCTGCAAATAATACAGTTGGTGGTGGCAGCAGTTCCCGGAGAGGTAGAGAAGAGAAAACTGTAGTGAGGGTAGGGTATGTCTTCCTCAATCGGTGCTGCAAGTTCTAATGAAATTTTCCTCCCTGACTTGAAGCAGGAGGGTGAGCACTGCTGGGACCAGGGGTCTCTTAGGAATATGCAAAGGGAATGGTTCTGGGAGGCTGAGGGTGACTTTTCAAGCCAGCTGGGAGCAGTCTCACTGGGCATCAGCTGGTTGGAGGAGGGGCTGTCTTTGAAGGAAGGGTGAGGAAGAGCATCCTGGCAGCTGGCTTGCATTACAGTGTGGGTGGAGGAAAGAAACACCAGCTCCCACAGCTGTGACCAATTGTACAGAAGAGGGAGAGGGAAGTGAAGGCCCCAGTGGGAGGGTAGCAGGCCACGGGGCTCAATGGTGGGCATAGCAAGAAGGGTCAGGCCTCTGAGCGTTTTGCTATTGGGTGGTAGTTCCTGAGGGCTGAAGGCTGAAAAATATTATTCCAGAATATCAGGATGCACTTGTGAAACGCTAAAGTTTCCCTGGAGCAGATACTTCCATTCTGGTCCCTATTAAGCCTCCGTGCCATATTTAGGGATCCTGTACCCTGCAGGCTTCCAATTCATCTATGAACCAGTGACAGTCTAGCACAGAGCTTCCTTAAGACACTGTCAAAGAATCAGGAAGTTTTCCTAATTAACTAGTTAGGAACTGAGGGCTGATCTAGTCAGTGCCCTCTAGCCCCCCAGCTCCTGTGGGCATCACTCCCAGGAAGAGCAGTGAAAGGTAAACTGGGGTCTGACCTTGGGCCTGGTGAAGCCTTGCAGAAAGTGGGTGTCACCACGAATTGGCTGCCATGTTTCCATGACTGTACTTCGAAACCCTGAAGTAATGTGTCACTGAACTTAAAAGGACACAGGCTGGGCCTCAGGAAAGCCAATTCTGTCACCTCCTGTGTAATCTCAGGAGGAGCTCTTCATGTCTCCAGAGTCTCCTGTAAAAGGTAATCTCCAATGTCCTTCCAGCTTAACATCTATCTACAAACTCTCCTCATAAGACAGAAAACAAGCCAGGGACTTGAAGTGGGAGTTTTGTTTGAGACCACAAAAAGAACTAGGGTGTCACAGGAAGGTCACTGTAGAGTTTGTTAGCAGAGTTGGACAGAACGATGGTGACATCTCACTCTAAGAAACTGATAACTGAGTCTGAGTGGTTTTGAGGCACTGAAGTTAAGTCCCAAAGGGGAAGGGCTGACACAAAGCCAGTGTGGCTGGGTGGGAGCTGAATCCAACAGAAGAACCGGAAGATGCTTTCGGCCAAGGACATGTGAGTGATGGCTTTGGATTAGAAGATTATAGTATCTGTGGCTATTTATCCTTTAGGTCTTGCTTCAAATGGTATCTTCTTGGTGTTCGAGTATAAAAATAGATGGCTAATACTAAGTGTTAAGTCAGAGCTTGCCATTATGATATTAAAATTGGTTTCTTCATAGAAGTTTGCTGAATTAAATATATTTGTCTGCAAGACTTTATCAACTACTGAGGACCAACCTGACCTGTGAAGTAGTATTCTGGCTATCAAGCACCAACGTGGCAGCAAACTCATCTGCCTAGGGGACATATTCTCAAACCTTGTGTTCTGAGATGGCAAACATTGCCAAGGGCAGCTGATTCTAGAAGATCATTTAAGTTTATGAAAACTGATGCAGTTAACCATATGTCAAAACCAAGGCTTAAACGCCAATAGTTGCCAAGATCTGATCACCTAATCCTATTTGTCATTAGCCAGTAGGCTTTCACTCGGCTTATGGTTTACTGCACTACGAAAAGAAAATAACCTTGAACATTATAAGCTTTGTGCCATCTAAAATTCTTTATGTGAACTTGTTTAAGTTCTGATTTTATTCAGCCTGGTCTATAGGTTTAGTTTCTGGAACTAAAATTAGTAAACTAAAAAACAAAATGTTTATCATAGGGAAGATGAAGATAGGAGTAATATTTATCTGGGTTGTTATGGCAACAGAACAAGCCATCACAACAACATTCTTTCTTTTCCATCTGTCAAACTTTGGCTTGACAGACCTTTAAAAACACTCAATATCCACCCTAAAGATGAAACAGAGCAAAAATGTTATTCTAAATTTGATAGATTTTTGGCTTGACTTGAAACCCTTTTACAACTCATACAGTATTTGCCACAGCTCCCTGCAATTTCCTCTTGCAGTGGGCTGACTCCCCAGCAGTGACAAGGAAATACATTGTGTTTGTGTTTGTGGGGGACAGTGCTGGGGGCAGGCTAAGGCCCACTCTGGGATGTCACGGGGCCACTTACTGAGTTTGTGAGATGTCCTGTTCTCATGCTCTGTTCTGTGTCCTCAGTAAGACTGGGGCCACAGAAAGAAAAGAGAAAAATAAGGAGGCTTCCTCCCACTTTTAGCTGAATGGGGCTAAGGATCAGCATGTGTGCAGTGCACAGAGTCCTAAGGATAAGGGGAGCAGCTGTAACTTACCACTTTTTTCACAGAATTTGCCAGATCAGGAAACCTGCAGCCAGTCACTGTTCCCCTATAACCCTTGTTTGTCGAGGCCTGGCCAAGAACCTTTTAATTCCCTACAGCTACTCTTCCATAAATCCAACAGAATAGGGTGGATACAGATTTCTCTACATGGTCCTCAGAGTCAGAGACTTTTGGAAAATTTCATGGAGCATGGTGCCAGAAGGCCTGGAGCAGTCTGGCTCATGGAGTCTAAGAATTTCAGAGCTGAGTCTGTGGGGGCCACTCAGTCACACCTACCTTACTGTAGCCCCTGCTGGAAGGCCAAAGGCCACTGAGGGAAGGAAGCCTCTGAGGAAGAAAGCTTGGTCTTCCTAGTGTCAGCTTCAAAGTGACTGCTGAGTTTCTAATGGCTCCCAGTGGCCTGCTTTACAAAGCTTTTTCTTCTACATTTCTGTGGACAGATAGAGTTCCATACCCTGCAGGTCACCCACCCTCAGATCTTGGTGGCCTGGCCAGCTCCCTGGTCTTTTCTGGAGTCAGACACCTCTCTCACTACTGGCTTCCTTGTGCAAAGTGATTGAACCTCTGCGCCTTTCAGGGTTCTGACCAGAACATCCACCTGACAGGGCTGCGGGGAGCACTGAAGAAAGCGGCCGGCCCAGAGGCAGCACCCCAGGATGTGGCAGCTGTACCTGCTGTTCTTACTGTGATCAGGTTCACTCATGCTTGGTTTTCTTCTCTTCCTATCTTGGAACTCTTTGGGTCTTTTAATATCTATTTTCCTACCCCTTCAAATCTGCATGAGGCAGTATAAGATGGAAACGTAGTTTATTGGATAAGAAAGAGAACACATAGGGAAAGAGCAGCTGCCTGCAGGGAAAACAAGACACCAGAGTACCCAGAAAGAACCACTAGGGGCCTGGGCTCGGTAAACCCCTGTGTCACAAATGAGGAGACCCAGGGCTCAGAGCTAAGGAAGTTCAGGGTCTTTCCTCTGTGAGTGTGGTAAGAGAGGGACATGCATGCCTGGGAGCTGTAAAAGATATAAAAAATGCAATTCAGGGGGCTGAGGTTGTACCTCAATGGTAGAGTGCTTGCCTAGCATCTATTAAGCACTGGGTTAGATCCTCAGCAGCACATAAAAAAATATAAATAAAATAAAGATAAAAGCTGGGCATGGTGGTGCATGCCTGTAATCCCAGTGGCTCGGGAGGCTGAGGCAGGAGGATCGCAAGTTCAAAGCCAGCTTCAGAAAAAGTGAGACACTAAGCAACTCAGTGAGATCCTGTCTCTAAATAAAATACAGAATAGGGCTGGGATGTGGCTCAGTGGTTGAGTGCCCCTGGGTTCAATTCAAATGAAGATATTTAAAAATGAATTTAAAAAATGCAATTTTAAAGCATTTTACACACACGTGCACACACACTGTACCATGGCCTAGCTCTGCCCAGAGGAAGCACTGAAATTATCCATGTTCCAGCTGCTTCTTCCTCCCTTACAAAAATCCACTCCACAGCACCTAGGATTTGACAGTTGCTTCAAAAGAAGCACATGACGCGTGGCGTGTGGCATAGTGAGAACTGCCGGCAGCACAGCTGACAGCTTACCTGCCCCTCTCCTGGGCACGTGCTGTTTGAAAAGACTACATCTCTAAGGGTACAATCCCAGGCAAGGAGAACAGGTGGCAGGGCAAGGAGACAAACTCAAAGTCCCTTCTATGAAGCCCTGTGGGTGACCTGTCTCCTCCATAAGGCTGCCCCAGACAGGGTAGGGAGTGGGGCCAGGGAAGAGACTCTGGGCAGGGTCCATTCCTTGTTCCTCTGTCCTTCCTCACAGCAGCTTTGTGGAGGGGTTGGACCAGCATCCAGGTTGTCCACCCAGAAAATTTGTCCAAGGGTAAGGTAGAGGTGGTTGTGTCCTTCCCCAGACACCTTGTAGAAAGCACTGAGCCTTCTGAGATTACCTCCCATACTGCCCCTCAAGGAGATATGCATCTTTACATTTCTACCCCTTTCTGTTCCTATCTCTCCTTTCACTGCACTAGATGGTTTCCTGCTCTCATGAGGGTGGGGTACCCCCTGGTTGTTCCACTCCAGCAACACTCATCAACTCAGGCATTTTCTCAGTCTGGGCTCTCCCCAAGTCTAACATCTTCATCCCAGATACAAGCTCTCCGGGGACTGTGTCCCCAGCTCTATTCCGAGCAGACACCAGGTTTACTCAGCTGGACTTCCACTTCCTGCCTAGGTCTTTCTGAAATCTATCACTTTTCTCTCCCCCAAATCCAAGCCTGAGAATCCAACAGTTTGGGGAGAATGAGAGGCTGAGTGAGCTTTCCAGAGAATCAAGACGGTTACTATAGTGCTAATGAAACCCCATCCTGGTCACTGAAGGGTTACTCCTCATCCTTAGTATCCAGGGCCCAACCTTGAGAACTCTTTGGCTGAATTCCCCAGTGCCCAGGGAGCCTGGAGAGCTGCCAAGCACCCAGCACCAGCTGCAGGCTAAAGACAGGGCCTGTTTCCTGACACAAGTGCACAGGGAGTACAGTAACTGTGACATTTAAAAGTGAATTCAAACACAGGGTGGGGGCCATCAGGGAATAGCCAAATGGCTGCTGTCCAAAGAGGAGCATCATGAAGGTGACCAGATGGCTGCAATGGAGGGGAGGGCTGGATGCCATTTCCTCCCACACCCCCTGATGAATTCCATGTTGATACATTTTGTCCTTTCCATTCTTTCTTTTCTTCTTCTCTTTTGTTTTCTGCAGTTCAGTCCTATTTCCTCTTTAAGCCACTGTTACTTGGTTTCTCTTCTTCTGCCATATCTTCTTTCCAGATGCACCTCTCAGTGGCCCCCTCTGCCTGGCTGGCTGGAGGACTCCACATCTTGGCCCTTCCTGGAGCTGTAGCTCCCACCTGCATGCACACTTCTGGCTTCTGTGCCCTCATTCCAAAGCGAAGAAGGTAAGAAGGTTAAGAGCCCGTGTTTTGAAATGACGAAAAAGCAAGACCTTCTTTTGCTGGAAGTTCAGAGATCACCCAAACACCTCTCTGCATTTCTTCCAGATCTTCTTTGATCTACAAATCATGGATTATGACCACGGGGATTGGGTGGCATCCTGAGGGGCAGTGAGTGCTGTGTATGTTGTGTGATCTCCTTTAATATTTATTTTTTTTTTAGTTTTTGATGGACAGAACATCTTTGTGTTTGTATGTGGTGCTGAGGATCGAACCCAGGCCGCACGCATGCCAGGCAAGCGCGATACCGCTTGAGCCACATCCCCAGCCCCGTGTGATCTCCTTTAGTAATGAGGAGAGGGAAGCCTTTTGGGTGAGTCTGCACTCTTTCCTCTGCCCTGCAATCCTTCCACCTCTGCCTGCTTCACCTTCTCTGTTCTAGCCACAGAGTGCTCCTCTGCAGTCCTGAATGTGATGTGTGAGGCTTCCTGCCTCCTTGCCTTTGTACAGAGAGTTCCCCTGGGAACAAGGGCCCTCCATCCACTTCCACAACTAACCGCATCTAACGAGCCTTCCCAACATGGTGTGTCCAGTTACTTTCCTGTTCCCCTCATTGGACTGAGAACTATGGTCAGGTCTGTGCCTTTTACCCCACTGTTTTTTTCACACATAACAGAGTGCCTAGTGCACAACAGGACCCGTGGCAAGTAGGCAGGGAGCCTGCCTTGGCTTAGGTCACTAGTGTCTTCTAGGCCTTCAATATCAGCAGCCACTGCCTCCTACTCTTACCCACAGGAGCTCTCCCCTGAACCTTGCCTGTTCTACACACTTCAAATCTAAGGCCATTCACACACTCCAGCAGAAGGATCCAAAGTGGTACCTGAGCTTGTCTGCAAGGAATATGACCCTCCTTTCCAGAAGCAGGGAGGCAAAAACACAGACCAGGTGGCGGACACTGAGGCAGGAGAAGAGAGACTCAAAATCCACGTGTTCAAGCCGGGAGTCCAGTGGGCGGCACAGCTCGATCACCTGCCAGGGAACAGAGCAGCTATGAAGGCAGGCCACCTGTCAGCCAGACCTTTCCCAGGTGTACACAGTCCCTGGGGCTCTGAGGTCCCCAGCAGGGATGACCCACTGGCAGGGGAACAGGAAGAAAAGAGAGGAAAACAAAAGGGACTGGGGAAGGAGAAGGAGGTAGTTGGGGAGCGAAGCACATGCCTCACATTCAACTGAGGACAGTTTGGATGGAGGCCAGAAAAGTGGATGTCAGAATCAGTAGCCCTTTTCCCAAAATATCAGGAGGCTCCCCCTTGCTAAGAACACATCTAGACTCCCCATGGAGAATTCTCACTATTAGAAAATGGCCTAGACTTTAGTGTCCCCACTGAAAATGCCATTGTCTCACGGGGATTATTACCTGCTGAAACAGAATCACAGGCACAGGCCTGAGCAGCACTACTAAGATGCACTTCTTGAGAAGGCATTTCTTTCTTTTTTTCTGGCTCCAACTTGTGATCCTCCAGCCTCAGCCTCCCAAGTAGCTGGAATTACAGGTGTGGACCACCATACCCAGCCAGATATTTCTTAATTCTTCCTAGTCCCATTACAATCATGTTCTGATACATTTTCATCTATACTCAGTGTGTACATCATTCCATAGTTGCTGTTCCTGAATCTATCAAGTTGCTACTCATGTGTTTCTCTTTTTTGAAGAACTGCGGTTTGAACCCAGGGACTAATGCATGCTAGGCAAGCGCTCTGCCACTGAGTGACATTCTCACCCCATATTTTTCCCCTTTAAGGAGCTGACTCCTCCACGGTGAGCTGAACAGAGACTAGAATTTACTCTTAGCATTGTACATGCCCAGTGTTCTATCTACACGGGTCTCACTCACGGCAAACCTCCTGCTACACCTCATGGCTGAACCACCTGTAACTGGTATGGGACGGTTTCAGGCTCGCTAGCAACAGCTCTCTGTGCTGGGAAACTGGGTTGTTTAGAATGTCTCAGTCTCAACCTCATCCTTCCTTTGTCTCCAGAAGTGACCTACTTTTGCCAGGGCCTTTGGAAGTAGAGACTCCAGGCTAAATGGGATCAGTTTTCTGATGTCCATGGAGCCACATGAAGAAGATGGGAAGGGTAAAAATAAGCTCCTTCAGGGCTGGGGTTGTGGCTCAGGGGTAGAGCGCTCACCTGGTGCATGCGAGGCCCTGGGTTCAATCCTCAGTACCTCATAAAAATAAATAAATAAAATAAAGGTATTGGGGCTGGGGATGTGGCTCAAGTGGTAATGCGCTCGCCTGGCATGAATGGGGCGCTGGGTTCGATCCTCAGCACCACATAAAATAAAATAAAGATGTTGTGTCCGCAGAAAACTGAAAAATAAATATATATAAAAAAATAAAGGTATTGTGTCCAATTACAACTAAAAAATAAATATTAAAAAAACAAAAAATAAAACAACAACAACAACAAGAAACAAGCTCCTTCATCAAATCCCAGTCTGGTCAAGGAATGGACATGCTTCAAAGTCTAAGCTGAATAAACAATAGTCCCTGAGCTTAAAAAGAATCTGTTTTACATGAAAAGTTATAGAGGGGATGTAGATACAAAATGTAAATAGGTTCAAATAAGATTTATGAATGACTACGGGCAATTAAGAGAAAGTAAAGATGCTCAGTGACCAGTAAGGCCAATATCATGCAAAGTAATGCATGTGCCCCCCACAGCATGGTTCTTAGAGGTTGCCCTGGGGTGGAAGCCTGGGCTGAATGGATTGGACCGAGTGTGGAACTTCTGGGGAGTAATCTGGACCCATCCGAGGAGCAAGGTCGATAACTGAATTTGATTGTTTGCTGAAACCCAGCCCTTCTGACCACTGGACTTGGTTGACTGGACCATTTTCCTAGAGAGGAAAGGAACCCAACTACTCACCTCAGTCCCTGAACCAGGCAAGAAGTTCTTAACAATAATGGTTTTGCCCAGGGCTGGGAAAGGGGCCTCCATGACACTCCTCATGAGGGGCTGGACCAGGGCAGGAGAGATGCCACGTCGTTTTTCCACCTCATCCAAGATCTGCAAGGATCAGGAAAGCAGCTCAGCGATTCTGAAGTCAGAGCACCAAGGTGTAGCTCAATCCTAGAGGGAGTGGGCCTGCCATGGTGACTCGAGAATTATGGAGAGGACTTGCAGACCTCATCAGGCCACATTTAGATTACAAGTGCTCTGACTCAAGGCATTATCGGTGTCAATTCTTCTCCCTTCTGTATCTGCTGCTTTTGCAGTGTGACTTTGTAGTTCCTAGTACTAAAGGGTGAAGTATAGTTCCTTGCCTCTTCACTCTGGGTTTGGCATGTGACTTATTGGGCTGCTGTGTTCATTCTTAGTGGGACTGATACTGTCCCCAGTGGTGTAAAAACTGGTTCTTGGGAAGGTGGTAAAGAAACTTAGATGTTATAAAGGATTGTAGCCCTCTAAGGGGCCATAACACATAAACAGATACATGATTTATTTGTGGAACTAAAAATTCACTTGAAGTAGTCATCAGGGAAATATAAATCAAAATCACAATTAGTTATCACTTCACATTCATTAGAATGGCTTTAATCAAACAATAATAACAAGTGTCGAAAAGGAAATTGAGAAATTAGAATCCTCATATGCTTCTGGTAGGAATGTAAACTAGTCAAGCCAGTTTTAAAAACTGTGGCAGTTTCTCAAAAGGTTAAACAAAGTCACCATACAACCTAGCACATAGCCACTCCAAGGTTCCTACCCAAGAGAGATGAAAACATGTTCATATAAACATGTGTATGTGAGTACTGATCACAGCATTATTGCTGGTGGCCAAAGCTGGACTTGCTCATAGGAGCTGTTTCACCTCCAGCTCCACAGGCCTTCTCAGCACAAACACTATGACCTGCAGCCCAATTCCACACTTGAGCACACCCCTGTGAAAGGCTGACCTGGGCAGCAATACGCAACTGTGCAAGAGCTATAAGTGACCAACCTGAGTGGGAAGCAACTGCCCCCTGGTGCAGCAGAGATACTACATCTCAGATCACACTGATGGCATGAAGTCTAGCAGATCAAGTTCTACTATGGCAAGAGGTCCCTCTATATCCCTATAACTCAGGCTTCTACTGAACTCAGAAGGAGAGTGAGCAGGAAGTAGACTTTTGTTCAGAAATGCTTCTAGGAAGCATATATCCACCCACACAGATTTAGGGACTGAAAAAGAAGCTCAGACTGAAATAAATAAATAAATAAATAAATATACACATACATATATATACAGGCAGGATTTAAAATAAATTAATGGATTAGATATTCATGTCTGATTAATACAGGAAATGAAGGTTGGATTATATATAGTAAAAAAAATTTTATAGTGCTAGGGATTAAATGCAGGGTCTTGAGCATGCTAGGCAAGCATTCCCCCATTGAACTATATCCCCAGTCCCCTTTACCCAACTTTTGATATCAGCATCACATAGGATAAAAATTCTGTTCTACATCAATATAGAATATTGGGTGGATGAGCTAAATTAATATAGCATTTCTCATGTCATGATATAGTGGTTCATTTTCCAGAATAAACCAAATTATTAATATTTTGATAAACATAGAACACTTAAAAAATAATAAATCTCACACATATGCATACAACACTCAGATTCAGAAAGCTATACATACATACATGAATCTCTGTGATTATTTTTTTTTCCCCAGCAAAAACCAATATGACAAATAATGCTTAAAAGAAGGAAAGTAAAACACCTGGCAGGTTCTGGGCAGCTCCTCTGCCTGGCCCTCCCTGTACTCCATTACCTTACCCTCTCCCCTCTTCTACTTTCTGAGCCCATCCTCCAGAACCAAAGATGAGAGGACAGAGGTGACAATGAGGTGAGGCCGGGAATAAAGAAACAGGAAGGCAAACAGAGAAGACAGTCATGAGGAGCTGGGGAGGTCTGTCCCCAGGTCCTCTGGGCCCTGCCTCTCCTTCCCACTGCTTCCTCTCAGGGCCAAGTTCTCACCTTTGAAAAGAGACTGAAGCATCCCAGGCGGCTCACAATGCAGTACACTTCAGGAAGACGCTTCCCTTTGCCTCCAGGCTTTGAGTAGAGAAACAGAAGGACAAGAGGAGCATTAGCAACCTCCGGGAGGAAAGTCCCTGGAGCTGTCCATCATGTGCCAGAAGATCATGAGGTATCTTCTGAACAACAGTGAGGTGAGCAGTTATCAGCACCCCACATCAGTCAGGAAGCACTTCTAGCTACACATTATATATATTTTCATTCTCCTGAAGGGCCCAAATTAACGGTGCTATGCACACAGCAGGTACTCAATATGGCCTATAGAACTACAAAGGAAAGAAGCTTATTACCTTGTTTACCCATATCACTGTAGTTACTACTGAGGATTATTTTGAGAATATCTGTTATGATAATGATAATTCCAAGTGAAAAATAATTTCTGAAGATGTTTTTGGAAATAGACTTTTAAGCTAATTTTCAAAGCAAAAGAAAAATCAGTCTCAATACTTTAAAAGTAATTTGAACAATAGAAATTATTATCCCACTTAACTTTTTAAATTTTTTAAAAAACTTCTATTTTTGTTTTTATTTATTTTTTTATGGTGCTGAGGATTGAACCCGGGCCTCACACGTGCTAGAAGAGCATTCTACCGCTGAGACACAATCCCAGCCCCCAATGTTTTCAGTTGTTAGCCACATTTTTTACCCATTAATTAATTGAACAAATATGTATTGAATACCTACTATGTGCCATGCATTACTTGACTCAACGATTTTTAGCCAATTTCAAAGACTCAAATACGCTTGCAGTGGAAAAAGATTCATCACTTCTAATGATTTTAAAAGAATGGGCCTCAAAAAGACAAATTATAAAATGTTTTAGCATGATCACTTCCTTGGAACAAGTTTCTGACTTTTAAAGGTGATTGTTCCGTAGGGGCCACTCTTGAATTATTTGAGTTTTCTCTCCTTAGCAACCATTCTGAACGTTCTCACTAAGCACTCAGGTCTGTTTAGCACATTACATTAAAATGACATATGGCTAAAGGAGAGGAGGAGAGTCTTTAATTTGGTGGGAAAATAAAGTATTTTCCTTTTGATAGAAATGGAGATATTACTTCCACCTACGAAAAATACTCAGATGAGTCCTCAAATCTGTCTGTAACTGCCCTGGGGAACCTGCCACACCTCCTATTCCTTCTCCTGCAGCATATGCACATCTCAGACCTGGCTATCCACACAGGGCAGCTGATTGAGAGCAAACTACTAACCAGTAGTCTCCGGCAATAACCAAACCTTCTGCTCCCGTCTTCTCCAGTCAATACGAACGAGAAGGTTTCACTGTGGGGGGAAGCACACAAGCATCATGAAGCAGAACAAAGCAAGAGGCGCCACATGGAGGGCACCAGGGGATATGCTGGAGGGCTGTCAAGAAGAGTTGCTTTCTAACCTGCTGTCCTTCTCTGCTGAGACTGTGGTCACAGTTTTGGAGTAAATGTCAGGCAAGCAAAGATCTATAATGCCACATGTTGTGAGAGAAAATGAGTTTTTTTTTTTTCATGCTTAATTCTCATGTCACTCTATCACCTGAGCCATCCCATTGAATAAAATACAACTGTCATTTACTATTATGGCTGAGTAGAGGGAGAAGGGATAGGCACTGTCCTCTGCGAGCCTCAGGGTGAGGGATGTGACGCCGTGAGGGAGTAGCTGAGGATAGGACAGTTCTGGGCCTCTCAGCACTGGCCCTTGTGTAGCTCTCTCAGGGCACTGTTTGTATCAACTATCCTAAGGCTTGGACTGTTCTTGAAGACTGCTAGGCCACCTTCAAGGATACACAGGATAGGTGGCCTACTGAGCTTGGTAAACTGTGGAAGCAGCAGATAAGGGAAATACTGACATCTTAAAATGTGGGCTAAAGTAGAAATGTAAACTGATCGCAATCCAAGCAACAGGTAGAAGAAATGTTTCAGGAGCACTGGGTAAGGGTGGTGACAGGCAATGCCTGCTTCCTTCTTTGCCCAGACTAAGAATTCCCTTCATAAGGCACATGAAAAAACACATACACCCAGACTGCCTTTGAGGCCCTATAACTGCACATGTAGCAATGTGATCTCATTTCAGGGAAGTGTTAAAAATAGCACAGGGGAAATCTTAGGCCAGAGCCCATCAGGTTTGCTTAATGATATGACTGACCTAGGGGGTCTGCCATCCATGATCCCATCTCTCTCTCTCTCTCTTTTTTTTAGTATTTATTTTTTAGTTGTAGTTGGACACAATATCTTTATTTTATTTTTATGTGATGCTGAGGATTGAACCCAGGGCCTCGCATGTGCCAGACAAGCGCTCTACTGCTGAGCCACAATCTCAGCCCCATAATCCCATCTCTTAATTCCTGCCTAAAAGTCTTTGGGGGTGAGAAGAGGAGAGGCCAGCATGTACCTGGTAAACTGCTGGACAGGAGTCCAGTCCTTGGCATCAGGGAAACAGAACTGGGGAATAGCCTTCAGCTGGTCTTCAGCCTCTCTCATGAACTTGAAAGACCTTTCCAACTGTAGAGAGAAAGGTGCAAGAAGGTTCAAGAATAAACTCTGGCATTGGACAGTGACGAGGCTCCTGTCTCCCACCTTTCTGCAGCTGTGACTGCCCCTTACTTAACCTCCTCCCTTAGGAAGGGTTGTGCTCAGTCTGTGGGGCCTTTCCCCAGGGGCAGTTCCAACTGAAGTCCATTATGAAATGTGTTCCAATAAGTAAGGGAAAGCTCCATGGCAAGCCTTCCAGATGGTAGGTTCCAGGATCCAGAGCTTCGAGCTGGTTTCCCAATCTCTGGGCCCACCAAAGAATGGTACACTATTTACAGTCAATATAGACACTAAAATTATATTACACTGTAAAATTCGACTGGTTTCAAAGAGTGTCCAGCCCACCATTCTCACTTCAGAGATCAGAAAATACATCCTGAGAAGGTAAATGATCTGTTCAGATTGCACAGCTAGTGTTAGAGTAAGTAAGAAAAATGATTGTAATCTCTGGCCTTTCTTTATTCCTTTTTTTTTTTTTTTTTAAATCTCTCTCTGATAACCCAGCACTCAGGACAGTATCTGACACACCACAGACTGGGTGGATATCTTGTTAAGGAACAAGATGAATTAAAGTCTGATCTATAGACAAAGTCCGAGTTTGCTTCTTTTGTGTATGAACAGGAATCTGTTTGGGAGATAAAAAGGAATAATTTATAATTCTCTAATTATCATTTCTATCATTTATCTAATTATTACTCAAGCTTCATGTCAATTTATCAATTGGTACTTTCTTTTTTGGTGCTGGGGATCGAATACAGGGCTTTGAGCATGCTAAGCCTGAACTGTACCATTGAGCTAAGCCCTGAACCCCTCAATTTGTAATTTCTTGGGGAGGGGTACCAGAGATTGAACTCAGGGACACTCGATTACTGGGCCATCCCCAGCCCTATTTTGTATTTTATTTAGAGACAGGGGCTCACCAAGTTGCTCAGTGCCTCACTTTTGCTGAAGCTGGCTTTGAACTAGACTCCTCCTGAGCTGCTGGGGTTAAATGCATGTGTCACTGCATCTGGCCTTTTAATTTGTAATTTTAAGTGTTGAGAAATGTAAGGTTTTTTGTTTGTTTGTTTTTTATAGGTTTACACTTGTTAGACTTCCTTTATAAAAAGTAAAGGAAAACATTGTGCTAAAGTTACCTTCATTCATTTGCAATACCATATATCTGAATTTCTGAGGTTACGAATTTATAATGTCTAACAAATTCCTCCTGTAATAATTTCCTTCAATTTCTTATTTTGTTTCAATTGCTTGCCACAGTCTTGTAGGGGCTGGGGATATAGCTTAGTTGGTAGACTATTTGCCTCATGTGCACAAGGTCCTGGGTTCAATCCCCAGCACCACTAAAAAAATAACAAAACAAAACCCCCAAAACCAGCCTTGCAGCTAACTACAGCAGTGCATGTCTATAATCCCAGTGACTCAGAAGGCTGAGGCAGGAGGACTGCAAGTTTGAGGCTAACCTGGGCAATTTAGCAAGACCCTGTCTCGAAATAAAAATAAATATAAAAAGGCTGAGGTGGTGGGGAGCTCAGTGGTAGAGTGCCCCTAGATTCAATCCCTAATCCAAAAAAAAAAAAAAATCACACAATGTATGATCCCAAAAGAAAATTATACTATGGGAAAAGACTAGAAGAAAACATAACAAAAGCTAGCAAGCATGATCTCAGTGTAGTGGGATTATAGATGTTTTTTTTTTTTTTTTTCCTTTACACATTTCTGAATTAGTCTCTTTTCAACAGTGATTTTATAACTTTCTACTAAAAAAAGGTTTTCATGGGAATGTCTGGGAGTCTGGAGACTCCAGGATAGAAATGGTAAACAGTCAGCAGTTCTGGTGATTCACTAATTAATTCATGACTTCATGCTTTGTTCCTGGAACACTGATGTGTTGGGTCCCAAGGATGACAGGACAGTCCTTCATGCCTTGGTGTCAGTCCACCTGAGCTTCTCCATGGGGCAGCGCCCCAGCGGGCTAATGCATGGCAGTGGGGTTTCAGGGCTCATTCCTTAGAGGTGTGGCAGCTGCAGGAAGAGGAATAGATGACAGTCTAGAGGGCCTGTGCCTGTGTCCGTGGTTTGCTTCCATTTTCATCACTTCTCTCAAGGCCAAGGAGGGGTCTTGACTGATGTGCTGTCCGCAGTAGGCAGGAAGAAAGAAAGGCTGGCTTGTGGAAGGAGAGGCAAAAGGCTGGGACCCAGGCTCACAGGAGCTGGGATTAGGCTGGGGTAGTGAGACTCCGAAACAGCGGGATGCTCCCCGCCTGAGTGCGCATGATGTGATGACCATCACATTCTACCTTATGAAGTCCTGTCTGCCTTTTTTATTTATGCTTTTGGTATGCTTATCTTATGCCCTCTGTCAGAATGTAAACTCCTTGAGGACAGAAAACCCATTTCATTCATCTTTGTAATCTCTCAGGTGCAAGTAGAAAACAGCTTTTCTGTTTGTTTTCCTTGTGTTAGGGACTAAACCCAGGGCCTTGAGAATGCTAGGCGAGTATCCACAACTAAGCTACATTCCCAGCCCCTCAATGTCAGATGTTCTTCATAAATTCTGCTTGAACTGGATTAAAATATGGTAGAATCACTTTAATACTAATGTCAAAGTCAAGAATAATTTATATTTTATTTGCCATATCACTGTAGGTTTTATTAAGTAGCATCATTATTTTAGGTACCGTGATTTAATAGACGGTAAATCCAAACCCACATCCCCATGAATCATGAGATAATGGGAATTCTCCTGCATACACAAACAGGGAATTCTCCTGCATGCACATGCACATGTTCAGCACAAACACAAATGTCACACTACCTGTGGAGAGCTGTGTAGCTTGAGGGGAGAAGGCAGGATAGGTGGGAAAGAGTTGTACCTGGCTGGATAAGACTGGGGGAGGACAAAGAGAATGGGAGCCAGGCACTGTGGCACACACCTGTAATCCCAGAGACTTGGGAGGTTGAGGCAGGAGGGATCACTAGTTCAAAGCCAGTGTCAGCAATGCGGCAAGGCCCTAAGAGATCTTGTCTCTATATAAAAAATAAAAATGGCTGGGATGTGACCCAGTGTTTAATGCCCCTGAGTTCAATCCTTGATACCACAAAAAAAAAAAAAAAAAAAAAGGAGAACAGAGTGGTGGGATGGTCAGGGAGTGAGAAAGTATTTTTGCCTGTACTTGAGTCCTTGAATCTGTCCTCCAAGGAACTTTGGTCATTCTCTAGGAGCAGTTTGTTTTTTTTTTTTTTAAACTTGCTAGACTTAAGTAGGGTACATTTTTAAGGTTCTAGACCCAAGTTTTTCCTCAGACTTTCCCACTTCCCTGAATCTATGAGAATATGGCAGCCCTGGGCAGCCCACAGAGTCTCCCCATACCTTCAGAGGGAACTGCTGGGTCAGTTCCGGCACATATGCAGCCCCGGCCTGCTTCTTGTGCAAAGACACCACTACAAAGTACTCGAAGAGCTGCCTCTGCTGGTACTCAATGAGCTCCCGGTCAAGCAGTGGGTACCGAGGGGCCTGCTTCAGGCGAGACTTCACGTTGACCAGGCGCTGGCTGTGAGCTGGGGAGACAGAAACCAGGGCCCCGCAGTGACTCACTTGCTAATGTGGCCGCACAGTACACAGGTCATGTAACCCCCAACTCCGGTCCTTCTTCTAATCCCTAGAATGCTTCTACAACTAACAAATTAGTAGAAAACTCTTTTTTTGGACCCTTGCCAATCTCTGGGAGGCGCAGCTCTCATTTGATGGGCAGCACCAATCAGGGTGGGGAGTCTGAGACTGCGGGACTCGGCCGGGGATTTGCTGTCTGGCCTCAAGGTAGAGGCTGATGAAGACCTTGCCTCCATCTGTCTTTGGGATGGGGACCTAACTTCTCCCGTACCCCATCCCCCTCATCTTTCAGTTTATGTGATGTGATAAAAGCCAGGCCATCGTGCTCTTGGGGCTGTGAGCTTTGTAAACATCCTGTGTGGCTCAACTGGCAGAGGCTTGACTGATTTGGGACCTCACATCTCCCTCTTCTCCTGCCAATGGAAACACACTGCTCATTCCAGAGGTGGCCAGGGAGCAGCTATGGCAGAGGTGAATGAGGCAAGGCTGCCCAGTGGACAGGTCCAGGTCACTTTACTCAGCATCCCTGACTTGCTTTCTTTGGCTTCTCCCTGGAGCCTGAGAAATCTTGGAAAACTCAGTAGAGCCTGGACGTGGATCACCAAATGTCAGGCCCGCAGGGATGAGTTATTTCAACAACTTCACAAGCCGCATGAGGAGCAAGATGCCCCGAGCTGCAGGCTGGGTAACAGCACCGTCCCTGTGGTCCGGTGCATGGCTGGCTTGCCTCTGCACAACCTATGGGTCCCACTGTCCTCTCAGACACTCACACCTTGTACAGCAACCTGGGCAGCACACATCTTTCCCTTACACAAGGGAGGAGGGCCATCTTTGTGGCTTCCAAGTCACCTGTGTGTGCCCCGCATAGCAGCTGCTCTTCTTACCTTTCAGCTTCTCCTCGGTGTCACTGTCAGACTCACTGTTCTCGTCTGTCACTAGACCAAAAGGGCAAGGAAGGAAGATGCAAATGTGAATTCTTTTATTTTTTATTTTATTTTATTTTTATTTTATTTTTTAAATGCAGCTCCTGAAGAAATCTCAGGTAGCTTCCCTATTCTTTTTTTTTTTTTTTTAAAGAGAGAGTGAGAGAGAGGGAGAGAGAGAATTTTTAATATTTATTTATTTTTAGTATTTGGTGGACACAACATCTTTGTTTGTATGTGGTGTGAGGATCGAACCCGGGCCGCACGCATGACAGGCGAGCGCGCTACCGCTTGAGCCACATCCCCAGCCCGATGTGAATTCTTTTAATGCAGGAAATAGACCCCAAATTTCTAGTTTAGAGGAAATGTTTTGTCATCTGTTTAAATGTGACACAAACTCTGTCTAATTCAATATATCCCCAAATTAATACTAAGTAATTTCCAAATTAATATTCGGGTTAAGATGGCTCTTATATCAAATATTACAGCAAGCGACACTGGCCCTTCAGGCTTGCTGAGCCAGAAGACAGCTACCGTGGCAGGCCAGGGCATCCAGGCCTCTGATGACTGGAAGGAGGCCGCGGAGGAAGCCAGAGCATGTACCACCTTGCTGTTTGCCATCCTAAGGACAATGGCAGAAAGTTACCAAGCACCAACTTGTTCCCCTCCCTGGCGAGCAAACCAGAAACAAGAGGACACAACTTCTAGGAGAATGATTCCAGGGGCTTGCTGGGGGCCCACCTTTTCCTGAGTTGCTCTCCGTGGACTGGGACAACCTCTTCACCCGTTTCTTTCCTCTCCGGGCCTCGTAAGTGGCGTTGATTCGCAACACCAGCTGCCAGACACAGAAGAGGGAAAGCCACTGTTAGCAGCTCCTGGCCCCCTCCCAGGTGCGGTTGGCCTTCCTCTGCTGCCCATTCTCTCCTAGGATGATGGAGGGCCAGGGAGGGGGAGGGCACACTTCCCACTGCCTGACAGCTCTTCTAGGCATTCTTTTCTGCCACATGGGAATGTGACTGCCAAGAAAACCAGAGGAGGCTGCCCCTCACTGCCACATGGGCTGCTATTGTCTCACAAGCTAACTCATCCAGCTGGGACCATGAAGAGACAATTTCATTGGCTCATGGTGTGACTGCCTCACCCTGAGATGTCACTGTAGCTGGGGAAGGAATGTTTGCTCCCTAAATAAAATAAAAAAGGAAGAGACAGAAAAAAACATTTCCCAGGGAGGGTGCCTATGGTGGGAACCATTTCAAAAAATGTCTGTATAGCTCCGAGCAGGATGGGAACAGGGATTAGAGCGGCTCCTGGGTCCCCGCTTGGGCATGCATGGAGCTGTGTACTGGAATACACCATCCCGCCACATGGGAGCACTCCTCCTGACTCACAGGTCCTTCATGTACTCCCAGAGTAGCACATGTGTGGTGCAAAAGTACACTTGGAACATATGCCTATAGTCCCACTGACTCGGGCAGGAGGATTCCAAGTTCAAGGCCATCCTCAGCATCTTAGCAAGACCCTGTCTCAAAAAAAAAAAAAGGGTTGGGAGTTTGGAGTTGTGGTTCAGTGGTAGAGCACTTGCCTAGCATGTGTGAGGCACTGGGTTTGATTCTCAGCCCTACATATAAAGAAAGGAATAAAATAAAGGTCCACCAACATCTAAAAAAAAAAAAAAAAGGGTTAAGGATGTAGGTCAATCCTCAGTACTGGGGGAGAAGAAAGTGCACCTGTGACATATCCCAGGCCTCCTAGAAGGCTACCTGGCCCAGATGGCTTCCACCCTTTACTACCACCAGAGCCCCTGCTCTCTGGCCCCACCATTTTCCAGAGCAGATGAGCTGTCTGCTGCCTATGACAGCTGCCTGGGTGAATGCAGACCTGCTTCAAAGGCAAGTGCTCTTCTTGCTGGTGACCAAATAAGAGTTTGGTGTTACCTGTGCTTGCTCCCCTCCTCTCCTGAAAATCTGGAGAGTGTGGAAATCTGGTGAGTGTGGACTGACATATTTTGCTTTGCTGGGTCCCTAGGTTTTGCTGTTACACAGAACATGTTCATGACACAGGTGGTTCAGAACCTTGCACACAGAGGAACTCCAAAATCAGTTGTTTTGTGTGGTTTAGAAATTTTTTCTTTTTTTAAAAAAATTTATTTTTTAGTTATAGGTGAACACAATGTCTTAATTTTATTTTATTTGGTGCTGAGGTTTGAACCCAGTGCCTCACACATGCTAGGCTCTACCTCTGAGCCACAACCAGAAAATTATTCTTATTTCTTTTTTTTTTTTTTTTTTGTGGTGCTAGGTATTGAACCCAGGGCCTTGTACATGTAAAGCAAGCACTCTACCAACTGAGCTATATCCCTAGCTCCCTTATTACTTCTTACACAGAAAGCTATATAGCTTTATGTTCAACATTACATAGCCTTTTTTTTAAGTTATCAATAGGCCTTTATTTATTTTGTAAAATTTTTTATTTACTTGTATATGGTGCTGAGACTCGAACCCAGAGCCTCACACATGTGAGGCAAGTGCTCTACCAAGGAGCCCCAGCCCCAGCCCTCAATGTCATATAACTTTTTGTTGTTATTTTTAGAGATAGTGTCTCACTTTGTTGCTCAGGCTGGCCCTGAACCCCCTGAGCTCAAGCAATCCTCCTGCCTCAGCCTCCTAAGTAGATGGGACTACAGGTACATGCCATTATGTTTGGCTTAACATTTTTTTTTTTTGTCTGTATAAGTTAGTGAACAAAAATGTATAGTAGTAACTATTTTCTGTGTTCTATGATTATTTTAAATCTTATTTTTTAATCTGCTTTAAGTGTTCCGGACTCTGCTGCCTCTAGCTGGGTGTGTCTGTGGCCATCACTTGGCCTCCATTATTTAGTGTTCTCAGCTAAAAAATTGAGGAGGCTGAAGCATTTCAAAAGTCTCTTCTGGTACTAACTTCCTGGGCTTCTATGATAAAGGTTCTTAATTGTCCTTGGACTTGTGAAGTACTCTCTAAACCTCTCCCAGTGCTGCAAGGTGAGGCCCTCCACACACATCACTAAAGGCACATTCTCCAGGTTGCCTGCAGCAGAACCTCTCCTGATGGAACCCCTGGGGTGCCTTACCCCAGACTTTTCAGCATCACCTGCTCCTTTCAGCAAGTGGAAGCCTGTAGATAACCTAGCTGGGAGAGAAAGAGGTCTACCTATGCACAGTTGAAGCAAACCAACCAGCAATTTTAAAGGGAGCTGCATTATATGCTGACACATAAGTGTGGGGAATTCTTTGGTGTGCTGAGAAGAACAGGAGTGGGATGCGTAACTGGGGACAGGTCCCAAGAGAGAGCAGTGATCAGCTGTTGCCAGTCCCTATCTCTATTCTTCCCACCTTGGATCAGCTCCCCAGAATGGCTCACCAGCATCTCTCCATAGGTGGAGCACTGAGTCCCATTCCTGTTGTCTGCTGAACCCAATGCCTTGTCACATGCTTAGACACCTGAGCATTCTGACTTCTGATGGCCATTTAGACTTCACTTCCAACCAGTGCTTCCCTTGCCTATTGCCTTGAACCTGATTCAAATGAGCCTCCTCTATAACCTTCAAATTCTTGCCTGTGTGACAGTTACTTTGTATTTACCCTGACTATCCAGCCATCCCCTGGCATGCTCACATTCCTGAACTGGCCCTTTTTCTTCCTTTCCTTGTGTTCCAACTACATTTCCCACAAAAGCAGACATTGTATAAATGAACTGTTAGCATTACTCATGATAGCCAGAGTACGCACGACCCAAGTGTCCAGTGAGAGATGAATGGATAAACAAAATGTAGAATATGCCTTCAAAGGAATATCATTCAGCCTCAGAAAGGAAGGAGAGTCTGACATATGCTACCATATGGAATGACCCTAAGGACATCATGATAAGTGAAATGAGCCAGGCACAGAGGGCAAATGATTCCACTTATGTGAGGTACCTACAATAGTAAAATCAATAGAGACAGAGAGTAGGAAAGTGGATACCAGGGGCTGAGCAGGGGGACATGGAGACTTATTGTACAATGGGTAGTTTCTGTCTAGGAGACAAATAAGTTCTGGAGAAGGATGGGGGTTCTGGTTGCTGAACAATATGAGTGCAATGAATGTAATGAATGTTACACTTAAAAATGGTTAAAATGAGCTGGGCAGAGTGGTACTCACTTGCAACTTCTGTCAGAAGGCTGAGGCAGGAGGATTGCAAGTTCAAGGCTAGCCTCAGCAAATTAAGAAGACCCTGTCTCAAGATAAAAATAAAAGGGACTGGGGATGTAGCTTAGTGGTAGAGTACCTCTGGGTTCAATCCCCAGTGCCAAAAAAAAAAAAAAGATTAAAATGATAAATTTTATGTTATATATATTTTACCACAATCTAAAAAATAGAACCAAATGTCACTGGGTCAAATTTTGAGGGGTAGGGTTTTTAAACCCATTCAGAATCTCCCCCCAAAATATCCAAAACCAGTAAGAAAGAAGACAATTATAGTAAACATCCTTCCACTTATTTAATGAGAATGAACAGCCAGGAGTGTTGGCACATTCTTGTAAGCCTGGTGATTTGAGGACTAAGGCAAGAAGATGAAAAGTTCAAGGCCAGCCTCAGCAACTTAGTGATGTAATATATAGAAAAGGTCCTGTCCCCTCAGACCTCCAAACTTATCTGCACAAAGTTTTATGATGTTCATGACTTCCTAAAGCTCATGGCTCTGAGTTCGATGGACTTCCCACTCTAACAGTTGCCAAAGCAAGTTGGTACAGAAGGGGTCCTGAACACCCTGCCTACTCCAGAACAGGCTGCTTTGGTATACTGATTATTTTGGGTTCTGGGTGAGAGTGCCCATCTTAAAAATCACAGGTGTAAGGTGGGCACTCTTACCCTCCCTCTTCTTCCTGGAAGCTGGACACAAAGTTCCCATGTGAAAGATGCCCTCCCTATACTGGGAGAGACAAAACATTCTTATCACTAGAGACAGAAAGGTGAGGCCAAGATAAATCTGTACAAACCAGCTTTGCTAAACTAACCCTTACCTTTTAGTTACTTTCCCACAATTGCCACAATTTTTTCAACTCGGAATGTAAGTATTTTAGCCCAGTAACTTCTTTGGGTTTTCATTTTCTTGTGAAGGCTCCCCACATACATGTAATTAAAATTCACACGCAGGGGCTGGGGCTGTAGCTCAGTGGCAGAGCACTTGCCTAGCACATGTGATGCATTGGGTTCAATCCTCAGCCCAGCATAAAAAAAACAAATAAAACAAAGGCATTCTTTCCATCTACAACTACAAAAAAATTTTTTAAAAATTAACATGCATTGTTCTTGTTAACCTGCCTTAAGTTAGTTTAATTTTTAGGCAAATCTTCCCTGAGAAGATAGAGGAAATGCCTCCCCTACAGTACCAAACTGGTCAATGAAAAGACCAGCACTACAGGGCTTAAACTGAGTAAAAGACAACATAACCAACAGAACATAAGATGTACAACCAAGCCATGGGCATGTTTTACTTTTGGAAGGCAGGGACCAGAAGACATTTTGATTTTGTTTTCTTTGTGGTACTGCTAATTGAACTCAGGGACACTACTACTGAGCTAAGTCCCTAGTCCTTTTCAAATATTTATTTATTTTTTAAATATTTATTTTTTTAGTTGTAGCTGGACACAATATCTTTATTTATTTATTTTTATGTGGTGTTGGGGATCGAACCCAGGGCCTTGCCTGTGCTAGGTGAGTACTCTACTGCTGAGCCACAACCCAGCCCCCAAATATTTATTTTGAGATAAGATCTTGTTAAGTTGCCTAGGCTGGCTTTAATCTTGTGATCCTCCTGCCTCAGCCTCCCAAGTTACTGGGATTATAGTGTGAGCCACTATGCCTGGTCAGAACATGTATTTTGGCAAATGTTGCCTCAGGGCACATATTGGCACCAGCTCCTGACAAAGTCTCAGGTCTAGGCATGATGGATGGAGGTCTACTTTTTCAGGATAAGAAGGAGAAGGCTATGGCCTTTTGAGTACAGGCACTGAGAACACTGGGTCTGAAGAACAGTTAAGGCAGGGAGAGACATGGCTAAGAGGGAGTGTATATATAAGACCACAATAATTATTAGGACAGAGGCTGAGATATCCTAGCCTTCTGGTTTTACCATGTCACCTCCTGTGGGTGACAGAATGAACAGAGGGCCCAGTGACTGGGTCTCTGCCCAGCCTGCCCTGCAGCTTTCCTTTGCAGAGAAGGAGGACTGCATATTGGAACATGAAGTTGGTTGTGAGCATTACCTTGGGGATCTTTTTCTTCTTCCTGCCATTCTGTAGGTCTCCAAGGTTAAAGAAAGTGTCATCAGGACTGCTGGGTGTGGAGGGGGGGCTAATTCTGGAAGGGGACCCAGTTCCATCCCGACTCAACTTCCTAGCGTCCAGCAGTTTGAAGTTCCACCTCTCTGAATTTTGCCGGAAAAAAGCAGGTTTGGAGAATGATTGCTGTGTGAGGAAAGGAGAACAGATGAGTAAACCAATACACAGGGATTAACCAGGAGATAACTGGTGGTGCCAGTGACAGGGACCATGCAACTGAGAAGGGGAGCTTCCTTCCCAGAGTATGTGGGGTTTATGTAGGCTAACAAATGTCAGTTTAACTTATCCAATCGTGGAAAATTTGTGTGACAAAGGAGTAAATCTAAACTTTTCAGACAAGTGGATGTCACCTGGCTCAGTCCCCCGACTTTACAGATGAGGTTCTCTGACAATTCAAGACACGGGGACTAGAGGTCTGGCTGTGACCCTGTCGCTGGCAGCCCAAGAACCCACTGTGCAAGGAATTTCACTTCTTTGGATTTCAATATTTTTCCCTCTCTCTCTTTCTGTGCTGAAGATTAAGCTCAAGGCATCGTGCATTTAAGCAGATGCACTCCTACTGAGCCGCATTCTCAGCTCCAATTAGACTAAGACAAGTTTTTTTTTAAAGTCAAAAGACAAAAAAATTTGCTAAAAAATTTAGGGGCTGGCTGGGTGCAGTGGCACACACCTGTAATCCTGGCAGCTAGTGAGGCTGAGGCAGGAGGATTGTGAATTCAAAGCCAGCCTCAGCAACTTAGTGAGGCACTAAGCAACTCATTGAGAACTTGTCTCTAAATAAAATATTTTAAAAAGGGCTGGGGGTGCTGGGGTTGTGGCTCAGTGGTAGAGCGCTTGCTGGCAACTATGAGGCATTGGGTTTGATCCTCAGCACCACATAAAAATAAATAAATAAAACAAAGGTGTTCTGTCCAACTCCAACAACAACAAAAAAATATTTTAAAAAAAAGGGTTGGGGATGTGACCTAATGGTTAATCATCCCTTGGTTCAACCCCCTATACCCCCCCCAAAAGGGAGGGGAGGCTAGGTGTGTAGTTTAGTGGTGGATTGTTTGCCTAGCATGCATGAGGAAGGCCCTGGGTTTGAATCTCAGCTCTGCAAACAAACAAAAACATAACTCATCACACAGAAAAAACCCTCATTTTCCTGATAAATAATACAAATTAATGAGAAAAAGACCAATAATTTAAAAGAAAAACATGCAAAAGAAAGCTTATAGAAAAGAAAGTGCAACAATTTATTTAGTTATATAAAAAGATTCTTATTTTCACTCATAAAAGAAAATTATACTCCATTGAAGGAACATTTTTCATTTAAAGATTAGCAAAGGTAAAAAAAAAAAAAGGTCTGATATTCATTTTGTTGAAGGTGAAAGGAAAAAAAATCATTTCCATACACTGTTGATGGGAATATAAATTGGTACAATTCTCATCGAACAAAATGACATGTGACCTTTAATCAAGAAATTCTCCCTCTAGGAATTCCCCCTACTGACATACTTGTACTTATTCAAGGAAAGCTATGTTGTGCAAAGTATATTGTATACGGTGATGTGGTTTATAATCATAGAATGTTAGAAACAACCTAAATGCCCTCAATAGAAATTGCCAAATAATGGGCTCAGGTTGTGGCTCAGTAACAGAGCGCTTGCCTTGCATATGTGAGGCACTGGGTTCAATTCTCAGTACCACATAGAAATAAATAAACAAAATAAAGATATTGTGCCTATGTATAACTGAAAAGAAAAGAAAAGAAACAAACTGCTAAATAAATTATGGCATATCCATACAATAAAATACTATGCAATTGTAAAAAAAATTCTTGGGCTGGAGGTATGACATAGTGGTAGAGCACTTGCCTAGCATGCACAAGGGCCTGGGTTCTATCCTTAGCACTGCCCAACAAACAAAACAAAACAAAACTTGTGTCGTGTTCTTTATGCATAGAATAGTTCTGGAAGAATAGTTCTCCATGGATCAAGAAATTGATTCACAGTGGTTTTGGTGGAGGAGAGAAAAGGGGGATAAAGGTAAGCAGATTTTCATTGTATACTTTCATATTTCTTGAATTCAGAACCATATAAATGTACTAAAATAACACTTTAAAAATTTTTTATTGTTTTGGGTACTGAGGATTGAACCCCAAGATATAACCACTAAGTTATATCTCCAGTACTTATTCTATTTCAAATTTTTTGTTGTTATTTTTAGTTTTTTGTTTTTTTTTTAGTTCTGGGAATTGAACCCAGGGCCTTGTGCATGTAAGGCAAGCACTTTACCAACTGAGCTATATCCCCAGCCCCTATCCTTTTAAATTTTGAGACAAGGTCTCACTAAATTTCTAAGGCTGGCCTTAAACTTGGGATCCTCTTGTTTCAGCCTTCCAAGTCCTAGGATTATGGGTGTGCCCCATTAGTTGCCAGCTAAAATAATAAATACTAGTTAGACAAAACAAAAGAAACACTTTAAGTCTTTTCTTTTTTTTTTTTTTTTAAAGAGAGAGAGAGACAGAAAGAGAATTTTATTTATTTTTTTTTTAGTTTTTTCGGTGGATACAACATCTTTGTTTGTATGTGGTGCTGAGGATCGAACCCGGGGTGCACGCATGCCAGGCGAGCGCGCTACCGCTTGAGTCACATCTCCAGCCCCAACTTTAAGTCTTTTCGAACAGTACTTTCAGGTCTTACATTTTACAATACTGCATAGTTACTAAGTCTCATTTTAAAATTGATGGATGAGATAAAGGTATATAAGGCAGCTGGCAGAGTGCCTGATATAATTCAATAGATGTACAATATTATTTTGCTTCCTTTCCCTATGACACTAATATTTGTTCATACTTCAATGGGCTAACTACATTCTTCTTCTTTTTCTTTTTTTTTTTCCTGGTGTTGGGGATGGAACCCAGGACCCTCAGGCACACTAGGCAAGTGGCTATACCTCCAGCCCTAACTGCATTTTTCTTTCTTTCTTCTTTTTTATAATTTTTTTTTTTAGTTGTAGATGGACACAATATCTTTATTTTATTTATTTATTTTCATGTGGTGCTGAGGATAGAATCCAGTGCCTTATACCTGCAAGGCAAGTGCTCTGCCACTGAGCTACAATCCTAGCTCCTAATTGCATTTTTTCTTTAGTGTTAATTTGCCTATTTATCTTTTGGGATCCTAGGGTTTTTCTTATTATTGTGGATGAGCTCATATCAAACAGATATTAACTGTTTTTAAGTTTTGCTACAACTGTGCTTTTCCCATGTGGCTTATTTATATTTTGATTACATGCAATTCTCAGTTTTTTTTTTAATTGTTGTCGTTTTTTTTTTTTTGATGCCCAGGATCAAGTTCAGGGCTTCACAAATACTAAGCAAGTGCTCTACCACTGAGCTAAACCTCAAGTGCCCAGTGTCCACATAACTTTTTTCTTATATGAAAATCTGTTAATTTTTACCTTTGTAATTCACTTAATCTCTTCATTTATTCCATTTTTTTTCAGGATTTTCTTGGTTTGTTTTGAACATATTTTACTCATTAATCCATCAGTAATTTGTTTTATGGTATGTTAATCTAAATATTTTCCTGCAATCTAACTTATTCTATTTAATGAATGAGCTTTCCCACTCAAATTTTAAGGTCATATATATCATAGCTTTTTTTTGGTACCAGGAATTGAATCCAGGGGAACCTTACCACTGAGCCACATCCCCCAGCCCTTTTTATTTTATTTTTTTATTTTGAGACAGGGTCTCTCTAAGTTGCTAAGGGCCTCGCTAAGTTGGTAAGGCTGACCTCGAACTTGAGATCCTCTTGCTTCAGACTCTGGAGTTGCTAGGACTACGTGTCCACTACCATGCCTGGCTACATTGATCACATTTTAAACCCTCAAAGAATAGGTTTATTTTGTTCCACTAACTTCTCATTCTAAGCTAGAACAGTAGTGATAATGACTTCAGAACATTTTCAAGATTTCCAAGAATAAAGACCCCTAGTCTTCCCAATGGCTGGTTCTATTGTTTTATCATTGGTCTCCAAGTATCAATAAATTGCTCAGTACAGGAAGTATTGATCTTCTTAGGTCATTGTGGGTATCTTAATCATACTGGCACAAAAACAAATAGCTGGGAATGGTGGTGCTTTCCTGTGACCCAGCAACCCATGAGGCAGAAGGATCTCAATTCAAAGTCACCCTACCTTTAAAAAGAGAGAGGGGGGAAATTCTTTTTAATATTTATTTTTTAGTTTTCGGCGGACACGACATCTTTCTTTGTATGTGGTGCTGAGGATCGAACCCAGGCCGCAAGCATGCCAGGCGAGCACGCTACCACTTGAGCCACATCCCCAGGCCAAAATAATTTTTTTTAAAGGGTTAGAGATGTAGTTCAGTGGTAGAGCACTTGCCTACCATGCACAGTATTAAAGAAAAATGAAGGGCTGGGGATATACCTCAGTTGGTAGAGTGCTTGCCTTGCAGGCACAAGACCCTGGGTTCAATCCCCAGCACCAAAAAAAAAAAAAAAAAAAAGTAACAAGGACCTTAAAGGCCAAACTTCATTTGCAATGATATCCAAAGAAATAACCTAATTCTTTAACTAGATTGAAAACTCCTATCAAATTGTTGGCAGTATTTGTTTTCATTAGAGATTTAGATTGTGATATTGTTTAAAGGAGATTTGACCTATGGAAAGATTTAAGAAGAAATCAAAACAATCAAAACAATGCACACAACTTTCTAAAGAATGTCAAGAGGGGCTGAGTCGGTGGCACATGCCTGTAATCCCAGTGGCTCGGGAGGCTGAGGCAGGAGGATCAAAGTCAGCCTCAGCAAAAAAGTGAGGTGCTAAGCAACTCAATGAGACTCTGTCTCTAAAAGTAAAATACTAAATAGGACTGGGGATGTGGCTCAGTGGTTGAGTGCCCCTGAGTTTAATCCCTGGTACCATAAAGAGGCCTGGCAGAGGCTGTGTGTGGAGTGCATCACCAAGCAGTCACAATGCTGGAGAAAGGGTCTGGGTTGTCACACAGAATCCAAATAAGCACCGAAAGTCCAGGAGCTGCCATGAGGAGGTGGGATTCCAGTAGTTTCTTAGATAATACAAAGGGGAGACTCAGGGACTATTTGGGGGAGCATTATGAAGCATATAAAAGTCTGAGACCAGGCTTAGGGGTGAGGAGAACAAATTAGACCAAAGAGAGTCTTCATGGCTCCAAGTGCAGGCCACAAACAGAAGGGAGAGATAACACAAGGAAGATGTCTGTTTATTGAAGGCCTCTGAAAACAAAGTTATGAATCCTGGATTTAGCAGGGGTCAGCAAACTGGGGCCAGAGAATATTTAAGATTGTGGCCACATTCTTACCATTTCAACTCTCAACTATGCCACAGTACTTAACTGCTAATGCAGCCACAGTCAATGTGACACGGATGAGTATGGCTGTGTCCTAATAAAACTTCATTCATAAAAATCAGGCAGCCAGCAATGGTGTGCCAAATCCTAACTGTAGTATAAAGGGAAGTCACTACAGGATCCTAAGGGTGATTTTTTTAGACTTTGGTCCAGAGAAGATTCCAGTTTTTGATAAAAGCACCTCACACCAACATATACAGTGCCCAACTCTGTCATGCCTCTATTTAGTAGCTCTGTCACAGATGTACACCAAGTGTCTTTTAGAGATTGGGCACCACAAAAGATTTGTAGTGTCCAAAAGGAAAAGGCAGACAGGACCCTCTTGGCCTGATGTCTGACTTCATGTGAAGCCTCTTGCATTATTTCAGGAAGCTGTGTGGGGAAGATCAGGTGGTAAGGAAGCCCTGCACCTTCTCGAGGGAGCTGACCTGGACACAAGTGCTGGCTCATTAACCCATTTTTGGGGGGTGAGTACTGGGGATTGAACACTGGTTTACCACTGAGCTATATCCCCAGCCTTTTATTTTATTTTAAGACAGGGTTTTGCTAAGTTGCTTAATGCCTAAATTGCTTAGGGCCTTTGCTGAGGCTGGCCCCCAATTTGCAATCCTCCTGCCTTAACCTCTTGAGTTGCTGAGATTATAGGTGTGTGCTACTGCCCCCGGCTAGCTCAGTCTTATCTGTGAATGGTATCATATGTAGAAGAGAGTATCTCCAGCCAAGCACAGTGGGGTATGCCTGCAGTTCTAGCTACTCAGGAGACTGAGGTTGGACAACTGTTTGTGCCCAGGATTTGAAGGCAATGCAGTAAGACCCCACCTCAAGACAAAAGCAACAAAAAGAGTGTCTCATATTAGCCCAGGTTTCCTCTATTGTAAAAATTTGTTCCTGCTGTATTCTCTGTGCTTTACTAGGCATGGGAATGGTGGGTAACACCCAGCAAGAAAAGAAGGCACAGTAGAAGGCTGTCTTCTAAAAAGAGCTTGCATTCTGTGTTCATTAGGCCTCAGCATCTGCCCCAGCTGCACATCTGTTCTTTTCTGAGGACAGTTTGTCTGACAGACCCTCCCACTCTGCTGGGACCAAGCAGGAGCTAATGAAAGAAACATCCCAAAGATGGCTTACGACCTTTCTGTGGCTGGCAGAGGAGGTCAACATAGAAGGACTACTTCAGCTGAGACTGCTTCTAAGGTCCTAGATGCAGCCCAGATGCCACAGATGCTCAATGAATATTTGATGAACTCAATGGAGGAAGTGGCGAAGCCTGAAGCTTTCCCCCAGAATGGGGGCATAAACCAGACACCAGATGTGGGAGTGTAGAGTATCGAGTGTGGACATGGGGCCCTGCTGATGACTTGCAGAGGCCCAAACAGCCTGCAAGTATCAGTGGCAATCAGACACATGCACCAGTCAACCAGATTCTCTTTCCTTAGGACAGATGTATCTGGACTGCAAGCTCTGGCTGCCACCGCCACCAACCTAGTCTAGCTGTTTAGGTGACAAAAGCTCTGGGCTTTCTCTGTCTGGCAGGAGCAGGAAGAAAGGGCTGCTCAGCCTTTAGTTTCTGGTACCAGGGAGGTGTACCCTGCTCTGAATGCGTCTGCTCTGGGCAGATGTTCCTCACTGTTCTTAAGAGGAGGTACAGTGCACTCCCCTGTGGAGTGATGAGCCAGGAGGGTGGGATGGAGCTTTCTTCTCCCAAGCAAGCCTTGTCCACTATGGGGAAAGGATTTCCTAGATGTTGGATATGTCCATATTCCAATGAAAACACAAACACATTTCCAAGGGAAGTAGAAACCACTAGTTATTGGTTGTCATGAATTATTCACAACTACCCTCTTTTCCACATGATGGGGAAAATGGCAGTTGATTGATTTGGACAAGTATTATAGTAACTGACGTGGGTCCGTAAGCCATACCCTTCATGATGGCTTCTACCTCAACTTCTGGAAGATGGTGGCAGGAGCTTCCCGTTAGGACCACCAAGTGCAGAAGGCAAGCCTCATGTGGAACAGCCCCCAGCTAACAGCGAACACTGACCCTGTGGGGCTCAATAGGAAGATGGCTGCTTTTCTCAGGCTGAAAACAGATCCTTGCAATGGGGTATAATTGGGCACTTACAGCCTGAATTTGGTATTTCTTTATTTCTAAAAAACTGAATATTTGTAACAACTACTGGGGCCTTAGGAAAGACACAAAGAAACAGAATATAAACTGTGACCTTGAGTAGTTTGTCGTTACTTAGGGAGATGTTTTTAAGACACATTACATGATTTATTTATTTATTTATTTATTTTAATATTTATTTATTTATTAGTTATTGGCGGACACAACATCTTTTTTTTGTATGTGGTGCTGGAGGATCGAACCCGGGCCGCACGCATGCCAGGCGAGCGCGCTACCGCTTGAGCCACATCCCCAGCCCCACATTACATGATTTAAATCTAAACTCCAATCATAATGTAAGAAATGTCACAAGGCAATAGACAATTCATGTGAAATGAATGATATGGCTTCTGGGTGTACAGGCCGTCAGAGGTGAAAAACTCCTAGGTGCTGCAATGGCCTAACCAACTCCCCAAAGGAGGCACCAATGAGCTGCTCCTCAAAGGACAGGATGGAGGGAGCGGAGGGAGTGGTCAAAGACATAGACAGAAAGAGCTTAGCCGGGGATTAGCAAATTACAGCCCAGGGGCCACATCTGACCTGCCACAAGTAGAGAACAGGTTTTATATTGTTTATTTATTTATTTTTTTAAAGAGAGAGAGATTGGGGCATTTTTTTTGTTGTTGTTGAGAGAGAGAGACAGAGAATTAATTTTAATATTTTTTTTTTTTTTTAGTTTTTGGCGGACACAACATCTTTGTTTGTATGTGGTGCTGAGGACCGAACCCGGGCCGCACACATGCCAGGCAAGCACGCTACCGCTTGAGCCACATCCCCAGCCCAGGTTTTACATTTTTAAAAAAATTATTTATTTTTTAGTTAAAGGTGGACACAATGTTTTTTATTTTATTTTTAAGTGATACTGAAGATCGAACCCAGTGCCTCATGCATGCTAGGCAAGCACTCTACCACCGAGCCACAACCCCAGCCCCAGATTTTACATTTTTATATGGTTGAAAAATAAAATTCAAATTTCAGTGCTCCCAAATAGTTTCACTGAAACAGACACTCTCACTTGTTACATATCATTTTATGGCTGCTTCACACTATAATGCAGGTAGCTACAACAGAGACCACCTATCCCACAAACCCTAAAATATTTACTCTCTGGCTGCTTAGAAAAAGTTTGCTGATCCTTGGCTGATAATATCAAAGGGTAGCTGGTAAGCTCTGCTGGCAGGGAGTGTTTGCACATAAGAACTGTGGGAGATCATGCAATGAGGGGTGCCTGGGGATTAATTATGAAAGATACTTAAGGACACACTAAAGAATATCAACTCCAACTATTAGGCAAGAGGTTGAAATTATTAGCATGTACATGAATAGTTACATTATCTACGTGCACATGGTACAAAACTACAAAAGGTTCAAAAGTATACTCTGAAGTATACTCATACATTGTTGATGGGACTGCAAAATGGTGCAACCACTATGGAAAGCAATATGGAGATATCTCAGAAAACTTGGAATGGATCCACCATTTGTCCCAGCTATCCCACTCCTTCGTTTATACCCAAAGATCTTAAAATCAGCACACTACAATAACTCAGCCACATCAATGTTTATAGCAGCTCAATTCACAATAGCTCAACTATGAAACCAACCTAGATGCCCTTCAACAGATAAACGGATAAAGAAAATGTGGTACATATACACAAGAAGAATGAAACTGGCATTTGCAGGGAAATGGATGGAACTAGAGAATATCATGCTAAGTGAAATGAGCCAATCCCCCAAAACCAAAACCCGAATGTTTCCTCTGATAAGCAGATGCTGATCCATAGTGGGGTGGGGGGATAGGGAAGAATGAAGGAACTTTGGTTTATGTAGAGGGGAGTAAGGGGAGGGGTTGGGTTGTAGGGATGGGAAGGATGGTAGAAAGAGACAGACATTATTATCCTATATACATGTATGATTATACTACTGGAGTGACTCTGAACCAGTACAGCCAGAGGAATGAGAAGGTGTGCTCCATTTGTATACAATGTGTCAAAATACATTCTACTATAAAATGAATAAATTAATTAAAAAAAAAAAGCATACTCTGTAAAAAGAAAGCCAGTCTTGTGGCCTATAGGAAGTCAGGCACTGACAGTTCCACCAAGGTACCTGCTTAAGGTCTATCCATGCTAAGATCCTTCACAGAGAAATTCTTCTACATCCATGAACACAGGTGAGCTCCCATGCTTGTATATACTTTCATTTCAAAACCCCCACAAATGGTAGAATACTAAAAATATACTGTTCTTCACCCTGCATTTCAGTCTTGTGTGTCAGAGTTTGTTCAGTGCCTTCTTCTGAACAGCTGTAACACACGGATGGACCATTTTTTTTTTTAATATTTATTTTTTAGTTTTTGGCGGACACAACATCTTTGTTTGTATGTGGTGCTGAGGATCGAACCCGGGCCACACGCATGCCAGGCGAGCACGCTGCTGCTTGAGCCACATCCCCAGCCCAAATGGACGATTTTTTATGTAAAAAGTTTGAGGAGAGTTCTGAGCTAGAAGCTCAGCGGTATTTTCAGAGATTCTGTCAAGCAGTGGGGGTCCAGGAAAATGAGAGGCAGGAAGGCCAGTCAGACAGTGGATAGACAGATCCAGGTTGTGACAGACAGAACCAGATGCCTGGTTGTGAGGATGGCCTGAACTCCAGAGTGTTCAGGGACATGGTACCTGGGACCCCTCTCCTGCCACCACTCCCCCAGGGCTCATACCTTGGTGGGAGTATCAGGTATGGAAGAGGTGGGAGAACCAGGAAAGGTCAAGACACATTTCTTGCCCAGGCAGCGGCCATGTAATTCGATGTCTTCATAAGGGTTTTCCTTCATTGGTGGATCTGTGGTCAAAGGCAATGGGTCAGGAACCTGGGAAGTTTTCCTCCTCAGAACACTGAGGCTAACATCTTGGCCTCTCCTGCGCTAGCCCTGGTGGGATGTCTGTTGTTTTGCTGCCCATCACCCTTTCTCTCAGTGACAGACCCTGATTATCACTAGGGTAACAACCTGTCCCCTCCCTTATAGCCATGTAAGATTAATTCAACTCCCAGTTTCAGGACTTCAGCACTCTAGGGGCCTCAGACTGCTGCCTCAGTGATGAGTTCAGGTCAGGGTTCGCATCCCAGCCCAAGGCAAACACCACATGGCATTCCCAGACTCCAAAGTGAACAAGGGAGCAAAGCTGGTCTGGCCAGAGTGAACCTTGGGATTTTTGCAAAGACTTGCAAGACATAGGTACTCCTTCCCAGGGGAAGGTATGAACTCCAAGGAGCTGTTAGCCCTAATCCTGAGGATGATGGGAAGTCCGCTGAGAATGGAGCTTCTCTGGGAGGTAAGAAATGGAGGAGGAAAAACGCCAATTCTGGTCATGGGAGTCCATGACCTCCCTTTGTTGTTCAGTTGGTGTCCTTGTTCCCTATAACTGAAAGCAACCTCTCAGGCATCCGCTGCAGAAGTCCAGAGTTCATACCCTCCTTCGATTTGGGAAGCTTGCTGCTTTAGAAAACCCCGCCTACACAGCTCAGCTGACTGAGTGCATGCCCCGCCTCTCCTCACATGGTATTTTCTGATACTGGAGACTCCATGCATGCAAGTCTGTGGGCATCTGCCCCACCTGCCTCTCACATACACTCACCTATGGGTTTCTCCCTCTTCCCAGCTCGCTTCCTCTCCCACGGTAAGCAGATACCAGTCTGAGCTCACACCACACTGAAACTGTGATCTTATAGAAGATTACTGAACTCCCCAAACAAACTTTGAATATGAGCCTCACTTTGGAATCTAAGAGAAGTCTTTGGGGCTAGGCCAAAGTTACTCTCCAACAACACATTCATTTAGTCTGTACTCTGATGCCCTGTTAGTGCCATACTCCTGAGTGTCTGAAAAAGCATGCTGGTCTTCAGTGTTTTCTTTCATTCAGTCATCCTTACAATTTAGGGAGCATCTGTAAGGAGCCAGGTCTTTTACATTCTCTCCAGTCCTTAAATAACCTGCAAGGGAGCCATTATCACCCTCACTATTGAGACAAGGGAGCTCAAGTTCAGAGAAATTACGGTATGACCAGTTCAATATCACACAGCTAACAAGGGGCAGAGCCAAGATTTCATTCCAGACGGTGACTCCAGGCCTTCTGTTTTTTGGTCCACACCCTGCCTCCTGTGCGGTTCATGACCAGCCCTTCTTCTCCCTTCAAGCCTCCTGTTCTCACTTATCTCACTGAGGCCCACTCACCCCTCCTGTCTACCTGCTCTCTCATTCATTTGACTACAACTCTGTCTTTGTGTGTGCACGTGTGTGTTTCAAGCAGCATCCCCATTTCCTCTCCCTCTTTTTTACATTCAGACTCACAGACATTTGGTCTCTTACCTAGAATGTCTTCATAGACGTTCTCCTCTGATAAAGTGCGTGTGAGCCCCAACTTAGTCTGTGCATACCAGTCCACCCTGTTGTTCTCGCAGGAAGACTGCAGTAAGTCTTCGAACTCATAGGACTTTCTGAATTGTGCAAATGGGAGGGAAAAACCAAGAACTTGAATCAATATAGGCTTCTTCAGAGAATATACACCCCCTTTCTAAATTTGTTCTTAGAAAGCTTTCTATTATTGAAATCAACTGTTTTTACAAAAGTGAATATCCACAAATAAGAAAGGTGGCTTTTGCTTGCAAGAATATTTATGCTATTATGCTAAGTGAAAACAGAAAAAAATATATATACATGTATGCGTATATATACATATACATACACATATTATACACACATATATTTTCCCCAGGTTGCAAATAAACATATCCACATACAATAAAAAGAAAAGACAGAAGTGAAATACAGAGGTGCCACCTTAGGACTGAGGGATGGCTAGTGACCTCTCTGCTCTTTTACTTTCCCGGACTTGAATTTTCTAGTGTTTACGGACCATACATTACTTCAATTAACAGAGAAGCAGTGAGGGTGAGTTCAGAGTAGACCAGAGGCCTAGGCACTGGCTCTTTCTTCTAACCTAAGTGGCAATAGTCAGTATGAAACCCAAGGGCCCACTGAGGCATCCTGTCTTGCCCCTCAGAGAGCTGATCAAAGGGACTGGCTCTCATTTGTGACCTGGCACATACATAGCTTTCTACCATAAAGCACTGATGATTTTTATAACTTTGAATATTTAGGAAAGGTCATATTATGTAGCATGAAAAACTTCAGGCATCTTAGGATCCACAATACCTCCCACCTTTTTCTTCTCTCTCCCACTAGTCTCCAAAGTAACCATAATGTCCCCTCCCTGACAGAACCACCCCCAAGCGGAAATACTGAGAATTTCATTCAGGAAGGACCAGAACACACCTGGTCCTTTCTGCATGAAATTTTAGGTGAACATGCTGTCCACCCACTTTGAGCAGGGCACATCCCCCAAGCTAGCCTTGACTTGGTGGCTTTTGCTTGCAAGAATATTTATGCTATTATGCTAAGTGAAAAATAGTAAAAAAAAAAAATATATATATATATATATATATATTTATACACACACACACATATATATATACATAATACAAATATTTTTCCCATGTTGCAAATAAACATATCCACATAAAATAAAAAGATAGAAGTGAAATACAGAGGTGCCACCTCAGGACTGAGAGATAGCTAGTGACCTCTCTGCTCTTTTACTTTTCCAGACTTGAATTTTCCTCTTCTTCTTACATAGTCCATTTTGTCACAACCCTTCTGTGGCTCAGAAACCCAGCTCTTTTTATTTTATTCACAGTGTCCAGCAGAGTTCTGCACATGTTTCATGATAAATACTTGTAGCTGACTACCTAAATATTCATAGTGGCTTTGCTTGTTCATCTGCACTCTCAATTTTCTTCTAGCCCCTAGGGAAGATGTTTTTCTGGTGGCTTGGATTTATTTATTTATTTATTTATTTATTTATTTATTTATTTTAGTTTTTGGCGGACACAACATCTTTGTATGTGGTGTTGAGGATTGAACCCGGGCCGCACGCATGCCAGGCGAGCGCGCTACCGCTTAAGCCACATCCCCAGCCCCTGGCTTGGATTTTAAAATAAACCTGAACATGGCTTCCTCACAGGCCCTTTAATCCTAGGTGAACTACTTAAGTCAGATAAATTCAGTGTCCTCATTTGATAGTAATTATCTCATAGAACTATTGAGAGACAGAGAGAGAGAGATGTTTATAAAGTGTTCATCACTGTCCTTGGCACTTAATGAGCACTCAACAAACGTTAGCTATTAATTATGTAGCAACCGTTCTACCCTGACATGTACTGTGTGGAGGCACTGTGCTCAGGAGTCAATAAATAAGGGGTGAATAAAACAGTCACTGTCCCTGCCTCATACAGCTTACCTTCTAGGGAGAAAAACATTGAATCAGTGCATGCACAAATAAATACAGTGTAAACTGTGTTAAGTTCAATGACGGGAAAGCAAAGTCTGCTATAAATGAGAGCATTAGGAGGACTGGATTTAGGGATACATCAGAGAAGGCCTTGGGATAATGTCACTGAGACCTCAAGGATGATAGGCCTCAGTGGGGGAAGGCTGCAGGACTATGGTGGGTGGGAAGGCTCTGAGGCTACAGGAAGTTTGGTGCTTTCAAGGAAATAGTTGTCATAGAGCTGAACTGTGGGCAACAGGTGTGGCGAGTGATGTGCAACAAGACGACAGATCTGGGTGGAGATCATCAGCCTCCTTCCAACCTCTGGGGAGTGTGTGCATAATTAAAATTTTCCTTATCCACTACCCTTACCCTATACTGAGAATCTGTCATTTGATGCAGTAACCATTGCAGTTCTATAATTTCTAACCTTTCTCAACAAAATTTTTCAACTGGGCAGGTGAGGGTGGAGCTAAGTAGAGGGAAGAGTTGCTAAGACTTTGCATTCTAAATGACCCTTAGTTGCCTTCTTTCCTTTACCCTCCATCCATCCCTGTAGATATCCCATTTATGAAACTGCTCCCCAAGATAACCAGCAAGCTTCTAATAGAACCCAACTACTTTCTCAGTCTCTCTTTACATGACACTGCTTGCTGCCATATTCCCCTTGGGCCTCACACCTTTTCTAGAATGTGGGGTAGTGCTGCTCAAAGTGGCCATCATGGATGCGACTGTGTGTCACTGTTACTAAAGACATATATATGGAAACTGAGCAACCATTTAGAAACTGTGCGTGTATGTGCGTATGTATATGTGTATATGTGTATGTGTGTGTGTGTGTGTGTGTGTGGTACTAGGGATTGAACCTAGAGGCATGTACTTCTGAGGTACATTCTCAGTCTTTTCAATTTTTTTTTTAATTTTATTTTGAAACAGGGTCTCACTAAGTTGAGTAGGTTGGCCTTGAACTTGTGCTCCTTCTGTCTCAGTCCCTTAATAGCAGGATCATAGGTGTGTACCACTGTGCCTGGCTTACTTTAATGTTTTCTATGATCTTTCCACATTTCTAAGAACAAGATGCTAATATAAGAGTTCAGGCATATTTTGCATTTGATTCCTGACATATAAAAGACAAGAACAATCCAAATAGCATTAGAAAATCCACCTCGAACTGGGCATGGTGGCTCATGCCTGTAATCCTGTTATCATGATGTGTTGGTAACAACGTGTGCAAGCAAAGGCTTTGGGAAGTTAGTTCTTCTAAAGCATTATTTCTATAATCTACACAAATGCCTTCAAGGAATTCTATCTTCACCTTTTGAGGTCCAGGTAGGTGAGTAGCTCCCTGAAGAGGAGAAACATGTTTAAGCCAATCAATCATTCAACCACTTAGCTAATTCTCTAAAAATATTTTTAAATTAGAAAAAAGTTTTAGCATCTTTATTAACTTTGAGAGAAAGGAAATTTCCAAAGGCTAATGAATGATAACCACATTCAAATTGGCTTCTTTTTAGTTTGAACATTTTCGACATTCATTCCCCATGCCACCCACATTTTTAATAAGTTCCTTCTGCGGGTCACAGCATGCTCAAAGCTTATAAGGCAAAGGCAAGAAATCCCCGAGTGGGGATGCCTGCAGCCTGGGAGGGTGTAACTTCTCAGCCTGTTGGCCTCCCAGGCCCTCCTATGATCATTTGGTAGTTGATACTCCAGTTTTAGAGGAGCTAGAATGACCTATTTTTTTTTTTTTCTGTTTTCTTTTTTGAGATAGGAATTGCTTCATTGCCCAAGCCAGTCTCTAACTTATGATCTTCTTGCTTCAGCCTCCCAGGCAGTTGGGATTACAGGTGTGTACTACCACACCCACCTCCAATGAACTCTGCTAAAGGCAGTTATAACCTATGTAATATCCAAATTTTAACAATCAATGACAAATACTGTGATTTTGAGTAGTATTTTCAATGTTACTGATGACTTTTCCATAGTTTTGAAAATGAAATGCTGACTGAAGAATGGGCAAGAACCACAAAATTAAAAGTTCAAAATGGAACTCAGATGGGAATCTGCTTTTGCAGATGAGAACCTCCTCCTCTTCCAGAGCTGCATCTCAGGAAGGCCACCAAAATATTTAGGCCTCAACCTGGAAGGCATAGTCTAAACCTCCCTCTCTCTCACCACCCACATCTCACGCATTAACCAGAGTTCTACCTCCAAAGCATCCCTGGAACCCACCCACTTCTCTCAATCCTACTGCAGTGACATTACAAGGTGACCACAAGCTCTTCCCCTACCTCTGACTTGGCAGCCCCTCGAGTCTCCAAGCTGTAGCCAGGAAGATGTCTTAAAGATGTAAATCTAATTCTTTCTAATTCTCTTAAAACCCTTCAGTGATTCCCACTGCCCTTAGGTAACAGGTCCCAATCCTTCCCCTGTCTACAAGGCTCTTCCAAAGCTGGCTCCAGGAGATCTCCAGGCCTCATCTCACACCCTTTAGTTCCTCTAACACACCCAAGGCTTTGTGCTGCAGGGCTTCCAACTATTTGTTCACTCAAACTGCACATCCATCTGTCATAATTCCCGTGGCACCTCACCAGAGGCCTGAGGATGGTTATACATAACTAGTTGTATACTTCTAATTATTACTAGTCTATAAGTTCCACGAGAACAGGGTCTTTATCTATCTTGTTCATTACCATGTTTCCATGTCTAACACTAAACAGGTTCACAGAAAATATCTGTTAGCTGAATAAGTGAATGAATATTTTAAAAGCTGGCTTTAAGGGCACATTTATCACTTTTAATTTATCTCTACTTTGGGTTTAAAAAAAAAAAAAGCAGCTATGGTCTTGAGTTAGTCAAATTTTTGGAGCAAACTTCCCTCAGAATTCTTTTTAGTAATGGCTCAAGTAAGCTTGGATAGCCTACGGCCTAGCCACCACTTCAAACCATTCTGCTAGGGCAGAGCCCACTTAAGCTGCCAGAATCTCAAGCTCTTCCCCAGGGCCCAACTGACCTCCCAGAAGGCCATTCATCCCACCAGGTGGTTCCCAGTAGGAGGCTCTTAGTTTACATTCTGTTTCCAGTGTTTCCCTCTACTTATTCCCATGATCATTAAAGTTGAGTTTCTGCTTTTCTCTACCTTGGATCCAAAGTAGAAATGTTATAAGAAAAAACCATTTCTGTCCACCATTGTGTCCACCCTCCAACGAGAAGTACACATGACAACTATTCTTATAATACATAATGGCAATCATGGTCTGTGTTTTCCAATGCAACTACTATTTAAATAAATGATTTTACTAAATCAAGTTTCTCAGCTTTCAGAGTAACTTTTTATTTGAACCTCAAATAAACAATTTGCTCCTTTGAAGATTTTAAACGTTTGGATTTCAGCCATGGTAATTCAGTTATCTCATGGACTGACATCCATGTTGATAGAGACAGGCTCATAATGACAGAGAGAGACTGCAGTGAGGCTGGTAAGTTACCTTTAACTGTTAAACCAATGATAGCCGAGCACTGCTGCCCAGCCAGGGAGCTATGGGGAAAACTCGGTCCTACGGAAGGTGAATGATGGGATCAATACTGCAAAATATGACTTGCAGAACACATGACCCAAAAAACCCATATCCTCAAAAAGTTCTGAAGTCTTACATTAAAGCTCCAAGAAAAGGCTGAATCCATAGCCAAAGCAATCAGTTGATAAGTTGAAATCTTGGCCAACGTAGTTATTTGGTTTCATAAAAATCCAAACATTGTCATATGATCAAATTAAACTAAAATGCAACATTTTAAAATTTAATTTTGTGTGTGTGTTGCTGGGGATTGAACTCACAGCCTTGCGCATACTAGGTGGGTATTCTTCACTGAGCCACATCCTCAGATCTTAAGTTGAAATATTTTGAGTATGTAGATGCATGTGAATTCTGGATGTTGCTTATACTTAGAAATCTTTAAATAACTTTTCTTGTTAAATATTGGCCTAAGGCTTTTCTGCCAAAGTTATTAAAGGTATGCCATAAAGCATACATAACTAAGTTAATGTTGCTGTAGGAACCTTATCTTTGGAATTTCCTGACATTTGAGGATTTCTCATTTTCCATTTTAAGACTGAAAGCATGAATCCTTGCATTTAATTTCCTGAGGCTTTAGAGAAATGAAGAAAGAAGAGCAAAGAAAGGGAGAAAGAGGGAGGGAGAAAGGAAGAAGAGAGAAGAGTAGAAAGAAGAGGAAGAGAAAGAAAAGGCAAAGAAAAACACATTTTCTCAAACTGAGGATCTGAACCCACTAGTCTGGCTCTTGATGAGGTGTACTAATTGGCCAGTGAAAATAAGCTGGATACAATCTCTAAAGCTCACAGTTTAGCTGTGTAACTCTAAACCCTCAGAACCTCAAAATCCTTAATCATTTCTTTCTCCAGCCTTGGCTTGGCTTTCCTGCCACAGAGAAGGCAGCAAGTCTGCCAAGTGCATGGTCGAGGCTTTTTTTTTTTTTTTTTTTAAGAGATAGGACCACAAAAAAGAGCATTCTTTACCCTCCTTTTTTAAAGAATAGAAAATGAACATCTTGCCCTAACTACCTCCATTATACTATGTTAAACAAAATGAAAAACCTACAGCCAAAATTCTTAAAACACAGCTGATGCAACCATATTCAAACTGGCCAAGAAAAATTTCATCTTTGGACTGAAACTAAGTAACTTTAGCTGGTTATAAAGAAAATGCTGAAAGACTGAAAACAGCAGATGGTAGCTGAGGGAGAAAAGATAGTGGGAATAACTATTTACCAGGATGATTTGTCTGCCCAAATGAAAGTTTCCAATTTACCAGAACCAACCTGCCCCTGGGGAGTGAGGCCCCTTGGAGAAACAGCCCCAAAATGCCACAGAAGCACTACATGGGAAGTCACAGACCAGGAGCAAGAAAAGTCAGGACACTATCAAGGAAGCTGGGCTTTGGTGCTGGTTTGGGAAAGGATGTAGAACTGGGAGTTGGAGGGCTGGGGTGTAGCTCAGTCAAGCTTAACACACAGGAGTCCCTGGGTTCAATTTCTATCATCAAACCTAGTTCCCTTCCCGAAAAAAAGAACTGTAGAAGGATTCCAAACATAAAGAAGGAAGCCTCTAAATTCTACATGTCATCAGGGATAAACCTAAATAGACCCTCTAACTTTAGTTGCTCTTAGTTGATTTAAAAATCACCAATTTCAGAGGTCACAAGGTTGGGCAATAAATTATTAGTCTCCCAATAGCTTCCCCCCCCCCACTCTGACTGGGGTTATGATGATAATGGTTGCCAAGGTTACCCTTTAGGAATGAATGTGAAGGCCATTTGCTGAAAACAGTGACTCTTCACTTGGGTCCTCAGAGGTTTCACGGTGACTGGAACAGGATGAAAATGCTCGGCATCTGTCTTCATGTTGCACGCGTCTCCTTTGCTGCCCTAACCTTTGGGTCAGATTCTATTCAGTTCTGCATATGGACATGTGACCATCTGAGACATGTTTTATCCAGAGCTATAATGTAGGGTTAACTTGACCTAGACTTGTCCAGTCTCTCTCTTAACCTACTTCAAGGCTGACGACTCTTACCAGTCACCATGACTGGAAATGCCAGACCATGAAATGAGTAAAGAGATGACACCTGAGTTCCTGAAGATCTCCAGCTATTCTGAGAAAAGAAAAGAATTTTCCTCACCTTTATTAGCCTGTCCCTCTCCCTTATTTTTCCTATACTATAACCGCTCACCCCTTGAAGAGAAGAAACTGATTTGTGAGCAAAGTTCCCTCTTCATTCTTTGGCCACTGAATCAACCTTTCTTTTTCCCCAACACTCATCTCTTGGACATTGGATATTTCATGGGATGAGTTTCTAAGTACAGACCTAACATATACTGGTACCAAAGCCTGACAAAGGTAGTACAATAAAGGCCTTTATTGACCAGTCTCCAATATGGAATACTAGTATAAAAACCTTAGAATATCAGCAAATGGGCAGGGTGCAGTGGCACATTTCAAGGCCAACCTGGGAAACTTAGCAAGACTGTCTCAAAATCACTGGGATGTAGCTCAGAGACAGAGCAATTCCCTAGAATATGCAGGGCCTGGATTCCAACCTGGTACCAAAAAATAAAAAATAAAAACAAAAATAAATAAAAGGTATTTCTTAAAAGTGTCTTTTAAAAATATTAAAATATACATTATAAATAGGTCCCAGGCCCTCTAATGAGAAAAAAATTTCATTAATAATTGCAAGAAAAAGATAAAACATTTATGAATAAACTCAGCAAATGCACAGAACTGCAATTAAATACAAGCATATTTTTTGTGTGAAATTTGATATGATATAGGGAATATTTTGATAAATACATGCAAGAATTGTCAAGACATTTTTGAAAAATAATAAGGAAATAAATAGGAGATTTATAATATAATTATTAAAAAACCCTATGAAGTGGATACTATAATTATCACCATTTTACAGATGAGCAAAATGAGACCAATGCAAATTTAGTGGTTTGTACAATGCCACCCAGCTAATAAGTAGCACAACTAGTAAGTACTCTGGTTTTAGAGTCCTCTCTAATACTATATGCTGAATAATACAGTATTATATGCCACCTGGGAACAACCTAAGTGTCCATCATTAGGGGAATGGATAAATAAAATAAGTTTATCAACATGCTAGAAAGAATGTGGTAGTTAAAAAAGGAAGGTAGTGCTGGATGTGGTGGCACATGCCTGTAATCCCAGTAACTTAGGAGGCTAAGAAAGGGTCACAAGTTTGAGGCCAGCTTCAGCAAGACCCTGTCTCAAAATTATAAATAAAAAAGTCTGGGGATGTAGCTCAGTGGTAAAGCACCTCTGGGTTCAATCCCTGGTACACCTCCCACCCCCCAAAACAGAAAGGTGGTAACACTGAAAGAGCTCAATGATACACTAAATAAAAAAATGATATATAGGGGCTCTGGTTATGGCTCAGTGGTAGAGCGCTCGTCTAGCATGTGTGAGGCCCTGGGTTCGATCCTCAGCACCAATACCTTTAAAAAATAAAGGTATTGTTCCAACTACAACTAAAAAATAAATATAAATATTTTAAAAAATGGTATATGCAGCATGATTTCATTTTTAAAAGGAAATAATTTATGTAAATATATAAAATTTTAGAATATGAAACTTATTTTTCCTTGGAAGAGAACATAAGAAGTTATATTATTTGAAGGTAAGAGACTCCTACCTGACAGAGCACATTGAGTGGGGGAGTGACATGATCTATATATATTTTTTGGAAGACTTCTCTGACTACCGAGGGAGGAATATCCTGGGGGTGGGCAATGGATCCAAAGTTATTAAAGGGGTAGCAATGGAGGAGATGTAGTCAGATGCAAGTTAAAGTTCTAAAACCAGAACTGAAGGACTGTGTGAAAGAAAAGATCAAAGAAGACTCCTGGCTCTTTGGTCTAAGAATTAAATGAAAGGCAATGCCATTTAACAAGATGATGATTAGTTTGGGAGGTGGTCTGAATTCGAATATAGGATGGGACATGTTAAATCCCAACTATCACACAACCAAATGTAGACCCAAGCATAAGATGACTACACAAACCTGAAGCTGAGAGGAGTCAGGGCTTGAGATCTAAATTTGGGAATCTTAAGCATGTAATTGACATTAAAGTGATGGAATTGGATGAGATCACTTAAAGGGTGGAGGGAGATGAAGGAGAGAAGTCTGATCCTAGTGTGCTCCTGGTTTGGAGTGAGGGGGCTTAAGAGAAGGAGTGCTATCCTGACTTGTAGAAGGAGAGAAGCCAGAGAAGAGGACTTCCCGGTCAGCAGGGAAGTGGCTGACTCAGAAGCCAAGTGAAGACAGTGATTCAAGATGGCGCAAGTCCTCAAATACCAAGAGGGGTCAATTAAGAAAAGATCAGAGAATTCGCAAATTGGACTTACCAAGATGGAAGTTGCCAGTGGCCTTGGGCAAGAACAGCTTCAGGATGAAGGGCCAAAGCCCAAGAGGAGTGGGTGAGGAAAAGGCAGAAGGCAAAGAAGTAAGGACAGTAAGTACAGATAACTGTTTTGAGAAGTTCTGCTCTAAACCTGATTTCTAGGTTAGTGGGTATCAAATCAATTAGAAATGGACCCCAGATTATGTTTCAAAGCAGGAAAGAAATTGTTTCCAAAGAACAGATTTTACTTTTAAGCATTAACATACTTTATTATTTAATGTCATTTTCATATTATCATATGATGCATCTGTATATATAAATGAGGAAAATAAGGCTTCAAGAAGTAACTTGTTCAAGGTTACAAAGGTAAACAAGAGGCCAAAGTAGCCCCAGACAATGTGCTTCCCAAGCCCACTCCAAGAAAAAACATGAAAGAGAGTTGGAAGATCCAAGTAGATACCAGGTACTACCAGTTAGAAGACTGCAAATTTCAAACAAATTCTTCTCTTAACTCTTAGTCACTGACCAATTATAAGACTTTATCACATTTGAAAGGTAATTTTTAAAAGTAAATACTCTTTTTTAAAAAAGAGAGAAGAGAAGAAACAGAACATGCATGGTAACCACATTTCCAGGTAAATCACCAAACTACCTTATGCTATGAACAGTTTCCAATAACTCCAAGTGAGATCCCTCAACTTAATGTGACATAATTAGGCTGAGAACAGGCAGCTGGGATGGGATCTAAGCTACAGCACAGTCACAAAAAGGGGCACCAGCCAGACAGCACCTACCTGTGGTCAGCACTGGGTCTCTGCCTTCCGGTCCAGAGCCTTCTGTTCACAGAGGCAGGAGGCGGGGACGAGGGCAGCGGTGGGGGAGGCAGGGAAGGCAGGGGAGGCAGGTTTCTTTTCTCTTTCCTGAAGCCAGTGCCTGGATTCCCATCCTTGTCTTCCTCTCCGGCATGTTTGAACGTTCTCCGGGGTTTGGGCAGGGGGTTGATGAAGGGCTTTGTAGGGGACCCCTCTGTAGCCTCAGAGGTGGGCTCCCTGTCCTCTAGATCCAAGTGGTGGCCCCTGCGGTCAGCTTCTACGCCACCCCGGTGGTTCTCAGGAGGCTGGGGCTCCTCCTCTGCCTTGTGAGGCAGGCAGTGTGGGGAATAGCATGTTCCCGGCAACTGGGGATCCAAGCCCGCTGACCCGTCCTTCAATGCCTGCTCCAGTTTCTTGACCTGCTTCAGCACCGAGAGGTGGTCATTCTGGAAGTGTGGCTTCCAGAGCCTCGGCTCCCGGCCTCTGTTCCCACAGGCCTCTGGTTCCCCTTCGAGATGGCCAAGGTCTGGCCTCCTCTCTATGTCCGGACCCCCAACGTTCACTGCCCCTCTCCACCTCTCACTTTCCAGGCTCTCTGTTTCGGGCCTCATTCCATTCTTACCCTCTGCGACCCGAGTTCTCACGACCTCGCTGCTACCTCTCTCCAACATGCAGGACGGCCCGTAATCCTCTTGCTCATCCACTAGCCTGCTGGGTGCTGCAGTGGGCAACTCCTTTTTGCCTTCCCACTCAGATATCTTGTCCTTTATGCTAAAAGCCTTGTGCCGGGCTCCAGCTCGGGTGCAAGGGCGCAGGTTCTGGACACCACCTAGCTGCTTCCTCCCAGCCCTGCTGGCTTCGTTGGGGCCAAGGTCTACAGCTGGGCCACTGATGATCATGTTTGAGCTGAACATGTCCATTCTTGCCTCCAGCATGAGGTTATTTAGGCTTTCCAGGGGGTTCCTTCTGAAGGGCGACTCTCGATCAGTCTTGGGGGAAGGAATGTAGGATTGAAAGAGTTGCCTTAGAGGGGCTTCCCCAATCGTTGGACCTTCCACCTTGACCCTGAGTCAGAAAGACAAACACGGGGTGAGGGATTCTTAATTGTGCCTGGCTGATCATGGAGACTGACTAGAACTTAGTTACATGCTAGTTGTAAACCATAAACGTTGAGGTCATCATTTAAAAACAATTACTTTCATGTTCTCTTGGACAGACAGCATGGTGGAATAAAAGGCAGCAATTGGGTTCTGGAGTCGGACAGACTTGGATTTGAATCTTAATTCAACCACTAACCATGGGCAACTTAAATTTAAGTCGGCTAAACTTCAGTTTCCTCACCTGTAAAATGGAGACTATAATAACATGCACCTAATGAGGTGGCTATAAACATTTAATGAGCCAGTCCACATAAAATATCTAGTGTGTTATGAGTATACAATAAATGGTGGGGCTGTTATTTTTTTTCCCTGACAAATAACAAGTAACTCTTTCTTTCTCTTTCTCTCTCCCTCCTCAATTCCCTTCCTCCCTCCTTTTCTTCCTTCCTTCTTTCCTTTCTCTTTCATTTACTTATTTTGTGATGTTGACCACTGAATCCAGGGTCTCACACAAACCAGGCAAGTGCTCTACCATTGAGCCACTCCTAGCCCCTAGAACAATTTCATGAGGAAAAGATTATATAGTCCAAGTTTTCCTTGCTTTTTTTAAAATGTTTTTTTTAGTTGTTGATAGACATTTTTAAAATTTATTTATTTTTAATGTGGTGCTGAGGATCAAACCCAGTGCCTTGCACATGCTAGGCAAGCGCTCTACCACTGAGCCCCAGCCCATCCTCGCTTTCTTTCTTTACATTTTTTAAAAATATTTATTTATTTATTTATTTTTTAGTTTTCGGCGGACACAACATCTTTTTTTGTATGTGATACTGAGAATCGAACCCAGGCCGCACACATGCCAGGCAAGTCACATCCCCAGCCCCATCCTTGCTTTCTTATTCTTTACAATTACTATTTAAAAACTGAAAGAGGCCAGGTATAGTGGTGCACACCTTGTGATCACAGCACCACAGGAGTGTAAGGCAGGAGGATCACAAGTTCAAGGCCAGCCATAGCAACTTAGTAAGACCCTCAGTAACTTAGGGACCCACCTCTCCACCCTCCCATCTCAAAATAAAAAATAAAAGGACTGCCAGGCACGGTGGCACATGCCTGTAATACCAGTGGCTCGGGAGGCTGAGGCAGGAGGACAGCAAGTTGAAAGCCAGCCTCAGTAAAAGGCAAGGTACTAAGAAACTCAGTGACCCTGTCTCTAAATAAAATATAAAACAAGGCTAGGGATGTGGCTCATGAGCGCCCCTGAGTTCAATCGATACCCAAAAAAATAGAAATAAAAATAAAATGACTGGGGATATGGCTCAGTGGTTAAGTGCCCCTGTTCCATTCCCAAGTACCCAAAAATTGAATAATAAGTCACAAAGCTTTGCTAATTCCGGGCTTGATAACTATCCTGAGTTGAGTGGGTAAAGCCATGATGAGTTGGGTGTACTTGGAATGAGCCCCCTATAGACTGTGAGCACTACTGGGGTGAACTTTCACCAAGGGCAGTGAAAATGCTTTGTTGTTTAGGCCTGTTTTTGCTACTGCTGCTCCCCTGGTACCTAAAACAACACTGGTACAGCAGGTAGCCAATAAATATCTGCTACTTAAACGAATGTCTGCATAAATAGGCAGATCTGAATTTTACACATGGCCTAGAAATGCACTGTCCAGTATACTCGCCACTAGCCACATGTGGATATTTAAACTTAAAGCCAATTAAATTAAATTCTGTCCCTTAGTTGCATCAGCCACAAGTCAAGTACTCTCAGTAGCCCCGTGCAGCTAATGGCTCTGTAGTGGGCAGAGCAGAAGAATGAACATCTCCACAATGGCAGACATTGACTATCCCCTAGTCATACACATGGGGATATAAACCTCCAAGTGTGATTTGAGGAGATTAGATAGTGCCATGAAGATGCTAGAAAATATTTTGAAAGAAAAACATTTTTAAACTCATCTCAGAATATATGTGTTTTGAAATACAAAACATTCTTCCACCAGCAAAGGTTACAAAACCAAACACAGTGATCTTAGAAATGCTGAAATTAGTGAACATTCATGGACCAGCCTCATGGCACATTTTCTAAATATACATAAATCTGACTGTATAGGGATCCTGAGACTCCATGAAGTTTCACAGTAAGGGATGAATAGTCAGCAGTTTCATACAGGCTGTTACTATAACTGTTCATTCCAAAGACTAACAGTTGTTTATGTAAAAACTTGTCCCTCAATGGAGATACTGGCATATAAATTATGCTGGTGTTCTTGGTTACACAGCATAAATTAGAAACTTGTGAAAATGCAAACACATTTTCCATGGATATGAAAGCAGAATTCCTTATTTAAATAAACAATTAGTATTCATAACAGAGTGCTTACAAAAGAGAAAAACATTTTAAATTGTCCTGTCAACACTAATGACATTAACATGAATTCAGATTTTAGAATCACAATCAGACCATTGCTATTTTACTGAGAGCTCAAAAGGCAGAATCCCTGCTCTAATGATGCCAGAAGCAAGATGTAATGAGAGGACAGACACACAAAAACACAATTAGGGTTAGTGCATGCTTGGCGACAAGTGATGATAGAATATATAACCATCATGTGCTACTGAGCAATATTGAACAGTAGATAAATACATGGGTTTTATAGTCAGTAGAATTTAGGTTTCAGTTTTGCTCCATTTTTTTTTATTCTTAAAATAGAGTTCTGCAGGGCATAGTGGTACAAGCCTGTAATCCTAGCACCTTGGGAGGCAGGAGGTTTAAAAGTTCCAAGCCTTGGGCTGGGGTTGTAGCTCAGGGGTAATATGCTTGCCTAGCACATGTGAGCACTGGGTTCAATCCTCAGCACCACATAAAAATAAATAAATAAAGGAAAGGTAATGTGTACGTCTACAACTAGAAAACATTTTTTAAAAATATATTACAAAAAAAAGAAAAAGAAAGAAAGAAAAGTTCAAAGACTGCCCCAGCAACCTAACGAGACCCTAAGCAACTTAGTAAAACCCTGTCTCAAAATAAAATATAAAAAGGACCAGGAATGTGGCTCAGTGGTTAAGTGCCCCTGGGTTCAACCCCCAGAGTACCAAAAAAAAAAAAAAAAAAAAAAAAAAGAATCCTATCTCCTTTCTCTAGATTGGAACTTTCTGACTTCAGAGGCCAAACTGATCTTGTTTACTGTTCCTGGTACATAGCAGGCAATCAGTAAATATGTATTCAGTCAATGAATGAATAAATGAATGGCTAAGTTAATATACAATGTCCCCAGAGTACAGTAGACATTATAAATCTTGATATCAATAGTGGCAACTGTATCATTATAATCATTCTATTTGTTATATAAGATCCCAAACACCTGGAGTGACTTGTCAGTCACTGAGGCCCTTGCTGGACTCTGAGAAGGAACACAGCATGGTTTGTCAGAAGCGCTCTTTGAATTTATTAAGCTCAAGCAAAGCAGGCAAAGGTGATGAAACCATTTCAAGTGTCCCTAAAGACAGTGCCTTTTTCATGTGGTTGTTACACTCAAAAGAGTTTCTAGAGGGCTGGGTATGTGGCTCAAGCGGTAGCGCGCTCACCTGGCATGCATGCGGCCCGGGTTCGATCCTCAGCACCACATACAAAGAAAGATGTTGTGTCCGCCAAGAACTAAAAAATAAATATTAAAAAAAAATTCTCTTTCTCTCTCCTCTCTCACTCTATCTTAAAAAAAAAAAAAAAAAAAAAAAAAAAAGAGTTTCTAGAGTTCCTGTTTTCAGGATTCTGCTATCCCCAAATGGGCTTGGGTCTGTGGTGCAAGCTGTGACCAGCTCAGTGATTGCCAAATGCTTTGCAGAATGTGCCAGAGTATCAGAGAAAAAGCTCTGGGAGTAGGAAACCAATATGCTGATATAAGATGGGGAAGACACAGCTGCAAAGATTTAGGGTTCAAAGATAAGTGAAATACTTCCACATCCTAGTACTCAGAAAAATAACCCCTGGCCTGAAGTGTCATGTTCTGAAGTCACCACAACATACCGGGCACCAGTCAGACTTCTCTTGACCACTTGGCTTGGGTCTGAGTCTTATTTATTTATTTGTATGTGGTGCTGAGAATCGAACCCAGTGCCTCATGCATGCTAGGCAAGCGCTCTACCCTTGAGCCAGAATCCCAGCCCCTGGTCTGAGTCTTGAGTGCAGTGCAGGGAGATGATTTATGGGAGGCTCACCTGGAGTGACTTGTCAGTCACTGAGGCCCTAGCTGGACTCTGAGAAGGAACACAGCATGGTTTGTCAGAAGCGCTCTTTGGATTTAACTGAACCTACTCAGCTCAAGGAAGCGGGGTCAGTGAGGAGGAAAGGTGGTGGAAAAAGGAAGGAGACCAAGAGCAAGCTCTCAGTTGGGGGGGTGTGAGATGGTGGTTCTTACTTGTCAGCCAATCTGTAGCTCAGGTTTGCAGTCTGGCTCTGGCTGCCCTTGGCTGGCCTGCACACTGTCATCATGTCAGCAATGAGAGGAGCTCCAGGTGGCCTGGGGGAACAGGGATGCACACTCAGTGAGCCCTGCCAGCCAGGCCACCCTCCCAGGGAAGCAGATCTCTGGCCCACACTCCACACTATTTATCCCTGACAGATTCCACCCAGGAGTGGGGACAAGAGGCATGTGCCGTTCAAAATTCCCACCCCAGGAGAAACAATGTTGAGACTACCCAGTCTCAGATCCCCTACCAACCTCCTTATATGCATCTTTTAGCCAATGTCATCAACAAATTTAGGAAAACATAGTAGCCTCCCCATATCCAAGGGGGATATGTTCTAAAACCCCCAGTTGATGCCTAAAACTACAGTTACTAGAGAACTCTATGTAAACAGTTTTTTCTTTTACCTACATAAAGTTTAATTTAAAATTAGGCACAGTGAGATATTACAAACAATAACTAATAATAAAAGAGAACAATATGTTATAATAAAATTTATATGAATACCGTCTCTCTCTCAAAATATCTCACTGCACTTACTAGATTTTGGGACCATGGTTGACCGGGTGGGTGACTAAAACCATGGAAAGTGAAACCTGTGGGATGACTGGAACCTTAGAAAGCCAAATTTAAATATAACACAACTAGGTGCTAAGAACCACTGTGATGAGCTAACAGTCCCCAAAGAAGAGTATAAATAAAGCCCACACCAAAATGGAAATCTCTCCACTGGGCTACTCTACTCTTCTGGCCTGATGGTTCATGTAAACCCACACCCGCCTTGTCCATGGAGTCCCACCAGGAGAGTGTCTCCCAGCAGCTCTCAACCAAGAAGGAGAAACCCCTGGTCACTAGTCATCTGTCTTGTCCAAGGAAAACTAGGAGGTCATCTTAGCAATCCTAAAAATAAAAAAAAGACCAAGTGGAAGCCAAAGAAGAGGTGTCTTACACTAAATAAACTCAAGTAACTGACTTGCTGATTTCTACAGCAAGTCTCTTGACTCCAACACAGGTAGACATTACTCCGATAGAGGTGGCGAGAAAGATGACATCCACCAGAGAAAGGCAGTAAGATGAGTTATGAGTTTCTGGAAAGCACAAATACCTCAGAGCCAGTCTCTCCTGATGGACAGGAGCTACCTTCTTGACTACAGTCCAAGGAGCACTGAGAGACTGGGGACTCATGTTCCTTTTCCAGGAAACTTCCAGGGAATCCCTCTCCCAATTCCTTTTTCAAGTTTCCAAGACTTCTACCCTCTCCCATGCTGGCATACATATCAGGTGACAAAGTAGCTGCCCAATGTTCTGGCCTGGCCACCTCTGCCTCCAAGAAATCAAAGGGTGGAGCTTTAAGACCTGCACATAACTCTTGGGAAGGTCAGAGAGGAAAAGACAAAGAAATAAGTGAACATGGGCTGTACACTAGAAAACAGGAGGCAGGGAGCCCTGAGCTGAACAACTAGGACTGGGACAGTCAGCTTTACCAAATTGGATGGGTTTGGAGAGGGGATGAAGCTATGGCCTGCCCATGAGTTCAGATGTCCCCTTACTCAGAAACTCTGGAGCATCGTACATTCTGGAATAGATCTGTGTTGTAACTAAGCCCAGTTCTTGGAAGAAGCCAGGCTCTAGGGCTCACCCATCCTATGATGCAGGAGAGCCCTGAAAGGCCTTTCAGGGACAGGAAGGAACTCTCTGTCCCTCTCATAATGCTTGGCATAGATGAGACTTCTGGAGCCTCCCAATGTAGTGGGCCCACAGACAGTGCCCTTTTGTCCTCTTCTGGCAGAGGGCCACATGGGACAGCAAGGGAGCAGCCACTCTACACCCCTGCTCCTTGCTCTCCATGGGCTGCACTCTGGCTCCACACAGACCAAGCTCTGTTCCATGTGAGTGAGGACTTTCCACCTACCCTCTTCCTTCAAGCTGACACCCTCATCACCAGCATCATGACTAGGGCCAGGCTATGTGTACACAGTGCTCTGGGAACTCAAAGATGAGTAAGGCTGAGCCTCTGTTCTCTGGGAGAGTACCAGGACTGTGCTTGGGTCACCATCAGGCTATAACCAGGTTCTCATCTCCCTCCAAGGGAACAGTTTCTCTACTCATCTCAGGAAGCAGAGCTTTTCCAAAAGAAAGCTCACTGTCTAAATGCACAGAGAACCACATATGAACTTCAAGATTAAGACCACAAGAAGCACTTAACCTCCAAACACATGGTGCTGAATGAACTAGCTTCCCATCGGGTAGTAATAACTTCTAGTACTAAAACCACAGGCTCCTGACAAACAACTGATGCTATTTTCTGAGAGCAAGTTCAAGTGGATTTCAGAGGCTGGAAGTCAGGAGGGCACAGAAGCCCTTGCACACTCAGCAATCAGTATACCAACACCTGTGAATCCAGAGCTATGGAAGAAGCTGCTTCCATTAAAATTTGACTTTTCCTTTTTTGCCTCTGATGATTGACAACCATTAATTAGGTGACAAACCTAGCCTAATTTGCTCTGTGACTTAAACTACTGCTACAAACATTACGATCATTTATAGTCTAGATGATGGAGCCATTTCTCAAAGTAGAGTCCACTAGGGATCTGTTCCATTAACCTGGAAACCCTGGCAGACATGAAAATTCTTAGGCACTTCTTTTATGTACCAAAACAAACTGTCTGGAGGCTGGTCTGGAATATTAAATATGGTAAATCAAAAGTCTTAGCCAGGAGCAGTGACACAGGCCTGTAATCCCAGAGATTCAGAAGGCAGGAGGGTTACAAATTCAAGACCAGCCTCAGCAATTTAGGAAGACCCTGCCTCAAAATAGAAAAAGAAAAATAGTCGGGCATGGTGGCGCCCACCTGTAATTCCAGTGGCTCAGGAGGCTGAGGCAGGAAGATCGAGAGTTCAAAGCCAGCCTCAGCAATAGCAAGGCGCTAAGTAACTTGGTAAGACCCTGTCTCTAAATTAAAAAAAATACAAGGGGCTGGGGTTGTGGCTCAGTGGTAGAGCGCTTGCCTTGAATGTGTGAGACACTGGATTCGATTCTCAGTACCACAAATAAATAAAAAATAAAGGTCCATCAACAACTAAAATGAATAAAATAAGTAATTTTTTTAAAAATAATAGGGCTGGGGATGTGGCTTAGTGGCCCAGTGCCCTGAATTCAATCTCTGGCACCGCCCCCACCCAAAAATAAATAAATAAATAAAATTAAAAAGGGCTGGGGATATGTCTCAGTGGTAAAGCACCTTTGGGTTCAATCCCCAGTTCAAAAAAAAAAAATGTTTTAGAAGATGTTTGCACTACCCAGCATTCTTTATTTATTCCTAGACAATCTGGCTTTGTGATTCAGAATGCTTACCAAGGGGGAGAATGAATGAATGAATGAATGCTAATCACATATTTTCCCACTCAATCGATTTCCATAAAAACAGAACTTCCTATTAGCCAGATGGGCTTAATTATTACTAATAATTTTAATTAGACTTAAAATGTTACAAAAAACTTTGAAGTTAGAGGATGGGTATATAAGAGCTCATATATTTTTGTATGTTTGAACATTTCTTTAAAACTGTCTTAAAAACTGGAGAAAAATGTTAAATATCTTAAAAATTCTAACATTTATAGCCTATTTATTAGTCAAGTCCTAATCTAATCCTATATCTTCTTGCTAAAGTGAACCCTGTAAAATCTTTTCTTGACTCAAAGGTTCTTTTTGAGCCTTGACATCACATTTATTAGAGGGCTTAGGTGAGGTTAAGAAGGGGGAGAGCCTTCCCCTAATTACCTTTAACACTGATGGAGAAAAAGAGGGAGATGGAAATCTCATATGAAATGCTTCTGTCCCCGTTTCAAAAGCTCATGGAAAACTTAATTGCTACAGACTGCCACTGTTAGATTTAAAGAGGAAAAAAATTATTATTTTACAGTTCCTTAAAGTGTTACCCACTTGGCTTAAAGTTCCAGTCTGATCTCTCAATATGCAATTTTCTTTCTTTCCTTATTTATTTATTTTAGTATTTGGCGGACACAACATCTTTGTTTGTACGTGGTGCTGAGGATCGAACCCGGGCCACACGCATGCCAGGTGAGCGCGCTACCGCTTGAGCCACATCCCCAGCCCCTCTTTCCTTTTTTTTTTTAATATTTATTTTTTAGTTGTAGTTGGACACAATACCTTTATTTTTATAATGTGGTGCTGAGAGGATCGAACCCAGGGCCTCGCATATGCTAAGCGAGCATTCTACCTCTGAGCCATAACCCTAGCCCCTGCTATTTTTCTTTCTAAAAGTGACTTCAAGTCATAAAATGTCAAATACTTCTCTGAAATAGATGAAGTTTTGTTTTGAATTTTTATACCAGGGATTGAACTCAGGGCACTTAATCACTGGGCCACATCCCCAGACCTTTTTAAATTTTGAGACAGGGTCTCACTAAGTAGATTCAGGGCCTCACTAAATTGTTGAGGCTGGCCTCAAATTTGCAACTCTCCTGCCTCAGTCTCCTGAGTCGCCGGGATTACAGGTGTCCAATGATGAAGATTTTTGAACAGATATAAAGAGCTTCCCCACATATAGCAAGTGACTGATACCAGATCTTTTCCTGAGAGCAGTATTCACCAAGGGGCTGCAGACCCGCAGGTATCTGAAGGAAAGAAAATCAAGTAGCATCTGGGGAAGGGTGCTGCCCCAGCCAGTTTGCCTGCCTGCCACTTTCCTCCACTGCCATTGGGGGAATCCAGCATAGACACTGTGGAAACAGCAGGTTGTTGAAGCCAACGTGGCCTTCAGTGCAAGCAGACCAGAGAGGTGGCTACTCTAGGTCCAAAGCTCAGCCTCGCCCAGTGAGTCTACTTACAATACAGCATTGTTCATATTTATTCTGGCTTTAATTATTCATTATGAATTAAATAGGATGCCTCTAAGATCACACCAACAGTAAGAACATTCTCTGTTGGGGTTTAATGGTGACTACAATAAAGGAGTTCATGTATGCTGTACACGGTTTACAGAAGTTTTGCTGTTCAAGTCACCTACAAAAAGAAATTTGGACATCACTGGGCTAGAGACTAGAAAAAGTAAATCTGGACATGTTTAAGCCACAGGGGAAGAAAATAACGAGAAAAATTTTCCAAATCCTAAAACAAAAAGTGATTTAAATAAACAATGAAATGAGGAAATGTTGACCTATTGACCAATGGATAAACAATAGTGATCTATCCACACAATGGAATCAGCCCTGAAAACAGATAAAAGTACTATTTCACACAACAACACAGAGGAACCATACAAGCCAAGGTAGCAGACACAAAAGACCATGCTATGGTTCCACTCCTATGAAATGTCCAGAGGCAAACTCAGAGACAGAAGGTAGTGAGGTTTCCAGGGGAAAGGGAGGCAGAGAGACCTTGAATGCTAACAGGTAAGGGTTGCTTTGGAGGATACTCAAGTTAGATATTGACAGTTGCACAATACAGTAAATACACTACAAACTACTGGATTTCTACACTTTAAAATGGAGAATTTTAGCTGTAATCCCAGCGGCTCAGGAGGCTAAGGCAGGAGGATGGCGAGTTCAAAGCCAGCCTCAGCAAAAGTAAGGCGCTAAGCAACTCAGTGAGACCCTGTCTCTAAAAAAAAAATACAAAATATGGCTGGGGATATGGCTCAGTGATCCAGTCCCCCTGAATTCAATCCCTGGTACCAAAAAAAAAAAAAAAAGAAGAAGAAGAATTTTATGTGCATTATATCTCAATTAAAATTTTAACTTTATTCAATTAAAAAAAAAAGAAATCTGGGCAGGGGAGAGGTGGAGTGAGGAGTAAAATACATACAATTAAAAATTTCTAGTGCCCTTTCCTGCTGGAATCTTGATTTATTAGATCTGAAGCATAATGTATATTAAGGGTAATCTGATTAAAAAATATAGTTGCTGGGGATGTAGCTCAGTGGTAGAGCAACTGCCTAGCATGTGTGAAATCCCCAATACTCCCAAGACACACACACACACACACACACACACACACACACACTTATTTATTTTTTAGATCATAAAAGATTATACACCAATAAAATAAGTTTTAAATAGTTTTGGCATTACAAATAAAGCCACAGGGTGTTCAGCTTTAAACAGTCTAATATCTCTGTTTTCCCAGCTTATGAAAATAAGGCAAAAAATAGAGAAGACACTATAACAATTACAAAACACAATTGTCTTCTGAATTGAGCAGTTTTCTTAGCAAACATACCCAAAAGCTATTTGTATCCCCCAAAATAAATTGGGGCTGGGGTTGTGGCTCAGTGGTAGAGCATTCACCTAGCATGTGCGAGGCCCTGGGTTCAATCCTCAGCACCATATATAAATAGAGGTATTGTGTGCAACCACAACTAAAAAATAAATATTTAAAAAAAAATAAGTTGAGCCAGGTGCAGTGGTGCACACCTGTAATCCCAGTAGCTCAGGAGGCTGAGGCAGGAGGATGTCAAGTACAAAGCCAGGCAACTTGTTGAGGCCCTAAGCAACTTGATGAGACCCTGTCTCAAAAAAGGGCTGAGAATGTGGCTCAGTGGTGAAGTGCTGCTGGGTTCAATTCCCAGCACACACACACAAAATAAATAAATAAATAATCGAGAAAAGGAAGCCCAAAAACTTGTAGCCACATAGTAAGATTGCTTAGGGGCTGGAGATGTGGCTCAAGTGGTAGCGCTCTCGCCTGGTATGCATGCGACCCGGGTTCGATCCTCAGCACCACATACCAACAAAGATGTTGTGTCTGCCAAGAACTGAAAAATAAATATTAAAAAATTCTCTCTCTCTCCTCGCTCACTCTCTCTTTAAAAAAAAAAAAAAGATTGCTGCTACATCTAATTGCACAGTGAAGTTCACTGCTGAACCTATTGATGCTTTATTTTCTTTCCTTCCTCCCCCCTCCTTTTTTTCATACTAGGGATTAAATCCAGGAGTGCTTAATCATCAAGTCACATCCTCAGCCCTTTTTTATATTTCATTTAGAGACAGGGCCTCGCTGAGTTATTTAGAGCCTAGCTAAATTGCTGAGGCTGGGTTTGAACTCTTCATCCTCCTGCCTCACACCCCTGAGTAGCTAGGATTACAGGTATGCACCTCTGTGCCTGGTTTTTTTCATAATCCTCCTTCAACAAAAAGATTTGAAAAAAAAATTAGCATGGGTTGCAGTTTATTTATTTATTCATTCGTTTATTTGTATTTTCAAGAACAAACCAATATTTTCACATCTGGAATAAGACAGAGAACTCTAAAACAGGTGAGGAATCTGTGGTTGTGGGACGCCACATGACACCTGGTGGACATGCAGGCAGCTCTCTGTATCTGAAGTAAACACATCTCAGTTCTAACCAACCATAAATCAAAATATTTGGGGGAAAATTGCATTTGTACTGAACATGTACAGAATTTTTTCTTATTACTATTCTCTAAAAAATACAGCATAACACCTATTTACATGTTCCTTGTATTGTATTAGTTATTATGAGTAATCTAGAGATGACTTAAAGCTTATGGGTGTACATAGGTTATATCATGCACTATGCCATTTAGTAAGAGGATTTCAGCATCTTTGGTTTTGGTATCCCAGTAGGGTCCTGGAATCAATCCCCTTGGATACTAAGGATTGTATTTTAAGAAGGAAAAAAAAGAAAGACAGAAAAAGAAAAGTCCTAGGAGTGCATGCCTGTAATCCCAGCTACTCAGTGGTCTGAGTCAGGAGGATGGATAGTTCCAGGGCAGTCTGGAAACATACCAAGACTCTATCTCAAAAATAAAGTAAAATGGATTGTAACTCAGTGATAGAGCACTTGCCTAGTGTGCACCAGGCCCTGGGATCAATCACCAATTAAAAAAAAAATACGCAAACCAAACCAAAAACAAAATAACAACAACAAAAACTCAGCAGAGAGGGGCTGAGATTATAACTCAGCAGTAGAGTGCTTGTCTTGCACATGTGAGGCACTGGGTTTGATCCTCAGCACCACATAAAAATAAATAAATAAAGATATTGTGTCCATCTTATTTTATTTATTTATTTATTTTTTATTTTTCGGCAGACACAACATCTTTTGTTTGTATGTGGTGCTGAGGATTGAACCCGGGCCGCATGCATGCTAGGCGAGCGCGCTACTGCTTGAGCCACATCCCCAGCCCCTTGTGTCCATCTTAAACAAACAAACAAACAAACAAAAAACAAACTCAGCAGAGACAACTTCTGAAAGTGAGGAATCATGGCCCCATCCTAGACAAAATGAATCAAGTCACCAAAGTAGGACCCAGGAATCTGCATTCAGAAGTTCCCCAGGGAATTCAAAGGCATAGGAGTTGTTGGTATACAGCGGAACCACGAGGTTTATTTTCATGTCATTTAAAATATCAACCAGCATAGAAATACTGATTTTGCCCGCTCTTTTGTAAAGTTGTATTTCACTCTAGCATCAAATTCTTCCTATTTCAGAGTATCCCAGGAAGCTGATGCAGGTGTTATCAGAACAAAGCAAGTTGGTCTTCTTCCTTGAACCAGGATATAGATACTCCTAGATGCTATTCCACTGATTCTTTCTGCTATAGTTTGGATCTTCAGTGTCCCCAAAAGGCCAATGTGTTAAAAGTTTGATTCCCAGCTTGGTATTATCAAGAGGTGGTAGAACCTAGGGCTGGGATTGTAGCTCAATGGTAGAGCACTTGCCTAGCATGTGTGAGGCACTGGGTTTGATCCTCAGCACCAAATAAAAATAAATAAAGTCATTCATTGTGTCCATCTACAACTAAAGAAAAATATTTTTTAAAGGAGGTGGGGCCTAGTGGGAGGTCTTTAGGTCATTGGGGTTGTGCTTTTGAAGGGGATAATGGGACCCTGGCCCACTCCTTGCTCTCTTTGACTTCCAATGACCATGAGGTGAGTGATTTTCCTATACTATATGTTCCTATCATGATGTGCTACCTGACCAAAAACAACAGAACCAATCAATCATGGACTATAACCACTAAATTCTATTCTTGCTCCAAAGTAAACCTTTTTTCTTTATAAGATGATTATCACTTCCCTACACTGGCTTTAATATCAAGGCTCCTTTGCACTCTAAAAGAGGCCTCAAGATCAAGAACACAATCTGAGTAATGTCAAGACTTCCTTTGGTAGTGAATATTTGGTGACTGACAAAAAATATTTTCTTTTAACCACCTGGTCAGTATTTTCCTGACCTGCACCTGTCAGTCTGACAAATGAAGCCCCTGGGATCTGTAGCCAGAGCAGTATACAAACTGGACCACACTTGGTGATGTCCTGAGGCCAGAGGCAGCTCAAGAGGTCTTGTTCTCACTTTTGTAAACCCAGAAAGGATTTTCTCACATCTGTAGAACATCCTTATATATAGATGAATTTGGCCACCTTGGTAGCTAGAAACACATTTTCTACTTGACAACATTTGCAAATCATGTCTTCCCCCTTGATCATTGGCAATGTGGAAATACTTCCATATGTTGCCTTTGGGTTCACTATTCTATAGAGGGTAAAGACAGAGAATGTATAATATATGGTTTTCTTGCAAGTGTACACTACTACAGTGTGGAAGGCTTAGGGAGTTGGTCAGTCCTCCCCAGTTAATGCTGGTGTTATATCTCTGATAGAGGTTACAAAAGGCCAGGTGTGTGGTAGCCCACACCCGTAATCCCAGCAATTGGAGAGGCTAAGGCAGGAGGATCACAAATTTGAGGCCAGCTTCGGCCATTTTGTAAGAAACCTGTCTCAAAATAAAAAATAAAAAGGACTGTGGCTATAGCTCAGTAGTTAAGTGCCCTGGGTTCAATCCCCTGTACCAGAAAAAAAAAAAAAAAAAGGTTACAAAGTTATGAAATATGCTAATGCTGCTAAAATATGGCTAAACAGTCTGAATTCAGATAAATCATTTCTTTTTCTTTTTTTACACTGTGGATTGAACCCAGGGCCTCATGCACGCGAAGCATATGCTCTATCATTGAGCTAAACTCCCAGCCCCTACATATTTTATTTATTTATTTGTTTGTTTATTTATTTATTTATTTTTGGTACCAGGGATTGAATTTAGGTACACTTAATCACCAAGCCACATTCCTGTAATCCCAGTGAATTGAGAGATTGAGACATGAGGATTGCAAGTTCAAAGCCAACATCAGTAACTTAACAAGACCCTGAGCAATTTAGTGAGACTGTCTCAAAATAAAAAATAAAAAAGGGCTGAGGCACTGGGCACGATGGTGCATGCCTATAATCTCAGCAATTTGGGAAGCTAAGACTGGAGGATCACAAGTTCAAAGCCAACCTCAGCAACTTAGCGAGGTCCTCTCTCAAAATAAAAAATAATAATAAAAAAAGGGCTGGGGATGAAGCTCATTGGTTAAATGCTTCTTCAATTCCCAGTAACTTCGCCCCCCCCCCCAAAAAAAACAAAGTAGATTGGTGACTGCTGAGTTCAGGAATGGGGGTGGAAGAATGGGGAGTGCTTGCTCATGGGTATGGAGTTTCTTCCTGAGGTGATGAAAATGCCCTAAAATCTGTTGTGAGGGCTAGAGATACAGCACAATGGTAGGGCTCTTATCTAGCACATACAAGGACCTGGGTTCAGTCTCCAGCACTACCTAAAAAGAAAGAATTTTTAAAAATACAGTGGATTGAGGTGGTGGTTACACAACTCCATGAATATTATAAACCATTAAACTATACTTTGTGTGTGTGTATACGCGTGTGTGCATGTGGTGCTGAAGATTGAACCCAGAGCTTCATACATGCTCAGCAAGCCCTCTAACCTGTGGCACCCTCAGCAAGGCCCCCAGTTGCCACCACAGCTGCAAGGCACTCAGCTCTCTGAGTTCTTTGCTCCACAACTATTTTGCTTTGCCATAGTACTTCCTGAACAGAGGAACAGGTAAAGTTTATTCTCATGACCTCTTCTCCATTAGTGACCACCAACACTTAGATCCTGGTCCACAGTAATCATTTCCCAGTATTGATATATCAATGGGTCCAAAATTGAGATTATACAGGGATCGACAGCTAACAGGGAAAGAGTTATCTAATTCATACCTCCAACTAATAGTTGTGTCTACTTTGCACAGGGAAAGGAGCAAAGCCTAGGAGAAATGCAAAATAGATTTATTTATCTTTCCAAGAGTTTTCATTCTCAAACACAAGATGCACATGAATGTCTATAATACAAAACACAATATGATAAGTAGAACAGGTGAAGGTGAGGGCCCTTTGTGGAAGAGCAGCCCCTGAGCTGGGCTGGAGGATGGACCAAATCTCCTTTGGGCTGTATGGGTAAATAGCACAAATGTCTGCATAATCTCAAGATGGTCAGCACTTAAGGAAGCATGAAAAGCAACAATGATCCTGCCTAACCGCAGATTCTGTCTTCCTGATTTGTGGGCTTTCTTTATAGGGTCAATCAACATGTGAACCAAGGCAGGATCTATGAACATAACTTGTGTAGACTTTCTGAAAGCTTTTGTCAAGAATATCAGAAGCGGGGCTGGGGATGTGGCTCAAGCGGTAGCACGCTTGCCTGGCATGCGTGCGGCCTGGGTTCGATCCTCAGCACCACATACAAACAAAGATGTTGTGTCCGCCGATAACTAAAAAATAAATATTAAAATTCTCTCTCTCTCTCTTAAAAAAAAACATCAGAAGCATAATGACCTTAACCATTTTTATTCCGAAATAATTTCAAGCTTACAGAACAGTTGCAAGAAGAGTACAGAAAACTTTCATATGCCCTTTATCCAAATCTATTAAAGACTGTTTTGCTGGGTAGAGGTGCTCCCCTGTAATCCTAGCTTCTTAGGAGGCTGAGGCAAGAGGATTGCAAGTTTGATGAGCTGTCTCAAAATAAAAAATTAAAACAGGGTGTAGTTCAGTGGTAAGCACTGATTTTTATGTCTAGTACTGCCCAAACAAAAACAGTCTTACATGATTTTTTGGAGGCTCAGGAAAAATGAGAGCTATCCAGTCCCTAGAAGCTTCCAGTGAGCATGAATAAAAAAGAAAACAGAATGTAATGGGGGTGGAGACATGGGGAAAATGGAGGAACTGAGATTAGGCAAAGGGAGGGGAGCATGGGGGCAGGAAAGGTGGTGGCATGAGATAGACATCATTACCCTAGGTGCATGTATGACTGCACATAGGTGTGACACTACAATGTGAACAACCAGAGAAATGAAAAGTTGTGCTGCAATTGTGTACAATGAATCAAAATGCATTCTGCTGTCATATATACCTAATTAGAAATAATTAACTAACTAAAAATTTTAAAAAGAAAACAGAATGTAACAAAATCAGTTTACCAAACTCAAGCCCATCCAGGTGCAAGAGACAATTCAACCCTTATTCTACCCCTGCCATCCATCAGGCCCCTCCAGGTGGACACTGAATACCTTAGGACAAGATTACCAAACATGCAAAAAGAGCTAGAAAAACATTAAAACAAACAGAGATGGGAGGAAGTTATGGGGAAGACTTTCCAACCACATATGAAACACACTATAAAGCTTCTATAATTAAAACAGTGTGGGATAGCCACAAGAATAAACAGAGCAGTGGTATAGAACAAAAAGTCAAGACATACAGAACTTATTATGTATGACAAAGGTAACATCTTAAATCACTAGGGCAAAGATGGACCTTCCTTCTTCTTTTTTTTTTTTTTTTGGCAGTATGGGGGACTGAACCCAGGATCTCACACATGCTAGGAAAGCACTCTACCACTGAGTTCCACCTTCAGATATGGACTTTTTAATAAATGGTGCTGAAATTAACTGAAGAGCCCAAATGAATAGCACCCATTTACGATCACCCTTGAAAATCTGGAAGTGCCTGAAGACCTTGTGATCTTCTGAGATGGGCCTAGCTCTTCCTCAGAAGAAAAGAAAGAGCAAGAAAGCCAGCTGCAGGCAAGAACTAGATTCACAAATGGGCTATACAGTCTGAGGAGTTTACAGCCACCACTTCAATTTTCCCAATTTTCCCATTATCCTCACTTTGAAAATGAAAAGATCAAAGGTCAGACTTGCCTATTATCATAGTACTTAAATAGGAGAATTGGGAATCTAATCCTTATCTTTCTATTCCAAATTCTGTTTCACCCCTCAAAACTTGGTATTTGCTCTTTCAATACCTTTGATTAAACTCATCTGGGATCATCACCCTCTCATGTCTGATGCAAGAATCTTCTATTCAGTGATGCTGGGGACAGTAACCTCAGAATGTGACCCTAAGGGGTCAGGCTTTTGGGGGCAGCCTGACTTTCTTCTAAGGGCAGCAAGCAGGAAATAACTTTCATTCATAACCTTCTGGAAAGGTCAGGGTAAAGAAATTAACACTGTTAAAATCTGTCAGGCACTGTATTAAGCACATAGTTACTCATAGAAATAATGCAGCTCCCAAGAGAAAAACATGTGTTCACATATGTTCTATAGGAATGTTCACAGTAGCATTATACATAATGACCAGAAAGCAGAAATAACCCAGAAGGCTAAATAAATAAAGGGTGGTATATCCATACAAGGGATGTTATTCAGTCATAAAGAAATAAAGTATATATACATGCCACAACATGGATGAACCTTAAAAACATCATGCTAAACAAATAGAAACCAGTTTAAAAAATCCACATCACACATGCCTGTAATCCTAGTTCTCCTGAGATTAAAGAAGGAGGATCGCAAATTTCAAGCCAGCTTGGATAATTTGGCAAGATCCTTTCTCAAAATAAAAATAAAAAAGGGCTGGGTGTGTAGTACCGTAGTAGAATGCTCCTATGTATTCAATCGCCAGTACTGGAGTGGGGAAAAAATTATATCTATTATGTAATTCCATTATATGAAATGTTCCAAATAGGCCGATTCATAGATAAAATAGCTTGGTGGTTGCTTGGGATTTAAAGAAACTGGGGGGTGGGGTAGCTAAGGGGTATAAAGTGTTCCACAATTGTGATGATGATTGCTCAAACTTTATACATACAAAAAAATTAAATTGCACACCTGATGAATATTTTTATTTTATGTGAATTATAGCTCAAAATAAAATGGTCAGAAAGAGGAAGGAAGAAAAAGAAGGCACGTGGGCAAGCGGAGACTGAAGCACACAGCTGACAAATACCATCACTGAGCTTTAAAAGCTGGGTCTAGGGGCTGGGGTCGTGGCTCAGTGGCAGAGCGCTGCCCTGGCACTTATGAGGCTCTGGGTCCATTCTCAGCACCGCATATAAATAAATGAATAAAATAAAGGTCCATCAACAACTAAAATATTACTTAGAAAAATAAAAAAGCTGGGTCCAGGCCTGAAGCCCTTCCTGTACTGCACCATTATGTCCTTCGAGAGCAACTTCCAGTTTTGTTAAAGTACTTAGCGCGAACTTTAGGACTAGAGTTCCTGTGAAAACAGACATTAAGACACGAGAGCAAAATGGTCGAGGAAACAAAGCACAGGCAGTGAATACGGCAGGCATGAGGCCCAGCCGCCTACCGCACAAGGAGTCCTCCTTTCCGTCAAGCTTCCATTCCCTCCACCTCAGGACACAAGGCCGAGGGCAGCCATATTTGAGCAATGGACCCACCCCCTGGTCACAGATGATTGGCTGCAAAGGAGGCCTGAGTCGAATCCAGCCAATCAGAGTCCGCTTCTGGAGAGCCGCATCCATCTCTGCGTTCCTGGAACCGGAAGCGCTCTGCACCCTTGGCCCCGGTGGGAGCCGTGAGTGGGGCAGTGGAAACGGACCCACGCTGGTGGGAAGATGGCTTTGTACCGCCTCGATCCAGCCCACTCCTGACCGGGCCACCGCGGTTCCCACGGTTCCACAAGGTACCCTGTGCCCTCCTTTTTCTTAAACAACCCAAGGATGCTACACTAACCCATAGCATCAAATTCAATCTGCGTTCAGTTACTTTACCCAAGTGAGGAAAAAAGGAAAGAAAAAGCGACCGCTGTGTGTGTGTCCCTGTTTTAAAGATGAATCTGCTTCCAGATGGCTGAAGCTGAGCAAACTTCAGCTAAAGAAACTGAAGCCCCAGTTTTCCTCCAGCCTGCACAGAGGGTTGGGTGTAGGCCACCATTTTCTACACTACAGAGGTCACTAGAGCAGCCCTCAAGAGACTGACTCTTCATGACACTGGCGATGCTAGGGACATATCTGAAGTCAGTATGGCCCATGTCAAGAGACCTAACCTTTTGAGGACCTGGGATGTTATTACAAAACTTAGATGTACCGAACGTTCAAACCCTCGGATGAAATTAACTAGGCCACAGGATCAGAAGGTGTACACTTTCCTTCCTTTCTTCCCAATAAAACCCCACTGCTTAAACTCTGGTGTATTTGAAATGGCCTGATGAGAAGTTACTGTGGATAACAAATGCATGTATGCCTTCTTGCTTTGGATCTACAATGTTTGCTAAAGCAGATCTCACATCCCCATCCCCCACTGGCAGGGAACACATGTGAATGAAAAACATTTACAAGAGGCGGCCTAGTCTGGCGACCAGAAGGAAGAGCTGAGTTGACAGGAGGAAAAGGGATGACTGAATCCTTTTCCCATCCCTCTATTTATGGTAGTCATTTGGCTCCAGGAAATGCTGAGCCCCTTCTCCCAGGACCCTGTTGGGAGTGACGCCTGCACTGGCTGACCCAGCCTGCCACATCCTCCTCCTGGCCTCAACAGCTCTCTCCTCATGACCCAGTAGGTCACTGGGAATCCAGCCTGTAAATGACAGTGCTTCTTAGAGGTCCCAGTCCAGTAAGGAAATTCAAAAAGGGAATGCAAAAAGCGATATATAATGAAGCTAGAAAAGCCCTTGTCATGAAGATGCTCCCGAACAGGCACATAGGATGGTGACAGGCAAGAAATCAGGGCTGGAATGAACACACTGGCCCAGGGGGTTGTGGCTTGCCTAGCTTAGGCTGTATAGCCAACAAAGGCAGAAGCAGAATCCAAGGTTCTGTTGCCCTATCCAGGGCTCATTCACCTCTTCCACACTCCAACCCAGTAACTCACATTTCTGTAGAGAAGTTTCCTTAGGAGGACTGGGGTCCCTTGGTTCCATATTCTTGTTGTAGATATTTGCTATCGTTTCCATGTGAGATATCCCCCCAAAGCTCATGTGTGAGACAATGTATGCTTAGAAGTGAGATGATTGGGTTATGAGAGCTTTAACCTAATAAGTGCATTTATCCAGATAGGAATTATCTGGATGGTAACTGTAAACAGGTAGGGTATGGCTGGGAGAGGTGGGTCATTGGAAGTGTGCCTTTGGGGTATATATTTTGTCTCAATAGCAGAAGTGTCTCTGCTTCTTGGTGGCCATGTCCAGACCTGCTTTCCTCCACCAACTCTTCTGCCATGATGTTCTGCCTCATGTTGGGCCCAGAGCAATGGATTTGGCCATCTATAAACTTTTCCTCCTCTAAAATTGTTCTTGTCAGATCTTTTCATCACTGCAGTAAAAAATCTGGTCAAATCTATGTTTCTTTTTTATTTTCCTTTTCCTTTGTTCTTCCCACCCCCAAAGCTTCTCTTTGTCAGCTGAGAAGCCAGGCTCTTCACAACCCAGACAGATTTCTGGAGTTAGTGTGTTTTTGTTTTTTAACTGAGAAATGTTCTTTGTTACTAGGATGCTGAGGGGTTTTTTTTTGTTGTTGTTGTTGTTGTTTGTTTTGTTTTAAGCAAGAAAAACCCAAGGGCTGGTGAGTATAATTCAGTGGTAGAGTGCTTATTGTCTAAAATGTATTAGTCTCTAGGTTTGAGTCCCAGAAACATTTTAAAAAAAAAAAAAAAAAAGCCCAGTTATCGAGTTATCAGGTAATACTAACTATGAGCTCCTATTAAATGTTTTTCCACAAAGAAACAGAGAATAGACCAAAGCAGTCATAACAGAAATCCACCTATGCCAGACTGAGTAGAGGCCATATTATTTCACACTCAAAAAGTCCTCTCCATTTGACACAGCGACACAGCACCTGGTGATCAACGCTTTTGCAGCTGACATGTATATACAAAATACCATGACCAAATTCATTTCACGCAAAAGAGAATAGATAGAGTGTCCTATTGGCAAAGTTACTCCTGGGCTTTGGGGAGTTAAAATTTCCTCATTCCCACACTGTTTGTAATCTTGCTTGGGTACTTCCCCACCTTCTGTGTTATTACATTCCCCACCAAGTCTAGCTGAAATCCCAACTTTTTTCCATAAAAGCTATCCTGACTACCCCAAGCTAAAGTTCTTCCTCCCTCATCTGAATTTCTATTAACGTATCTACACTTGATTAAATATATGTGCCTTGTGTTCTCTTGTTGTTGGCTTCAAATAGTATTTAAATATTTTTTTAATATTTATTTTTTAGTTTTAGGTGGACACGATATCTTTATTTTATTTTTTTGTGGTGCTGAAAATCTAACCCAGTGCCTCACATATGCTAGGCAAGCGCTCTACTGCTCGAGCCACATCTCCAGCCCCCAAATATTATTTAAATATTTTTATTTAAGGTTTCACATGTTTATGTTTTGACATCTCAGATGAGACTGCAATCATGAATGAATGTCTAACATTATTGGTTGGACATAAGTTGTTTCATTTTTATTTTTTGCACCAGGGATTGAACCCTGAGGCGCTTAACCACTAAGCCACATTCCCAGCCCTTTTTTATTTTGAGACAGGGTCTCACTAAACTCCTTAGAATTTGCTAAGCTTCTGAGGCCGACTTTGAATTTGTGATCCTTCTGCCTCAGCCTCCTGAGCCAATGGGATTACAGGCTTGTGCCACCGCACCTAGCTCACTGCATCTTTATGCTAGCCCCACTATTTCCCCCTTTATAGAAACCAATGTCTGGAGGGATGAACTTTTCCTATGGCTACATGATTTGAATGAATACTATTGGATTGGAGTTCAGATGCCTAACTAAGAGGCAGGGTACAGTCTTCCATTCCTGGATCCAGAGGAGGGACTCTGTGAATTGTTAAGAGCTGATTTTATTCCAAGCAGCCAGCGGGCAGTCCCTCTCTAGCCCTCCTCTACCTCCCTGCCCACCGTGCATGCCCTGGCACCAAGACACAGCCTGGCCGGCTTGCTGCACTCCCAGAGGCAGCCTTCTCAGTTATCATCTTGTGACTTCTTTTCCCCCTGCAGGCTTTCCTGATGTTCATTTTAATTCCACCTCACCAAACAGTACTACTGAGAAGGGAAGAAGGGCCACTCTGCTTGACTGTCCTGGCCTCCGGGCACCCAGACAGCCCTAGGGCCTACTCCAGCCAGGGCTGAAGGCTCACATTGCATCACCAAACAGCCCCTTGAATGGAATGCACCTGAAGGTCACGTTCACTTGCTTCCTGGCAGCCACCTCTCTCCAGCTGTGCTGCCTGAACACTCCTTGCTTCCCTACCCCCTCTCTCCCTCTCTCCTTCCTGTCCTCCTCTTCCTTTCCTCCCCCTCAGACTCCTTCCCACCCTCTTTTGCTGGCTTCTGTTCTTTCTTTCCATGAGCAGAGAGTTTCCAGGCCTGGCCCTCGGCCAGCACATTTGGACAAAAGGCAGCAATCTTAGAGGGAGACGTCATCTCCCATCCCCATCCACGGGGCCAGCACAAGAGAGCTGAGCAGAGGCTGCTCCCCTAGCTGCTCCCAGGTTCTGGGAAAGGAGCAGGAGAGATGGAATGTCATAGGGACTAAAGCAAAGGATTTGGAACCAGACAGATCCAGGTTCCAACTCCAGTGAACTCTTTTTTTTTTTTTTTTTTTTTTTAAAGAGAGAGTGAGGGGGGGGAGAGAGAGAGAGAGAGAGAGAGAGAATTTTTAACATTTATTGTTTAGTTCTCGGCGGACACAACATCTTTGTTGGTATGTGGTGCTGAGGATCGAACCCGGGCCGCACGCACACCAGGCGAGCGCGTTACCGCTTGAGCCACATCCCCAGCCCTCCAGTGAACTCTGAGAGCTGCAGGACCTTGGGCAAGTTACTTTCCTAAGCCTCAGTCCTCTCAGTGCTGAGAGCAGGACCTGCTTTGAAAGGCTGGAAAAGATGAAGTGAGAGAGCTCCCACAAAGCCCCAGCACAGGGCATGTCCTGTGAAAAGCAACCACAAATGTACTCCTGGTTACAAAGTACACCGAACCCTGCAGAATAATACCAACATGAATGATGACACAGAACCATGTGTTAAAAAATAACAATAATACCATCTCTTCAACTCACTCAGAGGGCTGCTTACCCAGCCTTGTTTATCTGCAAGTGTGGCAAAACTCTAAAACACTCTTCAACAGGGCTGGGAATGTAGCTCCATGAATGTAGCTCAATGATGGAGCACTTGCCTAGCATATACAAGGCTATATGGGTTCGATCCCTGGCACTGCAAACAACTCTCAAATGTATGACACTGTAACAATGTAATCATGCAAAAACTGGTTTTGAAATTTTTAGAGGAATTCAGGAATGGTGGCACACGCCTGTAATCCCAGAGCTTCAGGAGGCTGAGCAGGAGATTCATGAATTCAAAACCAGCCAACCTCAGCAAATTAGTGAGGCCCTCAGCCAACTAAGGAGACCCTGTCTCTAAATAAAATATAAAAAAGGAGTTGGGGGCTGGGGATGTGGCTCAAGCGGTGGCGCGCTCACCTGGCACGTGTGCGGCCCAGGTTCGATCCTCAGCACCACCTACAAAGATGTTGTGTCTGCCGAAAACTAAAAAATAAATATTAAAAAAATTCTCTCTCTCTCTCTTTAAAAAAAAAAAAAAGAAAAGAAAAAAGAAAGCACTGTAACCTAGATCTTTGGGGAAAAAAATAGGAGTTGGGGGTGTTGCTCAGTGGTTAAGGCCCCTGGGTTCAGTCCTCCGTACCAAAAAACAATTATTAGGGGACCTGACCCCATTTCCTTTACATTTCCTTTATAGGAGAAGCATGCACCCAAAGCAGTGGCCAGCATTCAGCCTCACAGGTTACAAGGCCAGCCTGAGAGTGAGGAGGAGGCCACCCTGAAAACACAGCAGCCTGCTGTCCTCACCACCTCCTTCCCATGCTCTTTTCCAGCTCTCTAAGAGCTGAGGCCCCTATTTCTGTTTGTTTACTCTCTGTGCCTGGCATTTTATATTCAGAAGATGTGCAGTGCCTGGAAATGTGCTCATTTTGATTTAGCTGAATTTCAATATATGGAAAATTATCTTTTGCCTGTGATTTCATTTAGGTAATCTGAGCCAGCATGAATGGATCTGAAACTAATCAATAAGATTAATCAACATGCTGCCCACAGTATCTATAGGAGGTGCTGAAGGAATGGTCCTATCTCAATCAAGATAACACATAAACCCAGTCAACCAAATGGCAATAAGAGATTGTAATCATTCAAGACAAAAAGACAAGATGAGTCAAGGGAATGCCTAATAGCATATTTAATAAAAATCACAATGTGACATTGGTTAAAGATTAAATTTAAACTACAGTGGCTAGAGTTACGAAACAAATATAAACTGGAGGAATTTAGAGGACAATGAAAGAAGAGTCACAGACTGCTTCAAAAAAGGAGGTAGAATTTGGCCCTTCAATACTTAGGTGGGTGATACGGTTTGAGTGTGTTCTGTCCCCTCTGAAACTCATCTGGAAATTTAATCCCCCTAATGAGATATTAAGAAGTGAGATCAGGTAGGACCCTTAAAGGTGATTAGGGCTCTGTCCTCCTGAGTGGGGCAATCTATGTATACAGTTAGTGGGGTATCTAGAGAATGGGTCTGCTAGAAAAGCCAGTTTGGTTTGGTCTCAATTTCCCGTTTCTCATTATATAATGCCAAGCACCATCTCAGGACTTTGCCAACAAGAAGGGTCTCACCAGATGCAGCTCCTGGACCTTGGACCAGAACCATGAGCCAAAATAAACATCTTTTCATTATAACATACCCAGTCTCTAGTACTGTGCAACAGAAAACAGACCACAACAGCTGTGTTCCAATAGCTGGAAAAGGAAAAGAATTCAAGGCAAGGTGAGAGCATAAAGAAAAGGAGAAGGTGTACTCTGGCCACTGTGATGACTGACCTAGTTGTGCTGGAGCATAGGACGTGGGTGGGGGATGGGAGAAGATGGAACACTCAGGTAGGCAAGACGTCAAGACGCTCTGAAAGTAAGAAGGAAGGTAAGGCGTCCTCCCCTAGAAAATGAAAAGGGCCTGATGGAGATGTGTTCTCTTTTGCCCATGTTAGGGGGAGAGTGCCACACTCAGGAGACACGTGTAGAGCAGGCCGTTGGAGGGGATGAACTGGATATATGGTGGAAGAACAGTTCCGCAGGGGTGAAGCTGGGAGGGTTCTTGTGAGCATGAATGAGCTGTCTGGGGAAGGAAGTGCAGAAAAGGCAGAGTGAAGGACCGAGGCATGGGTGCTCCTTCCTATCACTTCACTCTTGACTGGCTTTTTCACCTGGACCTTCCAGCTAGAAGGTGCAATCTGATGGCATGTCCCATCCAACACATGCATTAGACTTTTTTTTCCTTTTCTTTTTTTTTAAAGACAGAACTTGCTGTGTTTTCCAGACTGGCCTGGTACTCTTGGGCTCAAGCAATCCTTCTGCCTCAGCCTCCAGACTACAGGCACATGCCACCACGCCCGGCTTCTGGACTTCTCTACTAATGCCTAGTCCAGATCATGGGCTACAGGGAGTGATGCATAAATGTTTGTTGAATGCAAAACAACTGGTGAAGATCTCTGTTTTGAAAGACAATTAGGACAACCAAAACATATGGTGTCTAAGGTGAGGAAGATTTAAAATATGCAATTAAAATCTGACATGGGCTGGGCAGAGGGGCACACACCTGTACTCCCAATTACTCAGGAGGCTGAGGCAGGAGGATTGCAAGTTTGAGTCTAGCCTCGGCAATTTAGCAAGGCCCTGTCTCAAAATAAAAAATGTAAAAAAAAGGCTGGGAGGGTGGTGGTGGTGCTGGGAATAAGGCTCAGTGGTAGAGCACTTGCCTAGCATTCACCAGGCCCTGGGTTCAATTCCCAGTGTTGGGAGGCAGAATATTTACCAACTAGTACAGCAGCATCTCAATATTTTGACAACTGGCCCAAATATATCAGGGCATAGCAGTTTTTTTATATTTATTTTTTAGTTTTTATTTTTACACAATATCTTTATTTTACATTTATATGGTGCTAAGGATCAAACTCAGTGCCTCAAGCATGCTAGGCGAGCATTCTACCACTGAGCCACAACCCCAGCCCCAGCATAGCAGTTTTATACTAATCTTATTGGGTTTCAAGAAAGGAAGATCAGGAACATACAGTACATTAGCAAAATCAAGAACCAAGAGAACAGTGAACTGGCCGTTGATTTCTCTATTAGTAACCTGGAATAAAATTTCAGCAGATGGTTAGGAACCGAAGCCAGATTTCAGGGGTGTGGGGAGGACTTGAAGACCTGCCCCAGGGGACTCCTCCAGTTCTTTGCTTCTCTCACTACCCTGCAAATAACATCCTCCTTCTTTCTTCCTCCAATAAATAAGCAGCCTGAATCCCAAGTTGCATGTATACCTAGAAGCAACCACTTTACCCGCTTTCCCCACTCTTTGCCCCTGTCCCAGGCATGGAATCTTGGCTGTCCTGAGTTCAGGGAGGAAAGCTGGGATAAGAGGCTCCCTTGGCCCTGACTCCACGGAGCTGGACTCTCCAAGTGTGGTTGTTTTGAGAGGCATTAAGCAGTGCTCTCCTCTGACATTTTGTTTTCCCACCCCATTAGTCACTGTAGTTCACTGGGGGGTAAACAGAGTTCATTGGTCTCCCTTTGATGTCCTGGGAGCTTGTGGATGTTTGCTGATTGACACAAATACAAATGATGAAATGGACCAGATACAAAGGATGTCAGTTGTCACAGATGCCCGGAAGTTATCTTTGGGGTTAGATGACCACTGCTTCATTCCAAGTTGGAATGAATCTCACCTGCAGCTCAGAGTGTCGGGTGGAGGACTCCTGAGTACCAGAGAGCCAGAGACAACGCCCTGGCAGGGAAGCCCAGAGCACAAGCCAGTGCTTCAAGAAGCTCCTTTCTGTCTTCCTACCAGCTACCTTGACCGAGTCTGTGGCTGAGAGACTAGCCTTACTACAACCACAGCGGGTGCAAGTCCTGTGTCTCAGCTGCCCTCTCACTCCTGTGCAGGAAACCAAACCAGGGCATCCAGCATCTTCTCCAGCTGACTTCTCTAAGTGCGTGCAGCTTTTGCATTGATTTGGGGCATAATCCCATAAAACACTTTTGCTGGATCTTCTGGGGAGGTCTAGCCTAAATTGCCCAGGACTTGAGAACCAGAAATAAAAAGGCTGTTATGTCCTGCTCTGGTGCTTCCAGTTTGCTGGGGCAAGGCAGTCAGTTATGACTTTTCCAAGGGAGAGGTAGGGCAGTAGTACCCATCTCCTCTAACTCATTCAAAAGGAACAAGAAAGTCACATGTAGCCTCAGCTGGGGCAGCCATCCACCTGTCCCCTCCCCTTCCCTGGACTTAGGCTCCAACTCTAGGGGGATAAGAAAGACCAGAGGACAGAGGGATGAGATCAAGTCATCTCTACCTGGGGACAGTACACCTACCCCAGCAAGGACCGTCCAACCCTCAGCCTTTGCCACGAGATGCAGTTATAGGACGGTCCAGGTTCAGCCTGTTGTACATCAATTGACAACTCATTTTTTATGCTAGGCACAGGGGCACGTGCCTATAGTCCCAGTTACTCAGGAGGCAGAGACAGGAAGATCATTTAGAAATTTGGGGCCACCCTGGGCAATGTAAACCCATCCCTTCTGTTAAAACTTTTTGTTTTTAGTGCACGTTTCTGTTTTTATTGTTTGTTATTATTTATTTGAACTCTGGGTTTTCATTTCCCAGAAGAAAAGAGTAGAAGAGAGGAGGAGAGAGAGAGAGAACTCCCTTTTTGCTTTAGAAACTGACCCAGTTTGTGATTTTTTTAAAATATTTTTTTTCTAATTGTCGATGGACCTTTATTTTATTTATTTATATGTTGTGCTGAGAATCAAACCCAGTGCCTCACACATGTTAGGCAAGTGCTCTACCACTGAGCACTTAGTTTTTCATTTTTTTCTTCTTTTTGGTAGACCAGGAATGGAACCCCAGGCTTTGGATAAGCTAGGCAAATGTGGTACCACTGAGCTATACCCCAGCCCTGAAACCTATTTTAATGTAGCAATTCCACTTCTAGGGTTGGATTGTTTTCAGATTTTTTTTTTTTTTTTTTTGTGTGTGTGTGTGTGTGTGTATGTGTTACTAGGGATTGAACCCAGGGCCTTGTGCATGCAAGGCAAGCACTCTACCAACTAGCTATATCCCCAGCCTAGGATTGTATCTTATGGAATACTGGGACAAGGGCTGGAGAGGGTTTGTGACAACATCACTTATAATAGCTAAAATTGAAAACAGCCAATTGCCCATAAACCAGTTTTGTTAAACAAATTAAATCAATCCATATAAAGGAAACCTGGGAAGCTGTTATAAAGAAGGCTGTGTAAGCACTACACAAAAATTGCCCTCACAAAATGTTTTTACATTATGATAACATGTTGCAGACCAGTAAGTAACACTTGCCTCTATTTCTGTAAATAAACAAACATATCATATGCCAAGAAAAAATGTCTAGGAGGATTCATGATATATACCAAACAGTGCCGGCCTTTCAGGCAGGGGATAGTATAGAATAAACTTTCATTTCTCATCTTATTCTTTTCATGTATTGCTTAAGTTTCACAGCAAATATGATTTTCAGATTTTACATATGTATACATAGAAAATTTATATATATAAGGAAAATTAAAACTGTAAAGTACACTTTTTTAAAGACCAAAATAACAGAAGGAAACACATTTAACACTCTACTTGAACTGCTCTGACAAGCTCTTGGGGTGAGACCTGCAGCCTATGGAAGGCCTAGTCATGATAGAGTACAGCTGTGGTCACGGTCAAGGTCACGTCCACAGCTCCCCATCCCAGCCCCTTCCCAGCTCAATCCGTACCACTGAGGGACTCAGTGTTTTCCCTAAACTTGCTACAGATTGATTCACCCCTGCCTTCCCTGAGGCCAGGAGAAAAACCCATAACTTGGATTTCCACAGTTCAGCCAGTTAGAAAGGGGTCTCAGGCTTACCTCTCTTTTAGCCCCACTGAACTACAGCCAAGGACCAAGCAACAGCTCTAGGCCCCAGCTGGTAAAGAGCCTAATATTTAGGCAAATATTAGGAGAGAGAGCTGACAGGATAGATTTTTGCCCAAATCAGGCACTGATTTTTAACACCGGCCATAAAAGACAATCTGACCATCGTTTTCCATGTGAAGAATTGAGTTAATCACTCACCTTCTGTTTTTAAAGGGGTCCAGTGGCCTGGCAGCTTTTCTGCTGGGTGAAGTACAGAGAGTTTTAAGAGAGCTGGGGTAACCTTGAATTATGAGGAGGTCAGCTGGTTCTAGTGAAGGAAAAGGGGTTCAGGCCCAGATACACAGGATGACAGGTGGGCCCAGGGCTGGGTCCCCAGAGCCACAGAAGACCAGGGGTGCATGCTAAGAAGTGCAGCTGAGGACAGCAAGCTGCCATAGCTTACAAGGGTCTACACAACCAACCCATGAGAAAGCAGTTTCAGTAGACTCTCTCCAAGAAACACCACTCAGGCACAGCACCAGGGAAGGAACTGCTGAACCCTAGCTTCAGCAAGAACACAGGAGGACCTGGCAAGACCTCAGGGTAAGGCAGAGAGACCAGCAGGACACAGGCCCAAGCAGGGTGGGCCTTGGCCACTTACTACCCATGCATCCCCCCAATCCCAGCCCACCCTGCTTCTTTTGCAATCTGAGGTTTCTATCACTCCCGTGATGTTAAAGCAACTGGCTGTACCTTAAAATCATCTGGAGACTTTAACAAATGCTCATACCCAAAGCCCACTCTCAGAGACTTTGCTTTAATTGATCTAGGATGGGGCCCAGGCATCAATTATTTTGAAAATCCTCCTTCCTGGGATTGGGAGTATAGCTCAGTGATAGAGCCCTTGCCCAGCCTGGGAGGCCCTGGGTTCAATTCCCAGTACCACAGAACAGAACAGAACAATCCCCCTCTCTTGCATTTCAATGTATAACCTCATGGTACTCCAAGTTAAAAGAAAAAATTAAGAAACTTGATGTGGGGACAGAATTCTAGACCTATTCACTGTTAATTTAAGACAACCAAAGTTGACTAGAAGAAATGGTGTAAAATTTAGAAGGCACCTGAGCAAGGCATGAATCTAGATTCTGCAGGTTTCCTGCCTTCTGTGGACACCAAAGGGAAGGGCTGGCCAGGAGATCTCCTCACTTTCCTCCTTTCTCCATAACTTCCTGGTGTTGCAGCCAACAAGATTCTCACACTCCCGTCCTCCCCTGGGAGGGGATCTTTGGTCTTCAGAATCCCGCTCCCTTAAATGCAGGCTAAATGTCAGGTCTGGGTGCAGAAAGACCTGGACCACCCTGGGAAGTGGATTTGCCAATCGAAATGGAGCCCTAAATGCTGCTCCCACCCCACTTGCCTGTTGCCCTGTTGGTCAGGATTCCTAGGGGTTAGTTTTGCCAACGCCAGAGGCCCTGCCTGGCCCCTTCTCCAGGAGACTCAGCCCACCCACCTACGGCCACGCAGGATGTGTCTTCTTCCCTTGTGGCTGGGCATCCTGGGGGGTTTTGCTTTCTATATTCACGGAAATAGATGTCACTTCTTCCCTTGAGTGACCACTGTCTGCTCTCTACTGGGTTCCCTGGCTCTAGCAGTTCTGTGTCATGACTGTCCACACCCAAAGCTGACAGCCCTAAGTACGCTCCCCTAAGTCCTAAGAGGCAGATGGCATCGGAAGCAAGTCATGTGCAGTTCCATCTTCCTATCTTTTGTAACACCAATAATGATTTTTTTCCTTTTTATTGTATTATCCATATTTTTGTTTTGTTTATATAATGAAGACTTTTTTTTCTATGTCACTCTCTTAATCTTTACATAAAGTTCCCTTGATAAACTCCCAGCTGAGTTCAATTCCAGGAAAAAAATCTTGTTCTGAAAATTAATTTGTATGCTTTCTGTTGTCCCAAATCCAAAACTATGCAATCCAGTTTATTTTTGTTTGTTCCTAAGTTGCCAGAAAACTTAGAGCCAAGTTCATTGTCCAAGTATTGTGATCTGCTCAATTTGGGCCATTCAAAATGTCCACTCCTTTTGCTTTGCTTCTTCTCCTGGGCATTTTTGTACTTGATTTTAGTCTAAGTTACCTCACTCTGTGCCCAAAACAGTCCACAGCAGTGCCTACCTCTTGACCTTGGGAATCCTTTTGTCCTTTCCTGCCCCACCACTGCTGTCACCCTGCTCAGTAAGAATCCGGGTCTGGATGTTGCAAAGATTTGGTCTCATCCTCCTCCAGGTCTCCACCCAACATGAGTGAGCTTTCTAAGACACAAATCTGACCCCTGGGAACTCCTCCTCCTGAAGAGCCTTCCTTGCCCCGCCTTCCCCTAAGCCCTCCCAACACACACACACACACACACACACACACACACACACACACACACTCCTCCACTCTGCAGGCTTGCCGAGTCTCAGTGACTTTACATACACTGTTCAACAGAGCTGAAACAACCTTGACTGCTTTGTTTTCTCTGTAGAGAAGTTTCCAGGGTTTGGCCCAAGCATCAGCTCTCTGTGGGCCTTCCCTGAGCTGGGGGTCCCTCCTCCGGTCTTTCTCACTCTGTGGCTGGATTACTCACAGCCAGGTCAGACCAAGTTTTAATTTTGCTTCACTACTCAGTCAGGATGATGAGTTCCTGGAAAGAAGAAAGAGGTATTCTTCATCCCTGTGTTGAAGACATGGCTCAGACAGGGTTCAATTATCCCAGAATAAAGGACAGGATACCAGCCCCTCTGCCAGCCTTTTCGTTGTCCTGCCTCAAAAAAAAACGGTCTCTAGCCAGCACACCTGAATCCCAGCGGCTCAGGAGGCTGAGGCAGGAGGATGGAGAAAGTTCAAGGCCACCATCAGCAACTTAGGGAGGCCCTGTCTCAAAATAAAAAATAAAAGGGGCTGTTTGCCCTGGACTTCCTCTCAGAATTCCATTCTATGCCTCCCACCCCAAAAACTTTCTACTCCACTCTGGATGTTTCATATTGCAAGGAGAAATGATTATTACCCAACCTCATCTGGGGTGTTTAAGTCATCCCTTGAAGCCCTCTAAGCACAAGCCAGAAGTCTGCCTGCACCTTCCCCAGCACCAGCGGGTGAAAGCTGGATCTCTGCTCTTCCCCTGCTCCAATCCACGGCCCTACTGTGCACTGCTCAGCTTCCTGTCCTGGCTGCTCACAACACAGGTCTTGGTTCTGCTTGGCGGTCAGAATCCAGATCCTGTGACCCTCGTAAACCTGATCATATCCTGTGTTGTTAAGAGACTTCCCCTAGACTTCATCTGTTCCCAACTCCATCCTTAGGGAAAAAGAGGGAGAAGTAAGATTCAATCATCTTTACCTTCCTGCTTCCCCAAGACTGCAAATTCCGACCACAGCGAGGGGGTGGGGGCTGGCTGCTCAGGCGCCCCGATCTTCCCCCCGCGAGCGCACCCGCGCGCACTCACACTCACGCGCACTCACACTCACGTCCTCTGTGGCCCAGCACCACGTAGTGCGGTGACCCCGCCCAGTTTCTGCAGGTCTCTGGGCGAGGGACCGCGGCTTCCCGACCCAGGAGGAGGTCTGGATCGCACTTTGCTAAAGTCCGCGGACGGGCTGAAGCGCCCCGCAGGACCGCGCCTCGGCGTCCCCACGGTCGGCCGCCAGAGCCCAGCGTCCGCGGTCTGCAGAGAGCCACTTCCCAACTCCGGGTTCGGGCAACTCGAGCCGTTTCCTGCCTCCAGCCTCCAGTGCCCGGCTAGGTCCCCCAGCTCACCCCGCTCCCCGGGCCCCGCCCTACCTCCCCGCGGGCGGCGGCTCCGCGGGCTTCGGGGTGCATCTCGGGGACGTCCGGGCGCGCCGAGGCTGCGGGTGGCTCGGCGCGGGGCCGGGCAGTGGCGGGAGCCCAGGGCGCCATGGCCCGCAGCCCTCCGCGCCTTTGTCCGCGCGGCCTCCCACGGCCGCCGGCGAGCCCCTGGGGTCCCTGCTGCGCGCTCTCGTCGGGTCCCCACCGCCCCAGGCCTCGGCGGCGCGCTCCTCTGGGCCGCCCGGCGCCCCTCCCGCCAGCCGAGAACTGACTCGTCGGGCTGCCCCTTCCTCTTCCTCTCGCGGCGCGGCGACGATCTGCCGTGACGCGCGCCCCCTCCTCCCGACCCATCCCGCCCCGGCTCCAGTGAGCTAATCCGCAGCTGGCGGGCGCCCGGCCGGTTGCCACGGCAACCCCTCTCCCAGGGCCCGCCGCCGAGGGGAGCCACGGTAAACAGGACCTTCTGCCGGACTCGCCCCCTCGCCTTTCGGGGGTGGGAGAGAGATGGTGGCTTAACCCCTTCTATGCTGAAGACCACCGCGTGGCAATCTCCATTCCACCTGGGCCAGAGAGCCATTGGCACGATGCGCCCAGCTGGGAACCAGACCTGGACTTAGATGCCACCGAAGGGTCACTCCCTGGTCCTCGCATTGCTCCGACCGGTTAACACAATTATGGGACTGGACTGGGCCTGGGACACCCCAGGCAGAGTCGGGCACCACACTTGCCCCAAGCTGCTTGCAATCAGGCGGAAGTAATGACTGTCTGTCATAAGACAGGCAAAGAGGGTTTGGATAGAAGGAGCAGGGCTTTTGTCTGGAAATGCTCCCAGAGGAGAAATGACTTTTAAGTGTCCACTGCCTTAACATAGGACACACATTCGAGGCACAGGGTTGCAGGCTTTGGGATCGCCAAATAAACGTGAACACACACGTGAAAATGCTGTGGGCTTCCAGAAGGGAGACCCGAATACAAACTGGGACATTTGAGGAAGTTCCCTGGGGCTTTGATTGGCAGAGGATCTTGAATGATGAATTGGGGTAAGTGGAGGGGAGATGGAGGAAAAGAAAGACAGTCTAGATGGAGAGAAGAGCATGAGCAGAGGCAAAGGGGAGGTTGGACACACGGAATTTATGTACAGATGAACGGTGTGAACCGTGTGAACGGTGAATAAGGTCAGATAGGTGGGCCTGGCCAGATTTCAAAAGGCCTGGATAGAATTTAGATTTTATGCTGCAAGCAATGGGGAGCCATGGGAAGTTTTTGAGCAGAGGAGCGCCCAGATGAAAGGGAGATTTTGAGCCTGGCAGTGGCTCTATACTGAAGGAAAACCATTCTTGCCTTTAGCTCAGGTACCTTCAGAAGGGTTTAGCTGCCAGAGGCCTAAAGTTTAGGCAAGGGGAAAAAAGAAGAGAGACTTAGCCTTACACATCCACAAAAGAGGTGCTCAGGAAAGAGAAAATAAAGGGCTTCGAATGACAAGCAATGTCTGGGAACCTGAGATTTGAGGTACTTGTTCAAAGTCACAGGAGAGTCTGGATGTGGTGGCACATGTCTGTAATCCCAGAGACTCCAAAGGCTAAAGGAGGAGGATACAAGTTAGAGGCCATCATGGGCAACTTAGGGAGACCATATCTCAAAAAAAAAAAAAAAAAAAAAAAGGCTGGTGCTGAGGATGTAGCTCAGTGGCAAAGCACCACTGGTTCAGTTCCTAACAACTCCCCCGCCCCAAGCCAAAAGTCATAGTCACAGCTAAAGGTTTTGATCATATTACGAGCTCTCTGAAACTTTTCTAGTCCTTCACACAATACTCATTTCAACTAAGCACAGTGAACTTTCAGAATACAAATTTGCAAAGTGGAAGCATTAGGAAAAAAAAAAGGAAGCATTTAAATTATTATTTTGTTTTCAGAAGCATCATTCCATATGTTTTCACTTTCTAAATAAAGATCAGAAGTGTGACTTTTTGACTGGTTAAAAAGCCCTCAGTGTATGGCAACAAGCTGCAAAGTCCAAGAACTACTGAGTGGAGAGTGCAGCTGGTCCCTCCCCTGCAAAAAGAACCCAGGGGCCTTTGAGTGTGTGGCTCCCCCAATTGCTATTTCAATGCATCTTAGGTGTGCATGACAAAGAGTAGACCAGAAGGCTAGGGAGCTTCTTAGTGACAGCTCCTAAGCCCTACTGTTACTCCTTCATCTTTGAGTTCTGGGCACTAATTTGTTTTTGAAAAATGTCTCTGCCTCTGTTCTCTGCGCATATTCTTTACTGCCCAGTTGTGCTATGACAGTGGGACAGTGCAAAGAGACCAAGGAAGACCCTGGAGATGGGATATGAGATGTAGTTTATTGAGAAATGCTCACGAGGAGAACACAGTTATGTTGGGCTGGACAGATGTACCTCTGCTCCAAGCAGTGCCTTTGGCACCTCACCAAAATCTCCAGTGGTGATGGGCTGGACAGGAATAGCTCTGCTGCATGCGGTACCCCGGGGTATCTCACTAGAAAGTAGCATCTCTTCCTGATCACAGTGCTTTGCCCAGGGGCAGCAGCCTGGATGAGCACTTCCCTCTCCACAGTGCCCTGGTCACCTGAGTTTCTGCAAGGAGGGAGGTTTATAGGTAGGTTACAAAGGAAGCATCAGTTTAGATTGTTTTGTCCCATTGTATGATCGGCACCTTAAGGGGCACTTGTCCTGGCATGCATACAAGAAAGCCGTTTTCTACAGATAACATTAACTTGCCCTAATTCTCAGAATACGTGAGAGAAAATCAGTGTCCTTCAAGATAATATGTATCCAGATATTCTAGCCCAGACCTGCTTTCATTGTTCCCTTTATTTGACTAGGTTTTAGGGAACAGAAGGGGGTATTCAGGGACATGGTATTTTATTTTCTCTGTTTTCTTTAAGGATAACACATTGGACCAGAGTCTGATGAGGGATGACAGGTGGAGTCTCTGCTTTTCTAGTTTCTATCTCTGACTGTATCTCTTAGTCTCAGACTCCCAGCTACTTCCATTGCACAGTCATCACATGACTCTGTCACCATGAAAGGGGTCCCACACCAGGTGCCATGGTGCAGGAGGAATACAAGTTCAAGGCCAACCTGGGCAGTTTTAGCAAGGTCCTCAGCAATTTCATAAGATGCTGTCTCAAAAATTAAATAAGGCTGGGGGTCCAGCTTGGTGATAAAGTATCCCTGGATTCAATCCATAGTACCAAAAGATAGATAAATAAATAAAAGGGATCTCACACATTGCTCACTGCTCTCATTTCCTATGTGGCCCTGCCCCTCATGGCTTCCAGGAGATATATATATATGCATGTGAACACTATACCTTTAATTTGTTTATTTTTATGTGGTGCTGAGGATGGAACCAGTGCCTGACATGTGCTAGGTGAGTGCTGTACCACTGAGCTAGAACCCTAGCCCCTTCAGGAATTTTTCCAGCTAATAATACCCTGGTCTCTCCCAAGCCCTGGTTTTCCAGCTCTGGAAGGCAGGGTAGCCTTTCAAGTTGGGTGCTGTGTGCCAGAGTCTATAAGACCTTGCAGGAGTCCCCTCTTCTCCCAACTCATGACCCCCATGACTCCCACAGTACATTCATGGTCCACCCTGCCTCTCCTTGGCTTCTCTTCACGTTGGAAAATGAGGCCTGGTGTGGGAGGTATGGTTATCCCTCTCTATTTACAGGGGATTGGTTCCAGGACCCCCTGAGGATACCTAAATCTTTGGATGTTCAAGCCCCTCCTATAAAATGGCACAGTGTTTGCATATAATCTACATACATCCTCCCATATACTACAAATCATCTCTAGATTACTCTGGATTACTTATATTAATTAAGTCAATTTAATTACTGTTTTGGGGGGAGTATTGGCGATTGAACTCAGGGGCACTCGACCACTGAGCTACATCCCCAGCCCTATTTTGTACTTTATTTAGAGACAGGATCTCACTAAGTTGCTTAGTGCCTTGCCTTTTGCTGAGACTGGCTTTGAACTCGTGATCCTCCTGCCTCCTGGGGTTACAGGTATAAATATTATTTTCAGTAGTTGTTAGGTTGTATTGTTTAGGGAATCATGACAAGGATGACAAATCATGATAAAAAGGCTGTCCATGTTCAATTGTATATGTATGTTCAACTATTTTCCACGTGTAACTGGTTGACTCTGTTGATGTGGAACCCACAGATATGGAGGGCTGAGGTGAGATGAAGAAGGCAGAATTGGTTTTTTTTTTTTTCTGAGCCTTTAATCCTACTTCCTGCATGCAGTGAGGCCTGGACACTGCAGAACATCTGTTACTTCCTCTCCTTCTTCTTCCTTCCAATGTCCCATTGAAGAGCACAGGCTTGGGACTGGATGGCCAAATCCATCTCTTGAGCAGGTTGCCTGGGCCTCTGAGTCCCAGCGTCATCACATACAAGATGGAAATAGCACAGTTGCATTCTGAGGCCCAAGTCAGATCATCAAGAAGAGATCTTCTGTCAGGTTTGTGACAAGTGTCAGGCAGCAGGGGCCTTACTTCATCTCAGGCATCAGGGAAGTGAAAGGGCCTGCAGGGGTCCATGAAGACCAGCCCAATCAAAATGGGACAGAGTTTCAGAAAGGGCCTATGGACATCTCCCTCAATTTGTTATGTTTCTGCTGGGCACGGTGGCGCACGCCTCCAATCTAAGGCTGGTGGATCTCGACTTCAAAGCCAGCCTCAGCAACGGCAAGGTGCTAAGCAACTCAGTGAGACTCTGTCTCTAAGTAATAGACGAAGTAAGGCCAGGCACAGTGGCACATGCCTGTAATCCCAGAGGTTCGGAGGCTGAGACAGGTGGATCACGAGATCAAAGCCAGCCTCAGCACTGAGGCGCTAAATAACTCAGTGTAGACTCTGTCTCTAAATAAAATACAAAAAATAGGGCTGGGGGTGTAGCTCAGTGGTCGAGTGCCCCTGAGTTCAATCCCGAGTACACCCTCCCACCCCTGCCGGAAAAAAAAAAAAAATGTCACATTTCCACTGAGATTCCTTCTGGAAGCTAAAGATTTTCTGAGCCTCTTTTTTGTCTCAGGCACTTTTACGTGTCATGTCACTAAGTCCTCCCCACAACCCTGAGCAATTAAAAATCAATCCCCACCATTTTGTGGATGGAAAAGCCAACTCCATAAGGTTATTTGAGGTCACACAACCCAGGCCCCATGTGGCTCAACCCATGTCCTTTGAGTTTTACCACTCGATGCCAGGGCACAGCTCTCCCCAGCACCACCCACTTTATTTGCGGGGGTACTGTGGATTGAACTCAGGGACATTCAACTTCTGAGCCACATCCCCGGCCCTATTTTGTATTTTATGTAAAGAGAGGGTCTCACTGAGTTACTTGTGCCTCACTGTTGCTGAGGCTGGCTTTGAACTCACGATCCTCCTGCTTCAGCCTCCTGAGCTGGTGGGATTACAGGCATGGGCTGTTGCACTTAGCAGCACCACTCACTTTGAAAGGAGATTGCTGGGACAGTGTCCAATTCATATCCTGCTATGTTTCTCAGGACATCCCTTGCTGGACTCATCCTTTTGAGACCTGGTTCTCCAGCTTGGGTCACTGGGACCCTCTGGTGCTCACATCTCTTGGGTGGCAGAATCCCTCTTCTATCTCATTACCTGCCTACCAGGCACAGTGGAAGGCACACACAAGGTAGTTGATTGGCAAGAGGTTTGGTTACTTATTTATTAGCTGGCACAGGAGGAAGAGCTCCTATCTATTCTTAGGTCCACAGCATTTGGATGAAGTGGAGCCAAACGGGAACTTACCTGGGAGCAGGGAAAAGCGTAGACTCACCTCCACACACCCTTGTGGAGCTCCAGAGGAGCCAGCTGGAGAGCAGCTGGACAGCAGTGCCAGCTCCCTTCAAGTCTTCCACAGGCAGCTACTACTTTCCTCCTCATCCCACCTCAGCCACCAGCCTGCCTCCCCCCTCCCCCAGGAATCAAAACCAAGTCAAGCATCCACCCAAACCTCCTCCCCAGGCTGGTGTGTTCTTGGTCCCTATCAGATGCAATCCAGGAGGGTGGGAGGGTGGGAAGGAGAGGCACAACAGAGGCCAAAGTGTGAAGAGCCCCAAGGCTCCTTTGTCCTCCTCTGGTGCTAGGGGCCCAGTCTTTGGTAGAGACAGCTTTGTCTTCTCTTCCAGGATGCACCTCTGTGAAGACTGGAAGACTGGCAGCTGTGGGGGGCTGAGGAGGGGGTGCTGTAGAGCAAATGGCCTTTGTTTATTACCCCAGGTCACCGACACTTGTCAGGAAATCTCAGAGAATTTCTGAATTGGCCAATGACACAGTAATACATAACTCTTGGCCAAGAACCATTACTATTTCATGTCCACCCCTGCCCCCTCCCAGCTTACTTTGGAGGATTTTTTAAGAAGAATTAAAGTGTTTGTTCAGGGGTGGGTAGCAGGGCTTTGCTCAGTGTCAGAGTGTGTGACCAGCACACATTAAGCCTGGGTTCTATCCCCAATGCCAAGGGGGAAAAAAAAGCGGGATGGCACACACCTGTAATCCCAGCAGCTGAGAAGGCTGAGGCAGGAGGATCACAAGTCTGAGGCCAGCCTCATCAACTTAGGGAGACCCTAAGCAATTTAGGGAGACCCTGTCTCAAAAAAATTGAAAGGGCTGGGGATGTAGCTCAGTGACAAAGTGCTTCTGGGTTCAATTTCCAGTACCTCTCCCGCCAAAAAAGAATTAAAGTATTCATAACATCAAAAGGATTAGCGTGTTGGGGTTGTGGCTCAGCGGTACAGCGCTCGCTAAGTGCCTGCAAGGCGCTGGGTTCGATCCTCAGCACCCCATAAAAATAATAATAATAAAAAATAAAGGTATTGTGGCCATCTACAACTAAAAAAAAATTTAAAAAAAGGATTAGTGTTTTTAGGATGAAAAAGAACTAAGTCATGCACTAGATTTGCCATGTCATTTACCATTAAGCAAAGTCTCAAATATCAAGCCTGCAATGCTTAAAAACTTTTATACTTACCTTTTTTTTTTGGCTTCCTTTGGGGATCCAGTTGAACATTGAGGAAAGGAACAAGAATGAGAACACCCGGATGCCCTTTTAAAGGCATGCACTTCTTTGGGGAAGCGGTTGTCATTCTTTGTGTCCACTGTGATTCTAGAAGACAATAGGTTGTCAGGACAGCCAAGTCCCGCTCTTCTGCATGCTGTCCATACTCAGGGCACAGAGATTCTACATCCTGCTTCTAGACATCTTCCTCATCTGGTCCAACCAGCCAATCTCCCCAGATTCAGGAGCAGGGAAGAATCCCCACAGAAGTGTTTAATCACACAAGGTCATGAGCTGGCACTGTACCGGCTGGCTCGAGCCCTGTCAGCTAACTTTTCCCCTATTAAAACCCTCCTGAGGCTGTGATCTCAGTCTTTAGACTACCAAATGGCTGTATATTACCACACTGCCCCTCAGAGGCCACACACCTTGCTTGGAGAACGTTTTTCCAGAAAGCCCTAATATCTGACCACTTCCTACAATTCAGATCAAATCAAATTAAATCAAAATAAAAAAATTTGCCAGTCAAATGTGGTATCCCATGCCTGTAATCCCAGCTACTCAGGAAGCTAAGGCAGGAGGATCACAAGTTTGAGGCCATCCTGGGCAATTTAGTGTGACCCTTAGAAACTTAGCAAGACCCTGTCTCAAAAAAAAAAAAAAAAAAAAAAAAGAAAAAGAAAGAAAGAAAGAAAGAAAAATAAAAAAGGGTTGGGGCTGGGGCTCAGGGCTTGCCTTTGGCCAATTTTTTTCCCCCTAGTCCTGGGGGGAAAAAAAAAATTGGCCAAAGGCAAGACAGGTGATGTCTGACTGCCCAAGCTGGCACGTGACCTCAGGAAAGTCATTTCCTTTCTCTATGGTGGCAGTTGCTAGGGAGATGAGGCTAGGCCGGCTTTCAGATCCCCCCAACTCCAGCTCTTCAGATAGGCAGAGGGCAAAAGCTGCTGCCTGTTCACATCTTTACTCTATTTTTTCTTTCTGAGTAGGCACCTGGTAGTATTAATGCTTCTCAGAGACTGCCTAAGAATAAATCCCAATACTAGCTTCTTTAATAGAGGAAGAAACAACCCACCCATGCTGGTACCTTGATCTTGGACTTGCCAGCTTCCAGACCTGTGAGAAGTATATGTTTCCTTTTTATAAACCAGCCAGTTGTTTGTGGTGTTTTGGTATAGCAACCTGAACAGAACAAGACAGGGGATGTTGCTGGTGTCAAGTGAGGAGAGGTCACAGATGCTGCTAAGCATCCTCCCCAGGAAAGCCCCCTTCCACACACAACAAAGAACAATCCTGCACGGAATGTCGGAAGTACAGAGGCTGAGAACTGGACCAGCCAATTCCCTGCTTTGCCAGGACTCAGTACTTGCTGCGTGTCACATCTGCCATATAACAACGTTATATGGGACATGCTGAAATCACAATCATTAGGTTTATATGAAAGGAGAATCAGGACAGACTGGCTTTTGCATGGCTTTCCTGGTCTTTTCCTTTCCCAGCCGGGTCTGGAAGCGGAGGAGCACGGCTGCACTTCATAGAGGAAGAGTGCCACCTAGTGGGACTAGACTGAACCGAGGCAGGGACCTTTCCAAGAACTAGAGACTAGTAATAATTGCCTGGCTTTCTACGGTTGAGAAGAGTCTGTAAAGCCAATGATTGTGATTTCAGCATGTTCCATATACCCAAATGAGGAAAAATAGGCCACTTACTGAGCGCTTCCTATGGCAAGGAAGTCAGCTGCCATCACATTTGACAAGAGACTCAAATACAAGTGGAGACTCAAATGCTAGTGGGAAAGGGTCCCAGAGACAAAAAGAGGTTCTAGTGCACTGGTGTGAGAAATTGTTGGCGTGGGAAAGCTGCAAGTGAGGGTATCTTACGATTGATTTGAAGAGGACATTTGGCTCTCCAGGGTTGGTTCTGAATTGGAAGTGGAGTTAAAATTATGGCAGGTGGCTGTCATTGACCAAGTAAGTCCTAATGTTCTGGGCATATGGTGGCAGAAGTCATGGGTCAGAGTTCTACTATCAGAGATGGTTTGGCTCTTGTCTCTTTGTATGGTCAATCTCTTAATTCATTAATCACTTTATTTATTTATTTTCATCTTTTTTAGTTTAGATGGAGAGCATGCCTTTATTTTATTTATTTATTTTTAGGTGGTGCTGAGATTGAACCCAGTGCCTCACACATGCTAGGCAAGTGCTCTACAACTGAGTGACAACTCCAGCCTCTCATGAATCACTTTAATATGTACACTCCTGCTGTTGCTAATCCTGAAACAGATCACATAAAGTTATCCACATGAGAAGTGGCTTCACTTCAAGCCAAAGCCTGTGATTTTTAAAGGCTGCCCTTACACATTTTGACTGAGGTTCATATTTGGTTTTTCTGGGCTGGGGTGTGGCTCAGTGCTCAGTGTGGCATGTTGTGAGGACCTGGGTTCCATCCACAGCATTGAATAACAACAACCACTCAACCAACCAACCAACCACCCAAAAAAAAACACCCTACATATTTGATATAACTGGTTGCTTTTGCTGTCCATGATGTCTTAAAATGTATGACATCATTCTCTGATGTAACATAGACCCCAGTAATCCTTCAATAATCCTCTTTATGGCACTACTCCTTCACCATCACGACCACCACCATCGCTACCACCACCATCTCACTCTTTAGAGATGGAGCCCAGGGGCCCTTAACCACTATCAAATTCACCACCATGACAAGATCAGAGATTTTCAAACTGTGTTCCCAGGACCAACAGCATCCGCCTTACATGGAAACTTGCTGGAGATGCAAATTCTCAGGTCTCATTCCGAACCTACAGAACCAGAAACTAGGGGTGGGGTCAGCCCTCCAGGTTGTTATGATAGATGTTAAAGTTTAAAAGCCTCTGTTCTAGGTGAATTTGTAGGATGCCACAAAGGCTTTATTTTAATGAGATCTTCCACAATGCATCCTCCAAATTTGTGAGAACATGTGTGTCATATGAAGAAGGAGAACAACTTTTACTTATCTAGATAACAAAAATGACCATATTTGATAGCATTAAGTGAAACATGGTGCTAAGCACACCATAGACATCTTCTGGTTTGCTCCTTGTGGGGCAGGTACTATTCTTAACCTGCACTTTGTAAATGAGGAGTGGAGACTCAGAGAGTTAAGTAATTTGCCCAAGGGACAAGGTAACCCAGACTCGGGACTGAAACCAGGTTTACTGAGCTCCAGAATTTTTATTTGTAACTACTGATAAAAATACCAACTTCTAGAATCATAAATGTATGTATAGAGGACTTGTAGAATTTTTAGTTGAGCTAATTGAACTTCCCCATTTTGCTTCATAAAAGCAAGGGTCCAGAGAGAATTGCTTGGAGTCACATTGTTAGAGGCCAGTGGTTTCAAATGAAGTCTTCAAGTAGGTATGGTGGCCCATGTGTATAATTCCAATGACTCAGGAGGCTAAGGCAGGAGGATCACAAGTTCAAGGCAGTCTTGGCAACTTAATGAGAGCCTATCTTTAAATAAAAAAAGGCTGGGAGTGTAGTTCAGTGGTAGAGCACTCTGGATTCAATTCTCAGTACCATAAAAATAACAAAAGTGAAGTTCTTTATAAACATTTTGGCAAATAAGACATACACGAGACTTCTGTGCACCTTTTTTTTGCTGGGTTTCTCGCAACTAAAACACTCAGGGGTAACTCCAGGGGAACTGGGCTAATTGGGCTGCATAGAATAACCACACAAGAGACAGATACCTTTTTCTTTGGGGTGGTGGCTCCACGTTTGAGAGAGCTGACCCCTTTTATTGAGGAGAAGCTATTCAAATAAGGCAAGGGGTCAAGTTTCAGGGGGCTGAGTCTTGATGTCCACTGTCAGCAGGTTGACTGACATCTACGTAGGCCACACCCAAAGGCACAGTAAGATAAGGGGACACACAAAAGGTGTTTCCATGGAACATTCTATCCCAAACAGGGCAAGGGGTAATATTACAAAGGAACAGGTGAGCATAGCTCCACCCATGGGGCTCTAGGAAGACACGCCCATGCACAAAATGGAGAAGGGCAGGGCAGTCTGGCATGGCTGCTGCAGGATGCCTCAATCACCCAGCTGGGGAGTCTCCCACATTTCTTCTTATTTTTTTGTGGTATTGTGGATTAAAGTCAAGGCCTTGCATATGCTAGGCAAGCACTCTACCACTGAACTACATTCCCAGCCCTCTGTGCACAGCGTTGGGATAAAGTAGGTAAATGATTCAGGAGAAAGAAGATATTAATGGCGAACTGTATTTCCTTTCTTCTTCTTTTTTTATTTCTAATTTTTCTGGTACTAGGGATTGAACCCAGGGGTACTTAACCACTGAGCAACATCCCCAGCACTTTTTTATATTTTATTTTGAGACAAAGTCTCACTAAGATGCTCAGGGCCTCAGTAAGTTGTTGAGGCTGGCTTTGAACTTGTGATTCTCCTGTCTCAGCCTCCCAAACCACTGGGATTAAGACAAGTGCCATGGTGCCTGGCTTGACTGGCCATATTTCAAACAGTGTTAGGTATGATGTCTGCCCTGGGAACAGCAAAGGGTGTGCAGCATCTTTCTGCCATAGGAAATAGATTGTTAGTTAACAACATAGGAGCCATTGGCCACTGCCCATTCCTGACTGTATCAGCTTCCCAGGTACACATTTATGGATACTCCTAAGGCTACTGAGTGGCCATATTACACTGCCAGCAGTGGACATGGGACATGGGTCATTTCCTGGAGGCCCTTCCACTTGTGATGCTCTCAACCCTTGACCACCCTTGACTAGACTTTTGAAAGTCTCTTACCATGTAGAGATAAAGGGTATTGATTAGAGACAGCTATGGTAGCACAAGGCAGGCAGACTCTTGAATGCCAAATGGCAGAGAAGATGGCTGTAGGCTTGAATTACCAGCCCCATCAGTGACCGACCGTAGGGCTGATTCCCAAGCTCCATTGCCCTCTCCCTTGGTCAACAGGGTCATCTGACCTCCCTTTGGTTCTTCAAGGTCACACACACACACACATACATACACACTTCAAAATCTTACAACAGAGATTGGGCATGCAGCTCAGTGGCAGAGTACCTGCTTAGTATTCAAAGGGCTCTAGGTTCAATTCCTACCACCTCAACAAAATAAAACCAAACCCATTCTAAATTCCTTTCTATTCTAGGGTGTTTTGTTTTTGTAGTACTGGAGATTGAACCTAGGCCCTTGCACACATTAGGTAAGCTCTCTATCATTGAGCTATGCCCCAGACCTTTGTATTTTTTAAATTTTATTTTGAGACCGGGAATTGCTAAATTGTCCAGGTGATCTCCAACTTGCTGGGATTGCAGCCCAAGCCACCTTGTCCTGCTAGGACTTTATTCTTCTGGCTCCTTCCAGGAAGCACCCCCAGCCAAAGCTGCTCCTTCCAATGTGTGTCTCCTAGTCTTCATTGCTCTGGTGGATCTTGTCACACTTTGAAATTGCACATTTAGGACCTTTCCTTAAATGATTAGCCTCTGAATGCTGGACCTAAGTATCCACTACCTCAAGCGGAGAGCAAGACCTAGCTCAATACATATTATTGAGATTCAACATGAATGTCCAAGAGGATTTGTTGAGCTCACAAAGTATTATTAGTTGCATGAATGAACATGGCCTTCTTGGAGCCACCTCTCCATATCCAAATGCCATCGCCAAATCACTGCAGTCTGGCATTCCCAACCATCCAAGACACCTCCCACCTTCCTACCCCGGACCCCACTCCCCATCCCCGGGGGTCTAGCAAGTTTGAAAAGCAGACCTGTGCTCAGAACCTGCCTTCAATTCGTGATGAAAGAGAAGAAGCTGTCAGAGGAGAGAGTCACAGGAGAAGTTGGGGAAGGTGCTTCTGTTTTGCATTAAATTTCTTTCTGGAAGCTGGGTGTGGTGGCGCAGTCCTGTAATCCCAGAGACTGGGGAAGCTGGTGTGGGAGGATCCCAAGTTCCTGGTCATTGGGTTTAATCCCCAGTACCGCAAAAATAAATAAATAAAATTTCATTAATAATAACAAGAGTTGCAGCAAAAGTAATAATTCTGTTTCTGAGACTCAGGAAACCTCCGCCCGTGTTCGCGCTGCGTCCACTTTAAGGGGCGGCTCCGGGGCGGGGCGGCAGGGCTGCGGGAGCTCCCGGAAGCCCAGGGCCGCGGCACCCTTCCCGCCCGGGGGCCCAGGCCCTGGTCCCCCTTCAGCTCGCTCCCCTGCTAGCCGGCTCCCCTGCCCACCGCCCTGCGCCGTTCCTCGCTCTCCTGAGCCGTCCTCTCCGCACACCCTCCCGGCCCGGCTCCCGGCGCCCGGCGCTCTGCACCCCGCCTGGCCCTCGGCGCCCTGCGGTCCCCCGCCTCCCGCGTCCTCGGCGCCCCGCCCCTGCTCCCCGCCCCTGCCCGGCCCTCGCGGGCCTCGCACCTCTGCGATCTCGCGGCCGGCCCCAGCCTGTGGTGACCCTGCGTCCGCCCCGCCCTGTCCGCGCCCGCGGTCCCCTCTGCAGGTCCCTTGCGGCCCCGGGCCTGACCGTCCGTCTGTCTGTCCCGGCTCCCGCCGCTCTACAGTCGTTTCATCTCGGGCATCCCCCACTGGGCGCCGGGGGTCGGACGTCGGCCGGTCTCGGGCCTTAGGCCTAGGCGAGGAGCCCGGTGTGGAGCGTGGCCGCTTGGGCAGCCCCTCGGGCGGCCTGGGGGTGGCGTGGGTGGCCCTGCGGAGGCAGGACGAGGAGCAGGGCTGAGCTTGGGCTGCTCCCCGGAGGCGGGGTCGCAGCATCGCCGCACCCAGGACTCCTCTCTGCCTTGCTCACAGCGTCCCCATAGATGCCTGCCCCTTGACCGACTAGGCTGTGGGCCTCGGGGAAGATGGTGACCCCCTGGCGCATCTCTGTTAGGTTCTGTTGGTCGCATCTAAGGTGTTTTGAGCTCCGAAAGGAATTTGGTCTTCTCCGACCCTTGGGGTGTTATCGCAATACCAAATTCTGTTGGCTTCTCCTGGGCACTTTGCCCAAACTCATCTCAGCCTATGGGGACGTTGGTGAGGGGCCCGCTGACAGCTTGTGTCAGCGAAGGGCTCACTGGAGTGACTTGGCTGAAAATGGGCCAGTGGAGAGGGTCTCCCAAGCTGGCCCGCTCAGCTCTGTCTTCCTGCATCTCCGTATCTGGCTTCGGGCTGGTGCTCTCTTGGCAAAATTCTTTCCCCTCCTCCTCCTCTACCCTCTCACTTACCTGGCTCCCAGCCTTTCCTCACTCTGGCTCCACCTACTTCTGAAAGCCACAGAGACCTCGGGCCCAACGTATATTAAACTGGGTCAGTGGGCCAGCACTCGGCGCGATCTCTTTTCCGAGGCTTTCTGTGCCCTGTTCTCCAAGCTGCATGTGCGAGTGACTCCTCACCCTTGGACCTATACGGAACAGTTCCTCCGGCAGGCGTTTGGGGAGGACTGGGGGAATGTCTTGTCTTTTGAGACCCAGGAACCTGTGGGTTCAGGCTGCGTGGCCCAGGTGTACAAGGCATTCGCCAGCACTGCCTTCCTGGAGAAGGATCAGAGACTTGGTCAGGCCGCCTGCCTGCAACTTTCCTCAGGAGCTAGGGCAGTTGGTGGCCTCAGGGAGCTCTTAGGACACTTTGAGAAGGAGCAGAAGTCTCCAGGAAATCTTGCTGACCAGTCATTTCTAGAAAGGCTGCTTCTGCCTAAAGCTGAACTGGTTGGATCAAATGCAGTCGTGTCTCAGGCCTCTGGCCACCAGGATCACCTCATCCCAGTGGCAGTGAAAGTAAGTGCTCTGAAAGTAAGTGCTTCAGCCAGGCCCTTTCCATCTCTGATAAACAGTTCATATCTTGCCTACCCACTGAGCTCTCCCAAATTAGAAACATGCCTTCATGCAAGTGCCCCCACATTTTATCCATTCACAGGTTAAGTATCCCTTACCCTAAATGCTTGGGACCAGAATTGCTTTGGATGTTTTTTTTAAATTTTTAAATATTTGCATATTCAAAATGTTTATAGCAGCAAAATTCACAATAGCCAAACTACGGAACTAGCCTAGGTATCCATCAGTGGATGAATGGATAGAGAAAATGTGCGCTATATACACAATGGAGTTTTATTTAGCCATAAGGAAAAATGAAATTATATAATTTGCAGGAAAATGGATGAAACTAAAGACAGATGTGTTAAGCAAAATAGTCAAACTCAGAAGGTCAAAGATGGTATGTTTTCTCTCATATGCAGAAGCTAGAGAGGAAAAAGGAAAAAGAAAAGTGTGGCAGGGGAAGCTCATGAAAATCAAAGGGGGATCAGTAGAGGAAAGAGAACAGAAGGTGGGAGACACAGAGGGAGGGGGGTGTGCTAGGGAGTGATTTGGCCAAATTATATAATATTGTGTACATGAATGAATATGTAACTACAAATCTCATTTTATTATGTATAACTATAATGTACCAATAAAAATGTGGGAAAAAACCCAAATCAGATATCTTGGGAATGGGACCTAAGTCTAAACATGAAATTCATTTATGTTTCATATTGTCTTATACATAGAGCCTGGAGGTAATTTTACATAGTATTTTTAGTGTACCAGGGTTATGATTTCCACTCATTACATGAGGTCAAGTGTGTAGTTTTCCACTTGTGGCATCATATCGCTGCTTAAAAAGTTTTGGATCTTAGAGCATTTTGGGTTTTGGGTTTTTGGATTGGGGATGCTCAACCTTTGTTTCTTTTAGCTTAACCAATATTTGAATACCTGTAATGTGCAAGCTATTTTATTTCTGGGCTTCAGAAGCAATGGTACAAATAGTCTGATGGAGGAAAATTAGGAGGATTTGGAGTTTGCTACCTTTGGGATGAAGGAACCAACATCCTGGGGCATAGTGGGGATTGGGGCCACTTCTTTGCTCTGTGAAGAAGCCATTTGGCTCTTTTTAAGGTGGGACCCTGCACTGGCTAGGTAAATGTGTCCTCCTGATTCCTCCTCCTGTCTCACTATTCCTCTTTCTGGCAGGTATTGCACCCTGGCCTGCTCGCTCAGGTGCATATGGACCTGCTGCTGATGAAGATTGGGAGCCGAGTCCTTGGACTTCTGCCAGGAATCAAGTGGCTTAGCTTGCCTGAGATTGTGGAGGAATTTGAGAAGCTTATGGTTCAACAGGTGAATTCTTCCCTCAATTGTAAATAACAGCTAACATTGTTCTTGCCATCAGCAGCTGCTTAGGGAATGCTGAATGAATAATTTCCCAGTATGTGGTGAGCATGATGTATTTAGTCAGTGTGGGTAACACTAGCTGACAAAACAAAGAACACCCAAATCTCAGAGGCTTCATGCAACAAGGCTATTTCTTGCTTTTATATAATTAAACTGAGGGAAGATAGGGTGCTGTTCCATAGTTATTCAGGGATCAAATTTCCTCCCAAGCTTTGCACTACCATCTTCAGCATGTTTCAGGGGAAATGGGAGGCCTTGCAGATCATGGAAGAGATTTTGTAACTAAGTCTGGAAGTGGGGAACATCACTTCTTCCCAGTATAGATCAGGGCTTTGATCTCATGGGCCTGATGGAATTGTGGGGAGCTTAGGAAATAATGTTCCTTTGTGACTGGGAGAAAATTGAAATGAATTTGAAGGAATATATAGCATTAGCTCTGTTACCATCAGAGACTGAACTCCAGAGTGAGAAGAGTAATTAGCCAAGTTGCACTTTTTTTTTTTTTTGACTTTGTTTCCAGGGATTGGTGAGAAGATAAGGATTTCTTCCCTGTTAAGGACTCTTGGGACATTTTTATAAACCAGACTTCATAAACACACCATGGGGCTAGTCTGAGTCCAGTAGACATCTGCACCCAATCTGATGGTGCAGGACTTGGTAGGTTTTCAGAAGAGTAATTAGCCAAGTTGCACTTTTGTCTTTTTTGACTCTGTTTCCAGGGATTGGTGAGAAGATAAGGATTTCTATAAGTATATATAGTATAATAAATATATACTAAGTCTTCCTTTGTATCGTCTGATTTAAGATTTTAAGTCCCAGGGATTCATGTTAGTCCATTTGGGCTGTTATGATATGGAGAGCTTAAAAGCAACAACAGTTTATTTCTCACAGTTCTGGAGGTCAAGTTCAAAATCAAGGTGCTGGCAGATTCAGTGTCTGGTGTCTTTTAGCTTTCTGGCTCATAGGTGGTACCTTTCTACTGTGTTTTTGCATGGTGGAAGGGGGTGAGGGTTTCTCTCAGGCCTCTTTTATAAGTAGACTAAACCATTCAGAAAGGCTTCATCTGCAAGACCTACTCACCTCTCAAAACCCCCTGATACCATCACCTTGGGGGTTGATGGCACTGGATCACCTTAGGTATGGAGGGAGGGGAGATGGTATGGTCTAGTGATTGATAGGTGACTGAGAACAAGAGGACTGGACAAAGTAAATTCAGTTTAGCCATAGTGTTCAAAGGTCTCTGGGCCTCCACAGAATGACGTCCAGATGTAGTTGAATTTGACAGTCTGGAGGCTGGTATTCTTGTCTGGCCCAGAGAACAGGATGCTGTCATCAGGGGAGCTGCTTGGGGCATGTCCAGGCAGCATGGTAGCCAGATGTCAGGAGACATGGGCACTGATCTGGCCAAGATGGACAGTTAGAAAGGCAAAGGGGGCCCACAGAGAGGGAAGAGCAGTGACTGGAAGAAGAGAAGTTTGGAAGGAATGGGCCTCAGTAGCACCACAGTGGAGCCCAGAGAGGATTATTAAGATAAAAATGGGAGCCAGCTGGGCATGGTGGCCCATATCTGTAATCCCAGCAGCTCTGGAGGCTGAGGCAGGAGAATTGCAAGTTTGAAGCCAGGCTCAGCAACTTAGTGAAAGCAACACAGTGAAATCCTATCTCAAAATAAAACATAATAAGTGTTGGGTGGGGCTGGGGATGTGGCTCAAGCGGTAGCGTGCTCGTCTGGCATGCGTGCGACCCGGGTTCCATCCTCAGCACCACATACAAACAAAGATGTTGTGTCCGCTGAAAAACTAAAAAATAAATATTAAAATTAAAAAAAAAAGTGTTGGGGAGCTGGGTGCCATGGTGCTCACCTGTAGTCTCAGTAGCTTGGGAGACAGAGGCAGGAGGATCGCAAGTTCAAAGCCAGTCTTGACAACTTAGCAAGGCACTCAGCAACTCAGCAAGACCCCGTCTCTAAAATATAAAAAAGGGCTGGGGATGTGGCTCAGTGGTTCAGCACCCCTGGGTGGTTCAATCCCTGATGCAAAAAACAGGGGGTGGGTGGGTATGGTTTGTGCATGCCTGTAATCCCAGCTACTTGGGAGGTTGAGGCCGAAGGATGGCAAATTTGAGGACAACCCCAGCAAATTAGTGAGGCCCTAAACAATATGGAAACCCTGTCTCAAAATTAAAAAGGGCTGAGATAAATAGCACCCTTGGGTTCAATCCCTAGTATCCTCCCCAAAAGAGATAAAAATGGGAGGCTGGTAATTCCAGTGACTCAGGAGGCTGAGACAGGAAGAGCCTAAGTTTAAGGCCAGCTTTGGCAACTTAGTGAAACCATGTCTCCACCTAAAAATTAAAAAGAACTGGGGGTATAGCTTAAAGGCAAAGCACCACTGGGTTCAGTCCCCAGTACTGTTAAAAAAAAAGTGGGGCTAGTCCTTTGAGTCTGGCAAACACAAGCCATTGGAGTTTAGTGGTGGCAGTGTTATTGCAGTGGGTAGGGGGCAGGGCTGACCTTCAGATGGAAGACTTGGGCTGCGTGGAGGTAGCCCCAGTAGAAGAAGAGGGCTGTAGGACTGGCCAGTTGAATGTCACTGGACTGCCCGAGAGGACAGTGAAGCCAAACTCTTGGGAGATGGGGCAGGGGATCCACTGGCTGGTGTAAAGGGGGTGGGTGGGCAGGAAGGTGATAGCACAGAAGCAGAGTGGCTCAAATCCTTCTAGGGTATCTGCTGTCTGCAGCAGCTTAGAGTTCATGTGGAGATTTGGGACTTCTGGGCAGCTGGGGAAAATTATTTTTTGAAGTGAAGCTAGGATCAAACCCAGGCCAGGGCCTTGTGAATGCCAGCCAAGCACTCTACCAACTGAGCTATATCTCCAGCTCTTCCTGGGGAGTTCTGCAAGAAAAGCTGGTAGAAAAGGCAGGGTGAGTCTAATGGCTTGCCCCTCTCTGGCATTTCACATGTGACTAGCCCTCATCTTTTCTCTTTATTTCTCTAGATTGACCTACGTTATGAAGCTAGGAATCTAGAACATTTCCAGCGTAACTTCCGGGATGTGACATCTGTCAAATTTCCCACCCCTCTGCGCCCCTTCGTCACCAGGGATGTGTTGGTGGAAACATATGAAGTGAGACTCTGTGGTGCCTTTCACTCCAGCAGCTGGCTGCCCCTGTGAAGGCTTTAGTTGGGAGAGAGGGTGTGATCCTTGCCTGTAAAATCAGGAGGAGCTGGGAGATTGACAGGAGGGGAGGCAGTGGCGAGTTGGCTAAGAACTTGCCCCCAGCCTCAGACTCCTTAGATTTAAAAACCTACCATATTATTTGCTGGTGACCTAGAAAGTAGAGCAAGAGTTCCTGCCCCACAAGGTCGTCTCTGGAGAGAGTGACACGTTGAGTGCAAACCATTCACCACGGAGAAGGTGCTCTGTGTCACCATTGCCTTAACTCTCCTCTGGTCCTGCTTCCTCTGTAGAGATGGTAATATGAGATCCAGGGTCTGAGAGGAACCATCCACTGTTCCTAGCTGTGTGACCTGAGCAAGGCACATGAACTCTGGACTTTTATTCTTTTATTTAATTAGGGATAACAAGATCTATCTCAATAGTTGCTTTGACCATGAATTAAACAAAGACATCTAAAATGCTTATTTATCAGTTCCCCATTCTTCTGGTTTCCCTTTCTTTCCCCTTTTCCCAGTTGAGGTCCCAGAGCTCCTTTGTGGCTCTATTGGCCGATCCTTGACTGGAAGCTAGCTTTCTCCACACTTGGTTCCGTCTTTTTCCAGGGCACCAAACATCTCTTCCCTAACAGTGGCACAGCTGATGGGTTTTCTTTCCAATAAACCTGAAACTTGTCCTTTGAAAAGTGTCAGAAGAGAAATGTAAGCAGGTTAAAATTAACGTGTGGATGACTGATTCCTAAGGGCTCTGAGAAAGATCAGACTGTTTGGGTCCATCCCTGTCAGTGGGAGGCAGCACTAATGTGGCATGGGGGTGTGGAGCAGCAGGAATGGGGTGAGCTGGCTAGGGTAAAAAACTATTTTCTCTCGGGGCTTTCTCCAAGGAGAGCGTGCCTGTGTCCAGTTACCAGCAGGCAGGAATTCCCATTGATTTGAAGAGGAAGATTGCGCAGCTGGGGATCAACATGCTCCTGAAGATGGTGAGCTCTTGGACTGGCTTGGGTGCTCAGGCCCAGCGCAGTGGTCAAATTGGTATCAGAGATGCTGGGTCTCTGCTCAGCATCTGGGAAGGAGGGTGGGTCAAGCAGGAAGCCACATGTTGAGGAAGTGTACTCTAGAAGTTAGCTGAGCCCACCAAATGCTCATAGGAACCACAGCTTCTGCTGAGCACTTTCTCTCTAGTGTGCATCTAGTGTGCAGATGTGGAAACTGTGGTGAGCAAGACCTGCCTAGGTTGCCTAGAGTTCAGACAAAGAGCCACGATAGTAAATTTTTTGGGAGGGTTCTGGAAACTGAACCCAGGGTTTCTTGCATGCTAGATAAGCTCTCCACCACTATTCTAAACCCCCAGTCCTTTTATCTTATTTTGAGACAGGACCAAGTTGTCTGGGCTGACCTTAAATTTGCAATTCTGCCTCAGCCTCATGAGTAGCTTGGATTATGGGTGTATTCCACCACATCTGGCTGTATAAAAAAAATTTTTTCCCCGTAATATTGGGGAGTGAACTTTGCTCTACCACTGAGCTACATCCTCACTCATTTTTCTTTTTTATTTTAAGAAAGAGTGTCCCTGAATTGCTGAGGCTGTCCTCAAATTTGTGATCCTCTTGCTTCAGCCTCCTAAATTGCTGGGATTACAAGTGTTTGCCACCCTGCCTGGCTTGTATGAACTTTTTTTTTTTGGTGGTGCTGGGGACTGAAGAACCCAGGGTCTCATTCATGATAGGCAAGCATGCTACCAGTGACTATATACCTAATTCCTCAGCCCCTTATTTATTTATCTATCTACCCATTTATTTATTTTTGGTACTGGGGATTAAACCCAGAGATGCTTTACCACTGAGCAACATCCCTAGCCCTTTTTATTTTTTTATTTTAGGGCAGGATCTCATTAAGTTGTTAGGACCTCATTTAGTTGTTAATACTGGCCTTGAACTTGCAATCCTCCTGCCTCAGTCTCCTGAGTTGCTGGGATTATAGGCATGTGCAATTGTGCCTGGCCCTCAACCATATTTATTTTATTTTGTAGTTGTCGGTGGACCTTTATTTTATTTATTTATATGCAGTGCTGAGAATTGAATCCAGTGCCTTACACATGCTAGGCAAGTGCTCTACCACTGAGCCACAACCCCAGTCCTCTCAGCCCCATTTTTAAAGAAATATAGTTCTATGAATTTTAGGAACATAGAGCTTTGAGAGAAACAATGAATTATTATTATTATTATTTATTTATTTTTTTAGTTGTAGTTGGACACAATATCTTTATTTATTTATTTTTATGTGGTGCTAAGGATCAAACCCAGAGCCTTGCACATGCTAGGTAATCGCTCTATCGCTAAGCCACAATCCCAGCCCAGAATAATTATTTTTTAATTAGAACATCAATGAATCAAGTCACAATGTAAAAATAAAAATAAGTCTTTTGAAAGGTAGTCTGGTCTGCTTTACTTTGAAAATAATTTTTCTCTTGAAAACTTTTACTTAGCTTGTCCCTGCACACATTCTGAACTGATGACATCCCCAGGCTTTGTGAAACAGGACACCTCTTTACCATGTCACCCTGAAGCCTTTTCTGCATGTAGCTTGGTGGTGCTGGGTAGTAAGGGTTGACTCAGCCTTGAATGGTGTCATCTCTTTCCAGATATTTGTGGATAACTTCGTGCATGCAGACCTTCATCCTGGGAACATCCTCGTCCAGGGTGCTGATGGACCTTCCTTGAGCCATGAGGCACAGCTGCAGCAGGTGGATGTCTGTGACACCCTGGTGGTGGCCATGGTGCCAGCCTTATGCCCCCTGCGCTTGGTGCTGCTGGATGCTGGCATTGTGGCTGAGCTGCAGGCTGCAGATCTGAGAAATTTCCGGGCAGTTTTCCTGGCTGTGGCCATGGGGCAGGTGAGATCCGCTGGGGTGGGATCTGGGATCTTTCATGCTCTGGGGAGCTGTGTCTGTCTTAATGCAGGGCTCCTCAATGTACTCATTCTTCTAAGTGCCCTTGTTTGCCAGGGTGCTGCCGCTAGACATAGTGGAGTGGAAAGGAGCAGATGACACTGAGCTTTGTTGTGGGTCTTCATTCCTGGCACCCAGGTCAGGCCAGTTCTGAGCAGTTTACGGTTGGTAACCATGGTGTTATGGCGAGATTGCAATAAATCACCAAGTCAATTTTGGAGCAGGAGGTGGAATTTATTCACCAGCTGTCTGGTCTAGAGGTTGGCTGCAAGTCTGTACTCTTTGACCCCCTTTAGGGATTATTGCAAGTCTTTCATAGTTCAAAACCACAAATAAAGCATAGCTGTTGCTATGATTTAAAACAGTAAAGATATGAGCTGGGGTTGTGGCTCAGTGGTAGAGCACTTGCCTCGAAAAATAAAGATGTGAAAAAAATAAAAAATAAATAAAACCACAAAGATCATGAGATCTAGAATCATAAGCAGAAGGGGAAGTGGGTCAAAACGACCTTAGTTGAGTACAATTAAAAAATGGTTACTAATGTCTAGACAAACATTCTATGACATTTTATATGGTTAGGGTACATTGCATAAGTACAGTATATAAAAATTGCCATTTATTTGTTGCCAAATATGTTATGCTAAGCAACTATTGGCAGGATTTTCCCAAGGGAGAAGCATTTCTTACATGACATGGAGTCTCAAAGTAAAATGGATTCTGCCCATATAGCCTGGCCCATAACATTTGGAAGGAATTTCTCCTTTTCAAACACTTTGTATTCTAGTAGTTTCTCTTCCTTCCTCAGCAAATGCACAGGTGGGCAGTAGGAACACCAGCCTCTTGACCAAATAATGGCTGTCCTGGTCTGTGCCTTCTGCTTCCGGGACAGCCAGTTGGGAGAAGCCACCTTATAGAGAACATACCCTCCATGTGGGTCAAAACACACTGGGATCTTTGGTGTGGGGAATGTGAGTTGTTTGTCAGCCTTTCCCTATGACTCGGAGGGGCTCCAAGGGTTGGGAATTATTACTAGAGAAGAGGCCTTCAGGAACTTACTGTTGAATCCACGTCAAGGGTGACTGTGAAGACATTCTCTGGCTGTCTGTTGAAGAATTCTCTTTTTCCCTGGGTGAAAGAGAACTGGTTTAAAAAGAATAAAATAAAAAAAGCAATTGGGCAAAATAGCTCACACCTGGAATCCCAGTGACTTGGGAGGCTGAGGCAGGAGGACTGCAAGTTCTGGGCCAGCCTCAGTAAGTTAGGGAGATCCTTCTCAAAATAAAAAATTAAAAGGCCCAAGGATGTGGTACAGTTCTTTTGGGTTCAATCCTTGGCATCCCCCCTCCTGTCAAAAAGATGCAAAATTAAGTTGAGTTGCTGCCTAGCAGGGTTCTGAGGAGAACAACCGAGAGTGGAGGCTGAAATCACTTTGAAAGTGTGACCTGAGGTGCAGTAAAGGTGGGGCCAGGGTAGTCCTCTGTACAGATTTGGGTGAAGGACAAATGTCTCAGCCCAAGGAGGAAGAGCAGCATTCCTGGAGCTGTGCTGTGGGACGTGATGGGCATTCTTCATGATCACTGGGGATGAGCTAAATGTCCCAAGAGACTGTGGGGGTTTTGATCAGTATGGTCCCAAGGGAGCAGGGAGAAGGCCCAGGAGCTGGGGCAGACAAGGGGAGGCAGCTCTATTTGGGCAGGAAGAACCCATTAGAGAGCCTGGCTACTCCAGTGCAGCAGGAAGGACCTTGTGGCTCAGTGCTGGGCCACATGATTGGCAGCAGAGAATAAGCAGCAATCTCAGTGGAACAAGTCTCGGATGCCCACCACTTGAAAGTCAATATTTGGCAGATGAGAGTCAATATTTGGTAGGAAGGGATCAGCTTTATTCAAGAACTGGCTCTGAAGGAGAAAGAGGGGCTATCATCCTCCAAGCTCCATCTTGGGAATGTGGTTCGGGGTGCAAAAGGTTTTTACATGGAGGAAAACAGAAGTCAGGCAGAAAGACTATGTGCTGAGCAGGGTCTTCCTCACCTAGGGTGTGCATCTCTTCTTTCTTATTCCCAGGGGAATGGATCCCAATCTCCTGGGCAAAAGGGTGGACTATAGGGATTTAGGAGAGGTAACAACCTTGCAGAAGGGCAGAGGGAGGGATTCTGCCCTCCCTTCTAAACCAGCTGCCCTATTACAGCAGGACTCAGATTCTGGCCCCATGTATGCCCTATGTGGCCCAGGAAGGCAAAGAAGAGTGTGTACACCTTTGCCTTGACTGTGCCAAGCAGGGCCCGCTGCCTAGAAGAGGCTTTGAAAGACTGTGGCCAGTTCCCAGGTCTAGGTTTGTATACTCTACCAGGTTGCTTTTCTTTTCTTTTGCATCTTTAGGGTCATAAAGTGGCTGAACTCATCCTTCATCATGCTCGGGCCAGTGAGTGCAGGGATGTGGAAGGGTTCAAGGCTGAGATGGCTGCACTGGTGACTCAGGCCAGGAAGAATACCATCACTCTGGAGAAGGTGGGCAGGTCCAGTGGGTGCTCATTGCTCTTATCTATGGACAGAACCAGTCCCAGGTCTAGGGAAGGCTTCTTTGTTGGCAGAACATATGTGAGTGTCTAGGCAGGAAAAGACAACAGAGCTTTTCCTCTCCCCATTCTTCTAGGAGGCCCACTGCAATCTCTGACTCCTTGGCTTGGGTACTCCAGGTGGCCACTGTGGCAGAGACCCCTCCTTTATGGGGTGTGGTTGATCCAGAGAATGCTGAGTTTGTAGGGAGGGAGTTTCCCAAGGATATGCCCAGTGCCTGCCCTGTATACTACACACATTCCTAAAAACCTGCCTGTGTAATCCCCAGGGTCATGACCCACAGGATTGTGCAGGAGCAGGTCAGCACAAGGAATGGCCAGTAGCACTTTGTTGATGACATTTCAGTTGTGATTTTTGTGTGTGCACTGAGGGATGGCTTGGCTGGCCTCCAAAGCTTGTCCTGAAGGCACCTGTGACGAGGTGGGGATCATGGGGTGGTGTCCTTCTTGGAGTCTGTTGGATAGTCCTATTCCTGCCCACTGGTGTGTGTGAGTGAGCATGGTGGGAAGAGGGGTGGGATGGGGTCCTGGAAGGGGGAGAAGTGGTTCTTGAGTTCTCTGTGTCTGTACTGGCTCCTTCTCTTTTTCAGCTTCACGTTTCCAGCCTTCTCTCCAGTGTCTTTAAGTTGCTGATGGCTCACAAGGTGAGGCCCAGTCTGAGGGGACATCACTGGGGAAGCCAGGGTGGGCAGGGCTCTTTGGAGAGCACTTTCACCACCATCCATTTGCATGTCTCCTCCCGTGGGCTCAGCAGGGCCTTTCCTTCAACACAGGGTTAGTCTGTATCTGTCAAGCCTGTGCCTCAGTCTAAGTATCTGTGATATTTAGATGTAGAAAAGCGAGTTTAACAATAACGGCCCAACTCAGGCATTCCTTGCTTCTCACTCCTTGTTACCATACTTCCCCCGAAGCTGGGTCATCCTCCCTCAGAATCTTGGACCTAACAGAGACCAAACTCCAATTGACCAGTGAAGGAGACTTTGTTTTTTGCCAAGAAAAGGAGAAGCTGGAGATAGACTCACAAATCAACTTCTCCACTTGTTGGGATGCTGGAGGTTACAGCTATTGGGTTAAAAAAAAAAAAAAAAAGAGAGGGAAGGATAGGCTAAAAAAGGGAAGGAATATTCACGTGTTTTCTTAGAACAGGGAGAGGTGTTTCTGGCAATTGGGGCACCATCTATTTTTCCTCCTTTCATGGTTCTCTCTGGTTGTAGTCATGGCAACTGTCCCTTAGATCCAGATAGTTTTCGCTAGTCTACCTAAAGAGGGACTCTGGCCTTCAGGCAGTCTGCCGTCAAAGGTAAACAAGATTAGAAAGGCTGGGGACATAGCCCTTTGGTAGATTGCTTTCCTCGCATGCTCAAAGTCCTGGGTTTAATCCCCAGAACTCCAAAAAACCCAAAACTAATAACAACAAACAAACACCCCCTGCCAAGATTAGGGTGGGTGACACCTTGGCTAACATTAATGAGGCTTGGAATTCATCTGAGTCACACTTAGCTCTTTCCTGAGTGGGGTAAAGCTCTACCCAGGAAGCAGGTGCTTCTTGTCCTGATGCCCTAGTGGACTGACCTGGACCCGTCCTGCTGCTCTGATTCCTGGGAGCAGGGAGGCAGGATTGAGGAGTGACGGGGTGTTGGGAAGAATGTTATATAGATGGTAAAAATCATGTGGGCCAGGTACAAGAGTGACTGAGGGGGGACAATAACATGATTATCCAGGATACCCATCTTTATCAGGCAGTTTCAGGAAGAACTGCTATTTTTCTGTTTCAGGTAAAGCTTGAGAGCAACTTTGCCTCAATTGTGTTTGCCATTATGGTGTTGGAGGGGCTTGGCCGCTCACTGGACCCCAAGCTGGACATCCTGGAGGCAGCAAAGCCCTTCCTTCTCAAAGGGCCAGCATCCTGTTCCTGACCATGGCAGTGGGCACGCAGTGAAGGCTGCTCCCAAGGGCCTCTCCTCTGGCAGCTGGAACTTTTAAAATTGGGGTGTGTGGAGGGCACACCACTGCTTTCCCTGTGACTTGGTTTTGGGGTCTATTTAGAAAGTTTTGGGTTATTTGGGGAGTCAAGGGAGGGAAGGGTCCATTCAGTTGTGGAAGTGGGGCCTTGTGCCAGGGATACTATTTTAGGAATAATGGTCACCAGAGAAGGACAAATATGTTCAATTATTTTGTTTTCCTGTTTTTTGTTTTTCCTTTTCTTTTCTTAACCTTCTATAGTCCCTGGTCAGGTGGGTCCTGCTGATATTTAGGTTAGAAAATGCCCTAAAAGCCCTGCCTGTGGTGCATGCCTATAATCCAGCAACTTAGGAGGCAAAGATAGGAGGATTCTAATTCAAGGCCAGCCTCAGCAACTTGGCAAGGCCTTAAGCAACTTAGGAGATCCTGTCTCAAAATAAAAAATAAAAAGGGCTGAGGATGTGGCTCGGTGTTAGAGCACCTCTGTGTTCAATCCTCAGTCCCCCCCCCCCAAAAAAAAAGTGATAAAAATCCTATAGCCTCAATAGTTTTTTTCTTTTTTTTGATCACATAATCTTTTTTTGTGTGTGGTTCTGGGGATTGAACCCAGTGCCTTATGCATGCAAGGCAAGCAGTCTACCAACTGAGCTATATCCCCAGCCCTGATTATATAATCTTATTGATAAAAATTTGAAAGTATGCCATGCATGCACACACACAAACACACACAAAAAATTATAAATTTTATATACACCTTAAGTTCTCTACCACTGAGCTACATCCCCAGTCTCCCAGTCCATTGCTAAACTTTTTTCTTTTTATAAGGTAAAACAAAACAGTGGGGCTGGAGACATAGCTAAGTAAGTGGTAGAGTGCTGGTCTAGCATCCAGTGCCCTGGGTTCCATCCCTAGCACCACACAAAAATTAATGTGGCTGACAACTAGGGACAGGAGCCAAAACATCTTGCCATTTTTCCTTCTCTTTTTTTGTGGTTCTGGGGATTGAACCTAGGGCTATATACATGTTCGGCTAGCATTCTACTATGGAGCACATCCCCAGCCAGTTTATTTTTAAATTTTGAGACAGGGTCTTGCTAAGTTGCTTAGAGCCTCACTAAGCTGCTGAGGCTGGCTTTGAATTTCGAATCCTCCTGCCTCAGCCTCCTAGCTGCTGGGATTACAGGCATGTGCCACGGTGCCCAGTCCTGCCATTTTCTTTCTTTCTCTAAAAAAAAAAAAAAACATTTATTTTTTTATTTGTAGTTGAACATAATACCTTTATTTTGTTTATTTATTTTTATGTGGTGCTGAGAATTGAACCCAAGGCCTCGCACATGCTAGGCAAGTGCACTACTGCTGAGCCACCACCCAGCCCTGCCATTTTCTTAATAGTTCCTGGCTTGGGCATTCTTGTTGAGTCTGAGGTTGATCTGCAGTGTTGTTTTGCCCCTCTCCATGTGTGAAAGTTACTTTTGGTTCATCTCCATATATAGTTACCATAACTAGTATGTCCTCTTCACCAAGGTTTTAAAGTCTGCAGTGGCACCCAATTTCACTCAAAGTGAACTAAGAGGTGGCAGTTACTGCATGCTCCTCTGCACTGTTTCCTCCCATGGGCTGTCCTCTCAGAGCCAGTATGACGTGGTCAGTTGACATGAATGATGAAGTCTGGGGTCAGCCTGTAGAGAGGATGTTAGTAAAGCTTATGTAATTCTTTAGGCTTTTTTCTTTTTTTTTTCTGGTACCAGGGATTGAACTCAGGGGCACTGGACCACGGAGCCACATCCCGAGCCCTATTTTGTATTTTATTTATAGACAGAGTCTAAGTTGCTTAGCACCTCATTTTTGCCAAAGCTGTCTTTTTTTTTTTTAAGAGAGAGAGAGAATTTTTTAGTATTTATTTTTTAGTTTTCTGTGGACACAACATCTTTGTTTATATGTGGTGCTGAGGATCGAATCTGGGCTGCATGCATGCCAGGCGAGTGTGCTACCGCTTGAGCCACATCCCCAGCCCCAAAAGCTGGCTTTTTAAAAATTTATTTAACTTATAGACAGGGTCTCACTGAGTTGCTTTGCACTTCGCTGTTGTTGAAGCTGGCTTTGGACTTGCAAAACTCCTGTCTCAGCCTCCTGAGCCACTGGAATTACGGCATGTGCTACTGTGCCCAGCTCTTTACACTTAAATAGCATTTAAGTGTATTTTATCCCTGTACCCCACTAGAGTATGTTGCTCACCTTGGAGACAGTGGGTAGAAAGTCTGCTTCTGCTCTAAGTTCTGCTCTGAATGCAGGACTGGATCCCTCCATGTTTTTCTTCACCAGGATACATTTCCTCATTTCTCTCTTGTAGGGAACAAATAGTTTATTAGGACAGAAATTCCCTTGGTGCCTTTTTCCCCAGAGGGGTACATGCTATTTGTTTCCCAAGTTTTGAGGTGGGCAGGCAGTGAGGAATCAGGGTGGTACCAAATGGCTGGGGAGGGGCACAGCCTGACACATGGCCCCTTGTGCCAAGTGCACATTCACTTACTCCTGTGGGTGAGAGGAGGTCACAAACAGAGCAGGCATCTCTCCGAGCCTCCTTTTCCTTAAGCCAGTGGATTTTTTTGTAGTTGTGGTCTTGGTACTAGGAACTGAACCCATGGTGCTTTACCACCTAGCTACATCCCTGGTTGTTTTCTTTTCTTTTCTTTTTTGAGACAGGATCTTATTAAAGATAAAGACAGGATCTTATTGCTAAAGGTGGCTTGAATTTGTGATCTTCCTGACTCACCCTCCTGAGTCAATAGTTATAGGTGTATGCCACCATGCCTGGCTACATCAGTGGATTTAATCAAGTCATTTGTGGGATGTTGTAGTTTCCTGTCACTGAGTATAAACCATCTTTAAACACTGTGACTAAAAACAACATTTATTGTCTCTGAATTTCTTTGGGTCAGAAATCTGGGCACAGTCTTACTGGGTCCTCTGGCTCAAGATATCCCCTGAGCAGTCTCACTGGGCCCATCTGTTACAGCAGCAAGAAAACATGGAATTGAGACTTCAAAGGGGAGAAAAATGGTAACAAATGTACCTTAACAGCAATTTTCCAATTTAAAAAATAAGAATATTAAGAGGAATATCTCCAAAGTTAGAGTAAGTATCTTAAGAACTATGTTTGATTTATAAAGTCATCTTTTAAGGAGAAAAGGCTACTTCCCTGGGTATGAGGTAGTAACACAGCAGCATGGCATCTTTTCCTGAAGAGACATCTCAACTGAATCCCACAGTGTTGCTAACACTACTGGAGGAAGGACTTCCTTTCTTCTTTCCAAGCCTCTCCTTACCCCCAGGGAGATTAGTAAGCCTTTAGAGAATTTGATAAGCATCAGTTAAAAAATTAATTTATTTGTTCTAATTTGTTATACATGACAGCAGAATGCATTTCAATTCATAGTACATAGACCTCAATTTTTCATTTCTTTGGTTGTACACATAGAGTCACACCATTAGTGTCTTCATACATGTACCAAGGGTAATGATGTCCATCTCATTCCACCATCTTTCCTACCCCCATACTGGCTCCCTTCCTCTCTCCTCCCCCTTTTTTTTTTTTTTTTAAAGAGAGAGTGAGAGAGGAGAGAGAATTTTTAATATTTATTTTTTAGTTCTCGGCGGACACAACATCTTTGTTGGTATGTGGTGCTGAGGATCGAACCCGGGCCGCACGCATGCCAGGCGAGCGCGCTACCGCTTCAGCCACATCCCCAGCCCCTCTCTCCTCCCCTTTGCCCTATCCAAAGGTCCTCCATTCCTCCCATGCTCTGCCCCTGCCCCCCCATTTTGGATCAGTATCCACTTATCAGAGAAAAGATTCTGCCTGTTTTTTGGGGATTGGCTTACTTCACTTAGCATGATATTCTTCAGCTCCATCCATTTACCTGCAAATGCCATGATTTTATTATCTTTTAATGCTGAGTAATAGTCCATTGTGTATATATGCCACAGTTTCTTTATCCATTCATATATTGAAGGACACCTAGGTTGGTCCCCAATTTAGCTATTGTGAATTGAGCTGCTATAAACATTGATGTGGCTGTGTTACTATAGTATACTGGTTTTAAGTGCTTTGTGTAGAAACTAAGGAGTGGGATAGCTGGGTCAAATGGTAGTTCCATTCTAAGTTTTCCTCCATACTGCTTTCCAGATTGGCTGCACCAATTTGCAGTCCCACCAGCTTTTCCCCCACATCCTCACCAACATTCATTGTTGTCTATATTCTTGATAGCTGCCATTCTTTTTTTTTTTTTTAAATTTAACTTTTTTAGTTGTACACAATACCTTTATTTTTATGTGGTGCTGAGGATTGAACCCAGGGCCTCAAATGTACTAGGCAAGCACTCTACCACTGAGCCACAACCCCAGCCCTGATAGCTGCCATTCTGACTGGAGTGAGATGGAATCTCAGGATAGTTTTTTGCTTTTGTTTTTATTTTTATTTTATTTATTTATTTTTATTGGTTGTTCAAAACATTACAAAGCTCATGACATATCATCTTTCATACATTTGATTCAAGTGAGTTATGAACTCCCATTTTTACCCCAAATACAAATTGCAGAATCACATCAGTTACACATTCACATTTTTACATAATGCCATATTGGTGACTGTTGTATTCTGCTGTCTTTCCTATCCCCTACTATCCCCCTTCCCCTCCCCTCCATCTTCCTCAGGATAGTTTTGACTTGCATTTCTCTAATTGCTAGAGATGTTGAACATTTTTTCATGTATTTGTTGATTGATTGTATATCATCTTCTGAGAAATGTTTGTTCAGCTCCTTAGCCCACTTATTGATTGGGTTATTTGATTTTTTTAGTGTTTTTTGAGTTCTTTATATATCCTGGAGATTAGTGCTCTGATGCGTGAGGTAAAAATTTGCTCCCATTCTGTAGGCTCTCTCTTCACCTCACCGATTGTTTCTCATGCTGAGAAGCAGTTTTTCAGTTTGAAATCATCCCATTAATTGATTCTTGATTTTATTTCTTGTGCTTTAGGGGTCTTGTTAAGGAAGTAGGGGCCTAATCCCATATGATGAAGATTGGGGCCTACTTTTTCTTCTATTAGGTGCAGGGTCTCTGCTCTAATTCCTAGGTCCTTTATTCACTTTGAGTTGAGTTTTGTACATGGTGAGACGGGTTTAATTTCATTTTGCTACATATGGATTTAACAGTTATCCCAGAACCATTTGTTGAAGGAGGTTATTTTTTCTCCAAAATGTTTTTGGCACCTTTGTCTAATGAGATAACTATACTTATGTGGGTTTGTCTCTGTGTCCTCTATTCTGTACCAGGGTTTACCAGTCTATTTTGGTGCCACTACCATGCCATTTTTGTTACTATTGCTCTGTACTATAGTTTAAGGTCTGGTATTGTGAAAGCATCAAGTTTTGTCAACATTTTTTTTCTTTCTTTTCATCCCTTCTCATCTCAGACCAAGGCTGGGGTTAGGTGCTGTATGGTTAGGTGTCTGTTCTCCTAGTGTGTTACACTGGAATTTGATCTGCATTTAGAAGGTGAAAGCTCTGTGCCGGGGTGTGACATCCCTTCTCTTAGCTGCTGAAATGTGGTTATCAAGTACTATGCTTACCTGACAACCAAAACAGGGGGTTCTCCTGTACCCTGTAAGGCAGGAAGGGATATTTGCCCTAGGAGTTTTTAAAGCATGTCTGGAAAACAAATATGCTTCACTGTTTCATGGTTAAGATAGTTTATTGACTGGGATCATAAACTTTTTCTTTTTTTTCCAGGACTAGGGATTAAACCAGGGCCTCATGTTTGCTTTACCCTTGAGCTACACCCCTAGCCCTTATTTATGATCCTTTCAACCTCAGCCTCCTGAGTTTCTGGGATTACAGTTGTTGACCACCACATCTGGCTAAGACCATAAAATCTTTATATTAAAAAAAACAGAAAGTGATGCAAAAAAGTATCCACCTATCTATAGACCATTGGTGGATCCTGAACTATATATTGCTTTAAGTACAGCAAGCATTAAAGTCTAAAGAGTTTTTTTTTTTTTTTAATTTAGTAAGAAAGATGAAGAGGGTGAATGAATTTGAGTTCTACTGAATTACTTTAGTACTCGGAAAGGAAGACATAACAAAGGAAGGAAAATTTTTGATGTGCTTGAGCCAGGTAGTAGCTTAAATAACTCACTTGCAGATGAGGGGCGTTGACACCCAGAGAGGAAAAGTGACATGTCCAAATTCATAGAATTAATTGGCAGAGCTGAGGTTTGCACTCCAGATCTTCGAGCTCTCAGTTGCTATATGTTTTAAAATTTAGCTGTGTTTGTTTTGTGGCCTTGGAAACACAGCATTGCTCTTTGCTGGGAGCCAAGCAGCCATGTAGCTTTCTCACAATTCATGGACTATTTCAGAGGTTTGCACATGTCATTAGAAAGAGTAACCGATGAATGTTGTAGCCCAGAGAAAGCCATTCTATTGCAATAAACCAGAAAACCAAGTTTCATCCAGCAAATAGTGGATGCCTTTCTCTAATTAATGCACCTGTAAAAGTAAGACGTGCAGTGTGGAGCGTGGTGGTGTGTACCTGCCATCCCAGTGATTTGGGAGGCTGAGGCAGGAGAACTGCAAGTTTAAGACTCTGTCTCAAAATAAACAAGTAAATAAAAATAAAAAAGGGGCAAAGAAGGATCAAACCAAAGTTGTTCACAAGGGCCTGAGGCAGTTCAGCAATCAGTTTTATGTGGCCTTACCTCCGGGAACACAGATTTTAAAGGCACACATGAGTCGCCTCTCTGGGCACAGAAGAAATGGTATCATATTCAATGCAGTCACATCCACAAATTCAAGTCCATACTTTGCTTCAAAGGCATCTTATTTCTCGTATTTGTGACTACATTAAGTTTTCAGTGTGAAATACTGTGGAACTTAGCAAGATCATTTCAAAATGAAATCTCTGAAGTGTGAGGTTGGCAGCTTTTTATAATTTAGGCAAGCCTGGAGGTTCCGAGAGAAATTACAACCCATCTGGGGAGACCTTAAGAATTTAGGGGTGGGGGGATCCAGAGAGGCTTGGGGTCCATCCACGATTGACTAGAAGATAATATGAAGAGACAGAAACACGCGCGGTGGGTGGGGCGGTGGGGGGTGCGGATTTTTAATCCCAGCGACTCTAGAGGCTCAAGCAGTTTGAGGCCAGAATAGATCCTGTCTCAAAAAATAAATAACAAAAAGGCCAGCTACAGCTCAGTGATAGAGCTCTCCAGGGTTCACTCCCCCCCCACCCCAATATATTAATGTCAATGGATTCATCCTAAGGACTAAGGAATTAGGAGCCTTCTTGATGTAGATTCCTTGGCCCTACTCAGACTTAATCCTGAGTATCTGGGACTGGGCGTCTCAGTGATTCTGATCCCACCAGTCTACGTACTCATACTTTGGAAGAACCACTGGATCCACAAGGATGCGGCACTAGACGTCCTATGGATAGGAGTCCGGAGAACAGTGCAGGGGGAGCAGGAGAGTGGCAAGGGCACGGAGACCTAGCTCAGAGTGAGCGTGGAGCTTCTCTGGCCAGGCAGAGCGGACCACGCTCCCCGCCCAGCGGGAGTCACAGGTCTCCAGGCTCTGCCCAGCCCACGCCCAGGCGGGCCGGAACCGCTCGCCTGCAGCCTCCCTACGCCGACGCCGATAGGAGCTCTTTGAACCGTACCTTGCTGACGCCTGGATCTGGCCTCCCCGCACTCCGTCTCCCTCGGCGGCCTAGGACGGCCCGTGACGCCACGGGGCGGGGATCCGGGGAAGTGACGCAAGCAGGGCGGGCGGCCTGGGACGGCTGTCGGGACGCTGGGAGCATGTCGGCTCTGGCCCGACTGGCGCCTTTCGCTCGCGGAGGAGGCCGCCTCTTCAGAGCTTGCTGCGCACGGACGGGTGGAGGCAGCGGAGTGCGCCAGTGAGTGTGGGGCGCTGGGCGAGCGCTCCGCCGGCACTGACGGCCTGTGCCGAGTCTGGACGCCCTCACCTTGAGGCGGGAGGTTGGGCGGTGCGCGCGCACGCGGCTCCGCGCGGGGCACGCTGGGTCTTGTGGTCCGCCCGGGTGGCCGAGTTCGTGGGCGGGGCGCGTGCGGTAAAGAACCGGGGCTGGGGTGGGACAGCCCGAGAGTCCGGCGGGAGGCGACGGAGCCCTGGAGGGAATCCTGGGCAGCCGCAGGTCTTAAGGCCGGAAAACAGTAGGGCTTGATGGATGGATGTCCCTAAATCGTGAATCTCATGACTACAGGGCGTTTTTGCTTTTTAAATTTGACGTTTAGAAATCCTAGGTTGGAACGATTCTGTTTTGCTGCTGCTTCTTTTTTTTTTTTTTTGTACTGGGGATTCAACGGAGGGGCGCTTCACACTGAGCCACATCCCCAGCCCTTTGTTTTTTAAATGTTTATTTTTTAGTTGTAGGTGAGCACAATATCTTTATTTCATTTTTATGTGGTGCCTCTGGGGTTTGAACCCAGTGCTTCACGTCTGCTAGGTGAGCTCTACTCCTGAGCCACAACAACCCCAGCTCCGGCCCTTTTTATTTTTTATTTTGAGACAGGGTCTAGCTAAGCGGATGAGGCTGGACTTGAACTTGCAGTTCTCCTGCTTCAGTCTCCGGAGTTGCTGGGATTACAGGCGTGAATCTTCAGCTCGATCTGTTATTTTTTGGGGTGGTATTTCTTCCCAATTTATTTCCTTCCTACAGGACTCACTCATAGTATCTTACTTTGATGTATTTTTTGGTTGTGAGCATGTTTTCCTTGAACATGCTCTTTTATTTGAATTCTTTGAGGTCTTGCTTCTGGTAGCCTCTTTTTTTTTTTAATATTTATTTTTCAGTTTTCAGCGGACACAACATCTTTGTTTGTATGTGGTGCTGAGGATCCAACCCGGGCCGCACGCATGCCAGGCGAGCGCACTACCGCTTGAGCCACATCCCCAGCCCCTCTGGTAGCCTCTTGAGGACACCGCCAATCCAAGATTACTTTACATTTTCAGCTTGGGTTATGGGACCACAGGCCAACCCTGGTAGTGTGAATTCGGATGCAAATCTACCTAAGGACTGGCTTCTCCATGGTTTATTTTTAATTCACCCTTTTGCCATGGGGCCTAATAATTAGACTGCTGGTCTTGGTGGTCTCACTCAGTCTGCCTCTTTTGTCCTGTAGCTGTTAGGGTGGAGGTTCTAGGACAGTTGGTAAATGACAGCTTCAGCACTTGACTAGTTTCCAGGCTTTGTTTTTACTTGGATTGCCCTTGAATTTTGTGCCTGGTCAGTGATATTGGTGGGGGGTGGGAATATATATGAATTTTATATATTATTTATACCTTATATATTTAATTTCATCTGTGATAGTTTTTTTTATTTGGAAGGTTGCTCAGAGTGTCTTATCTAGTTTGTTTCAGTGTAGTAGTTAATCTAATGTGGAACATAACAGTCATAGTGTGCTATGCACATTTAAAGCAAGCTAAATGAAAGGGATTACAAACCTTTATCATTTTGTCTGTACTTTGGTGGAGGGGATAAGAAATGTTAGCTTTAATTTCTAGGATGTAACTTAGGGTTTTGGACGGCTTACTTCTTTGAAAATATAGCCAGGTGCAGTGGTGCCCACCTGGAATCCCAGAGATTTAGGAGGCTGAGGCAGGAGAATTTGCAAGTTTGAGGCCATCCTTGCCAATTTAGCAAGACTGTCTCAAAATAAAAAGGGCTGGGATGTGGCTGAGTGGTAGAGTCCTGCTGGGGTCAATTTCCAGTAAGTATCAAGAAAACATAGCAAATCATTTCCCATTTGGTTTTGTCTGCTAGTGCTGGTGGTGGTGTGCATATTGAGCCTCGGTATAGGCAGTTTCCCCAGCTGACCAGATACCAGGTGATCCTGGGTGAGTTCTTCAGTGCGACCATGTGGTTCTGGATTCTCTGGCGCTTTTGGCATGACTCAGATGCTGTGCTGGTAAGTACAGAGACTGCAGTTTCTTGTCCTTTATTGAGTAGGGGAAGGGAAGGTAGGATAACAGTGTAGTTTGTTTTTCTGTTTCTAGACCATTATTTCCTGTGTGAATATATTCCCTTCACTACTGTGTTGTCCACATGTGTGCAGGAATCCCATTGGTAATGAAACTTGCACTGGGCTGCTGAAACACATCCACAGCCCTGTTTTGTATTTTATTTAGAGACAGGGTCTCACTGAGTTGCTTTAGCAACTTGCCATTGCTGAGGTTGGCTTTGAACTCATGGTCTTCCTGCCTCAGCCTCTTGAGCCGCTGGGATTATTGGTGTGTGACACTGTGCCCCCCTCTTTTTTAAAAATATTTTTTAGATGTCAGTGGACCTTTATTTTATTTATTTATATGTGGTGCTGAGAATTGAACCCACTGCCTGACACATGCTAGGCAAGTGCTTTTCCACTGAGCTACAGTCCCAGCCTGAAACTCATTACCTTTTGACCTCACCTGATCGTGTACATTTTGGTGGTCCACATCTTATGGTTTTTGTTAGGTTTTCATATTTGGAAGGGAGATGAGATTAATTCTCTTACCATCTAAACTGCAGATTCATTGGTAGATTAAATACTTAAATGATTATTAGTGTTCTCCAGTCTCTCCAGAGGCAAGGGCAGCCAAGTTAGAATGGCCTGGATATGAGTTAATTTTTCTGAAATCTGTGCTTGTGGATCCAGAGTACTTTGGCTTTTAGTACATTTGAGTTTGTTTTCAAGATAGGAAAAAACCTTAAATGGTATACAAATTTGGAAATATCAGGTTGCTTTATATTCCATTTCTCTTAAAAATAATTCTTTGAAAGAGCTGGTTAGGTGAACTGGCAGTACATTTCCTGTTTAAAACACCCGTTTCATTGTAGGTCAGTTGTCAGTAGTATACTTGGCTGCTATCATGAGATGATACAGACAGATTTGTTTCTGGGTGAGGATTGACGATGCTGACATCAACCTGAGGCTCCCAGATCTCATAGTAGGAATGATAGGAGTTGGAAACATTTATATTTAAGACATTGTCCAGATATGCAGTATCTTTGAAATATGTTGCCTCCACTTCCTCCTGTATTCTATCACAAATTGGTTTAGGCTGGTGCCTCCATAATGGGGAGACTTAAAAATTCAGGCCACTGTGCATGATGAACAGATTAAACAATAGTTGGGCCAACAGTTAATTAAGGGAGAATTTGTTCCTGTGGTACTTAAGGGCTGTATATATGGCAGTAAGCCTTACTCCTTTTTTTTTTTTTTCTTCCAAGATTTCTTTTGAAATTTAATTAGTTACATTTAGCTTAGATGCCTGACTTCTTTTTCTTTTGAATGGTGTCACTAGGGTCATTTTACATATCCAGATCCTTCCCAGTGGACAGATGAGGAATTAGGTATCCCTCCTGATGATGAAGACTGAAAGTGTACACTCAGCTCTTTCCAAGTAAGTATTCCCTAAGTTCCTATTTCTAAGTTATTCTTTACCTTTTTGTCATGAATATTTGTTTTTATTTTGTACCTTTGACGGTCTTGAAGGAACTGCATATTCTAGCAGCATGAAGCACAGTTAATCATGTCATGTATCTAATTTTTGCTTTAATTATTTTCACCTGTGCTCTTTCTCCTTTTGGTCTTATTTTCCTTTTTATTATATATTTTAAAAAATTAGTTTTCCTTAAGGTTACAGTTTTAGGGTCCCATTTATCTATCCATTTGATCAAAGGTATATTAATTCTGCTTGTGTGAGGCCTTGGATTCAATCCCCAACATAGAATCACAACAGAAAGACAGTTCTGTGCCAGGTCCAGGAATACAGTGGTGAGTAAACAAGACAGGGAATTTATGGTATGTAGTAACAAAAACAGTGTCCTCCCTTTTCTCACCATTTAAATGGAAAGATCCAGCATATGGGTCTGTAACTGTGGAATTTAAGTATATGGAAATTGTTTGAACTACAAAGGGTTATGGCCTTTCATTTTTTTTTGCGATGCTGGGGATTGAAGCTTGGCCCTCAATTCACAAGTGGTAGGCGAATGCTCTACCACAGAGCCACCCCCATCCTGAACCATTTTCCATTCTTTACTGAAAGAAGGGAAGTATTAGGAGAATCCCATTTCCCTTCCAAACCCTCAGGCATTGACATTCTCATTTACCTTTTTTTTTTTTGGTACTGGGGATTGAGCCCTGGGGCACTTAACCACTGAGCCACATCCCTAGCACTTTTTATTTTTAAATTTTTTAGTTGAGATGACACAATACCTTTTATTTATCTTTATGTGGTGCTGAGGATTGAATCCAGTGCCTTACACATGGTAGACAAGCGCTCTACCACTGAGCTACAACCTCAGCCCCTTTTTATTTTGAGACAGGATCTCCCTAAGTTGCTGAGGCTGGTTTTGAACTTAAGATCCTCTTGCCTCAGCCTCCAAGTCTCAGGGATTCAGTTGTGTAACCTATGTGCCTGTGCCCAGCTAACACTAATCTCCGTGTTCTCCCAAGTGTTCCAGTATTCCTCTACACACCTGCATTAACACTTTGTGTTGTTGACTGGATGTAAACCCTTTGAAAGACTGTGATTTTGCTTCTTCCTCTATAGGCTACTCACATGGTCAGAGCTTGTATAATGTGGATTTTGATTAGTAAGTATAAAAGTACTTAAAACTTTCCATTTTTGTTTTCCTGCAGGAGCAAGGTGAGAATTTCAAGAAATTATGGACTTCATAGAGTACATTAAAAGTTGTATATTAAAGTGATTTGTAAAAACAATAAACAAAAAAATAAAGTGATTTAGCCAAGAACGAAGAATTGAATTATCGTGTCTCTGGTAGTGACAACTACCTTTTATTTCCTGGGCCCCATCTGCTGTGCTAAGTGGTTCGCCTGTCCTTTCAGCTCATTCCCTTGGGTGTTCTGTGACGTAGGACATTAAGGAACAGGGAGATGAAGTTACTTGCTGAGCATCGCACCCTGGTAAAGGTGAGGTAAGGTCTGATTCTACAGCTCATGCATAACTGCAGGGCAGAACTGCCTCCTCCTTAGCTAACGTCTTCTTCACATGCATGTGGGCAGGTAATGTGACCACCATTTCTCTACTACAGGTGGATTCTTGTCCTGAGAGTAGAGGTTAGGGGTCAGTATAGACCATTTATTGCCTGTGTATCTCCTATGGGCTGGGCATTGTGTTGAGTGGCCTTTTGTAGGACTCTTAAATCTCTTCTTTTAATTCTTAGGACCAGAAGAGTGGGAGACAAGATGAAATAGGATTTGCTAAAATGTGTTTCAAAGTACTTTCCAACTTTCTATAGCATTGCAGCATTCTGAGAATAGATGGGACAGACTTTTCCTTCATCCACAGATAAAAAGTTTTCAATATAGGATAGCTTGTTGACTTGCCCAGAAGCACTACTATTCGTTTTTAAAAGTTTTTGACTATTTAGGCATTGGGTATTCAGTGCTATAAGACAACTAAGATTCCATTCTCAGAAAACTTAAATTTTAGGAAGGGAAGACAAGCAGTAAATCAGTAACTGCATGAGATTTACTAAGTGCTTTGAAGGAAATATCACTGGGTAAGCTAGAAGTGGGTGAGGTAGGTGTACTGCTCTTGTGGGTGGTCAGGGAAGATGTTTGAGCTGAACAAGTAGAGCCTGAAGGAAAGGTGTGTTAGGGTCAAGGAGCAGCAGAAGCAAGATCTAGGGTGAAATGGTGGCAGCTGTGTTTGAGACAAAGTCCAGTGTGGTTTGAGACAAGTTCTCACTGAGTTGCTTAGGGCCTTGTTAAATTGCTGAGGCTGGCTTTGAAGTCACGATCTTTCTGCCTCAGCCTCCTGAGTTGCTAGGATTACAGGCGTGTGCCACCATGCCTGGCGCTTTCTTTTTTTTTTTTTCACCTTGGGATTGAACCCAAGTTCAATTAGTCCTTTTTATTTTTTAATTTTTGTAAGCATCTGTTAAATTGCTGAGGTTGGCCTTAGATTTATAATCCTCCAGGGATTACACGCGTGCACCATCACTTTCAGCTTGATTTTATAGTACTTGGGTTTCCCCTTCTCCTTTGCTTCTCTACACTTGTTACAGAGAGGGCACATTAACAGCATGGGACAGTGACCCCTTCCCCATTGGCGGCTCCAACAGTCCTAGGCCTGTTGCAAGGGTGCTGCAGACAACTTGTGTAGGGGCGACTGTCTCAGCCCACAAAAGTGTTTAGGTCTTTACTTTTAAAAGTTCCTCTGTACTTTAAAAATCTATTTTTCAGTGGAACCCAGGGGCACTGAGCTACACCCCCAGCCCTTTATTTCTCAAGACAGGGTCTTGCTAAGTTGCCCAGTTGGCCTTGAACTTGGATCTTCCTGCCTCAGCTTTAGGAGTTGCTGAGATTACAGGTGTGCACCATCATGTCTGGACTTCGTACATTTTAGGTCTCACTATTGTCTTCCCCTTAATAAAGTTCTTTTGGAGAAAGAATATAATCTACAACAGTGAACTCAATAGATAATCTCATTAGTTCTTTTCCTTAGAAATCAGAATTGCTTGGGGCTGGGGTTGTGGCTCAGTGGTAGAGCACTCACCTAGCATGCACGAGGCACTGGGTTGGATCCTCAGCACCACATAAATGTAAAATAAAGATGTATCCACCTAAAACTTAAGAATAAATATTTTTTAAAAAATCATATTTGCTTGACTTGAACTAAAAGATAACTTTTAAAATATAATTCTTTTGTTGAAAAGAATACTGGAGATGGGCTGGGGTTGTGGCTCAGTGTTAAAGTGCTTGCCCAACATGTGTGAGGCACTAGGTTTGATTCTTAGCATATAAATATAATATATAATCTCAGCATATAAATATGCATATAAATAAATGAAGAAAATAAAGCCCACCAACAACTAAAATATACATATAAAAGAATTTTTAAAAAATGAATATTGGAGGGCTGGGGTTGTGGCTCAGTGGTAGAGCACTTGCCTAGCATGTGTGAGGCACTGGGTTTTGAGTCGCTGCGCTACATAAAAAAATAACAATATTATGTCCATCTACAGTTAAAATACTGAAAAAAAAATACTAGAAGTCTCATTTACCAGGCTTGGGCTATGAAATCAATTTGAGTTGATATTAAAAAATTGTTCCTGCCTTTTCAGAGGACTGTGCCTCTATCTTGCTGTATAGCATATGGGAAAATACTTAAATGTGTGCGGGTGCAAAAGAGATGTTAAGCACATTATTTTTTAAAAAATATTTTTATTTGTAGATGTTCATTATTTAGTTTTTTTATGTAGTGCTTGGGTTTGAACCCAGTGCCCCACACGTGCCAGGCAAGTGCTCTACCACTGAGCCCCGACCCCACCCTCAACCCTGAGTACATTATTTTGATGGCAGTATATAAAGGAAATAACTGAAGACTTACTGTGGGCCAGACACTCTTGCAAACACTTTATGTTAGTTTATTAAATCCTCACATTATTATTTCTATTTTACAAGATGAAGAAATTGAGCTATGGGGTGGATGGGTTAGGTAATTTGCCAAATCACACAGCAGTTAGAGGGAGAGCTGAGGTTCAAATCCTGGCTGGCTGGCTCTAGGTGGAGCTGGATTATCTGAGTCAGCACAACATGGTATAAAACTTTATTATATCTAACAGTTAATTTTATGTTACCTTATGTATTAATATGCTTATAATTTAAATTTCTCAAAGGTTTTATGAAACAATACTTACCTATGATGCACACTTAATTTTGCTTTATTCTCTTCTACCTACTTAAAAAGAATGGCTGGTTGAGACCTCCTAAACTGATTATACTACTCACTAGTGGGCCTCAACTTAGTTTGAAAAGCTGGCATAATGCTTTTGAGAACCCAGTCTTTGGAGTTAAACTTATTGGATCTGACTCCTAAGTCTACCATTTATTTGCTGTGAGTTTGGGCAAATTACTTACCTTGTCTGAATCTCCTTTGTAAAATGGGTTCAATGAGTATGTAAAAGCTCTTAGAACTACACCTGGCATGAAAGAAGTACTCTTAAATGGAAGTAATTATTTCTAGACCCCTGAGACTAAGCTAAATTTATGTGACAACCCAAAGAAATGTTTGATTTTTTTAGGAAACCCTCCATTATGAAAACAGACTTAAATAATAAATATTCAACAGATGTAATACCACTCCTCACTTGCCAAAAACAAACCAAAGCAAAACAAACAGAATTAAGAGTGGTTTCTGGGGGGGGGGGGAGCTGGAGATGTGGCTCAAGCGGTAGCGCGCTCGCCTGGAATGCGTGCGGCCCGGGTTCGATCCTCAGCACCACATACCAACAAAGATGTTGTGTCCGCCGAGAACTAAAAAATAAATATTAAAAAATTCTCTCTTTCTCTCTCTCTCTCTCCTCTCTCACTCTCTCTTTAAAAAAAAAAAAAAAGAGTGGTTTCTCTCTTCTTGATGAGTAGCTAAAAGTACACTGTAAGTTTCAGGGTGGACTTGGTAGATGGAGAGATGTGCATAAATTGAAAGTTTGCTGGTGAAAGCATTACTGATAGTAGCTGAGGATCAAGTGTCAAATTTTAGTAACTGTTTGCCTATGGAAACTTTATAAATAACACAGGCATCTGAGATGAGGTGCTGTATAAGGAACACCTGTCATGTGCATGTTATCAGAAGGTAACAGTGGTCATCTTGGTTCCGCTTGCCCTTAGCACTATTCTATAGAAAGGAGCAACTGTTGCCCCCACCACCTCATCAGGAGCACCATGGTCCACAGGCCAGCAGTGTCAAGGAAGCAGGAGCCACCCAAGCCACATGTGACCTGCCTCAGCATCAGTGGCTTTACCTTATTGAGGATGGCAGGGGCTAGTGAGTACATCTAGCACTTCCAGTTCATAACTTAGTTCCTGGAGTCAACACCCATTTCTATCCAAAGTTCCCATTGCCATCATGATCATAACAAAACGATATATGTTGATCTTGTGTCCTGGCTACACAAACTTGGGCAAGGCGTATCCTTCAGCACTTCATATGGTTCCTAATATGAGAGGACATGGGCCAGATTATCTTTAATAACTCTGCATTAACATTTTGAGTTGGGGAGACTACATAACCCAAATAATAGATGGAATAATCACAGCCCCTCACAAAATTTCAGAAGTGCTCATGTAGCAGTTCTTTGTAACGGCATCTAAAAAAATGTTTATTATTATTAATACATTTTTTTAAAATATGGTGCTGAGGATTGAATCCAGTGCCTCACATGTGCAAGGCAAGTGCTCTACCACTGAGCTACAGCCCTAGCTCCTGTAACAGCATTTTATAATAACTGAAGAATTTACTATTCTGGGACATTTTATGGAAATTTCTAATACATATTTATAAAAAAGGCCAAAATTACTGTCATAATCACGAATGAAGTTCTTTTAGAAAATTAGTTTCTCTAACATTTGGATTAAAGAATTGCATTTTTCATATGAGAAAACTAGTTCAGAGAAAATAATGTCTTGATAGCATTCTTAGGATTGGAGGGGCATGAAGGGTATGAAAATCTGAAACCAGATTCTTAGACCTGTGCCCCTTTGGGGAATTATCTGTCTTTCATACTGTTCTCAGGATTTCCAGGTGAAGTTTTAAAACTGTTGACTTTTCTTTTGGAAACCTTATCTGGTGATTTTATATATTTTTGTCTAAAGATATTTTAGGTGTTTTTCAAAATTCAGGTCATGAAATCAAATGCATAAAATCAACTTATTAAAATGATTTAAAAGAATGAAGTTGAAAACATGAGTGCATGTTTGTGTGCATATTCTGTTAATGTAGAAAGTGCAAGTTGTGTCAAAACATTTGGAAAAAAATATGAAGGTGAATTTCTACAGATTTATATATATTTTTTCTTTTTTTGGTTCTAGTGATTGAAAGCAGTGATGCTGTACCATTGAGCTACAGCCCCAGCCCTTGTTTTGAATTTTTTAAGTCAGGGCCTGACTTGCCAAATTGCTGAGGATGGCCTTGAACTTGCTGTTCTTCTGCCTCAGCCCTGGAATCACTGGGATTGTGTGCCATTGTGCCTGGCCACACACGCCTGGCCACACACTAATTTTTAAATTTACCAAATTAAAGCACACACTTGAACTGTGTGATTACACAGAGTGCTTATTTTAAACTAAAGAAACATAAGGTTACAAAACTGTCAAATTGAGGGTCATCACTAGCACCTGATAAAAGACTGGTTACCACTGTAAGACATGTAAGTTGGACAGCACGTAGAGTGTGGCATGCAGGAAGCTTGACAACTTTAGCTTCTATTCACGAAGCAGTATGACACTATGTATGAAACAAAGTCTGTATTTCTCAGTCTCCACTGCCTGCAAGAACTACGTGTCAAAACCATTGACTAATTTTGTTATTCAATGTAAGTGCTAGAAAAATAATCTTGAAAAAGACTTCTCCATGCAGTCAATCTTTATTATAGCAGTATTCGCATATTCACATCAAATACATAGAACTTTTTTTGCCTTTTATATAATACAGAGTTTTTTAAATAACTTTACACAGAAATAAATTTCTTCAATCTGATTTTCAGCTATCTTTTTAAAAATTCTCCATGCTTTCTATCCAAACTGAACAATATGTTCCATTATACAAATTTACATGAGAAAAACTCCAAAGTACAAATGAAGGGACCTGAGCAGGTAAGAGAACCAAAGTATCAGGAAGTGGGTATGGAAGAGAATTTAAAAAAAAAAAAGTTCAAGCAAACGTTGAGGGTTAAGGATAAGAGGGAAACATCATCCATTTGACTGAAAATAAATTTCTTTCTTATGAATTGAAAAATAAGCTTTAAAAATAGTTACTCCATTGTAATTTTTGCAAAGCAGGTATAGAGAAGTCTGAGGACAATGAAAAAGTCCCCACCTTTTTACTGGGCCACCCTAGACTCCATGAGAGCCTTTTTATAATGCTTAAGCAGAACTGAAGTGAACTAAACCGAAACCTCTGGCAATTACAGAAAGGAATGTGTGAGCCACCATAAGGTTTGGGGTGGTGAAATAGGAGTTGTTAATTCACTGCAGTTTAAACACAAAGCATTTCCCTTTCTTCTCCCTTACAGGAGACTTGTCCTCAAACCAAGAAGCACATGAAAAGGGGGGGGGGGATTTCCTTTTTCTTAGTCTAAACCAAAGAGTAATCACAACTACCAAAGAAAATGCATGATGAATGGTCAAATCAATCCCCTGATCAGCTGTATGATCCCATCTTAAGAAGCAGCAGCAACTGCTGAATGAGCAAAGGATCAGATGTATACCCAACAAATGGGGTTACCACAAATATCACTGTGATAAGTCTTTCAAATCAGGCAACATCAAGAAGGCCAAACAAGGCTATACCATATGGTATGGCCAAAGGAAACAGGACCCAATGAATTCATTTTCAAATGAAGAAAGAAAAAGGGTACAGTACACACATGCGTGCACAGGACACACAAATACATACATACATACACACACACACACACACACACACACACACACACACCCTGGCATGTAAACTAATATAAGATGAAGATAAATAAGACATAAAGGTTAGCCACTTATGTTGATAATTAACATGAATAAAAAGGCATTATATGTTTACATAGCCGGTTTTAATCAGCTATGGAACATATGCGAATGTATTAGGAATGATTTTTTTAAAAAACCGTTCACAGCTTAGAATAAAAAGCACACTTATTGCACTCTTACATTTTATTTCTGGCAATTATAGTTTATTTCTTACCCTCACATTATTTTTCCCTATTCCCCAGACTGAACTGCCACCCCACCCCATTTTGGTCCCTTTTCTCTCCATCTGTGCCTAGTCTGGTAACCCTGTTGCTTAGGCTACACTCTGCAGTTTCTTATGTAACTCACATCCCACCAAGACACATGGGATCAAAAGCTTAACATAAATGCAAGAGAGCGATTCTCAAAGCAAAACATGACGAAGCCCCTCAACTCATAACCCCATTCCAGCCTGTCAACAGACCCTTTCCTTATGCACCTCTTCATGCGTTTCTTGCCCGATTCCCCTGCATCTACACTATCAATGGGAACCAGTGGTTGTGGGTGCTGGATCATGTACTCAGCCTGCCAGGAGAAGGAAATGGTTTGCACAAAAAAATTTTTGATACTAACATGAATAAATATATTTTAGTTCTGTTTTCAAAGAGTACTTCAATCTATAGAATTCCTTACCAAAAAATGCACCACAAAAAATCATACACTGGCTTCGTCCTCATGCACAACTGGTTATATCATTACAATTAGTCAAAACGGCTAAATAAATGTTTTTTGAAAGTGATTTAGTAATTAATGAAACTAAATTAGTTGAAATTGTGGGTGCTGAAATAAAGGATCTACTTTGATCACTTTGTTGAGGTGGTGACTGAGTGTCCTCATGTATTTTTTTTTTTTTACCTGTTACCTTAAGATTTTAGGACTTCAGATGCTGTCCTTTTCTACTTCAAAAATACCCAATAGGAACTGTTAAATATCCTTCTCACAATGAACAACAATTAGGACTGAATTTTAATTTAAATATCTAAAGTTACTTTAAAAAAAAGCTTATGGTCAAGTGTACTGATATAACAAACATCTTACCAGTATTTACCTTTACCAGAGCTAGAAACATGTACCACAAATGCACTGGTCACTTTACTCTCCTCTGGTCAGTTACAAATCATTGCCTCTGCAGGCAGAGGTGCTACTGCCCTCCTTGGGCATTAGTAATTCATTTCAGTATTTCAGCCAAACAGCTAAAGGATGTGCTGGGGACAATACATTGGCTTTCTTGGGGGTGGTGAGGAATGAAACAAGATACAAGAACCACACCATGAAGTATGTCCAGTTTTACACCTACCTGCTAGGTCATTCACAATTCCAATGTCCAATGGCCCTTCACAAAGGAGGTCTCCAGAGATCGCCCTCCTTGGCCCCCCACCATGCACTACAGCAGGATTAGTAGCACAGTCCAGCTTCATTTTGCAGACAAGTCTGGGAGGTGAGTTACATTTCAAACTCTGAAAATTCAGTGTCTAAGTTGGCAGCAGTACTCTGGAAACTAATCAAATCAAATTCTTTACTCTATTTTAATTTCTCCTTTCTCATTAGGTTAATACATGATTGCTGCCCAGCATTACAGTACTTCAACACTAAACTACAGCAGTTTCTTAAAATGTCTGTCAAACATTTCTGTTGTATAAAAGTTCCATGCTTTGAAGAACTGATGGGAGTAGAAAAAAGTTTCTCTAGAAATGTCACTGAATTGTATTTTCAACCTAGTTGCTCTATGTGATAAATATATCTGACTATACTAGGGATTATGTGCTTTAAAAAAATAATTTTGTTCACTGAAAATTTACTTGTGTTTTCTCATTTTTTAAATGTGATTTTGGCTATAAACTCTTTAGTGCATTTATCTTTGCAGTCTAAATTGCACTCTAAAAAATATTAACACAGCTGAGTTAAACCAGAGTGGCTGCTCTCTTCACAAATCACTGATTTCTGCTAAAATTTTAGCTTTTTTTTTTATTGCATCATGAAGGCACAGTAAGATCATTTGGCAAATTGTCAAGGTATTTTTCTAGAGCCTCACCTACATCATTTCCCTGTATGACCTGTAAGCTACTTGCTATTCCTACTCACAGTAAACCTTCCGTCCTGGCTGTGGTTTATGGCCTAACAGTTGACATCTGATATTCTAGCATTAAAAACTCCAACTGGGACAAAAAGGAGAATCTTGCATAAAGGGCAGTCACTCTACCCTCTTGGCTGGGCAGTCTCTCATGAGTATCTGTGTAAATGACAAAGCTGTGGCTAACTCATTATGAAGATGTGCTACCTTGCTGAGCCTACTGAAAACTAAGATCATATCACTGGTAGTGAAGCGATACCCTAACTATTTAACTCCATGCAACTGACTTCAGATTAAGATTCTGAAACGTACCCCTAAACAGATTCTGGCACCACTTCCAACAACATTCAGATACTCGAACTACAATTTTTTTTTTTTTTTTTTTTTTACAGTATCACTGCTTAAATGTAGTAATGCCCTTTAGGACAAAATGAGAGTGCTCAAATAGAAGTACACACAAAAGTTAAAATCTTAAATCATCTTCATGTTCTAAAGCTCCTGACTTTTCATATTTTAAGATAAATAACTATTCATTACCTCATCCTGAGGAGGTAGTTTTTTTGAAGAGGTCACCTGAACCCTGCAATGTGTTTCAAACTACAGCTAGAAGAGATTTGCAAAAGCCTGGCGAGGTGGGTATGCAGGTGGGGACAGGTGAGTCTGAGGAGGGGTGTGCAGCAGCTCCAGCGGTGCCTGATGGATACAAGATAGCGCACTGTGATAAAGAGCTGTGACACACCACACAAGAATGAGGGTGTTTACAAAGTCTTGGGCTGACAGTGCTGAAGGCTGGAATTATTTCTTTTTAGTTCTTCCTCTCTAATACCAACATAAACATAACTTATATGAAATTTCAGCTTCTAGGATGCCTCAGTATGACCTACTAAACCTCAAATACAATCAGGGATGGGATGTTCAGGAACCAGAATTTGATAGCTTGACAAAGTCTTTTAAAGTGCATGAAAGTACAAATGATCACATTGGATTTTTTTTTATTCACAAACCCCTTCTATAAAACGTTTTTTTTTTTTTTTTTTTTGGAGGGTCAATAGTATTTCAGTGGCAATTTTCAGGGTCCTAGACCCTAGTTTAATAATAAAGGAAAAAAACCCATAAGAAATATTATATTATTTAAAAACAATCTTTTATAGTTGCTTTCAAATTTTTTAGAAGGCTTCATTCTTCCTACCAAAAATGAAACACCCGCAGAAGGCACTGCAACCACTTTATGGACAAGACTTGACAGCTACAGCCTTATAAGATGATGGGTGAAGCAGCCACACACTGTCTCCACAAATTACTCATAAAGTGCTTTGCACAAACAAGGGTTTCTTCCTTCTATTTTCTTAGGCGCTCAACAAGTCTTTCTGCAGTATAAACATAAAAAATTAAACAAAAAACCCCAAAAGAAACTCCTTTTTTCGCCATTTGTAAACTAAAGTGAAAAACTATGATTTGATGGGAATAAAGAAAAGGAAGGTTTAAACATTTTATTTATTTCTAAAGTTCTCTATAAAAAAATCTCTCAAAACCCTGAGCCTGGTTTCTGGGCACAGCTTCATTTATCAGCTTTTCAGATGAAACAGCAATCTACTTTAAAATGAAAGGAGGATAAAAAGTATTACCCTGTATTTCATTCAGAAAACTGGAATGCTAAGCTTCCTCCCTAAGTGTGCTGGAGTTGTCCCAGATGCTGAGGTGGCCCCGCTTGCAGGCCCAGCACACAGAGCAGGCTCTGCTCCTCAGCAGGACCCACATACACATCTATGATTCAAGCCCTGCTCTCTCCAGAGAGGATCTAAGCTCTGAGCCAATCTTTGTAAAGGGAACATAGCCATATTTACAACCATCTATAGAGATATATTTAAAAAGGACAAATAAACAATGCTTTTCAGAAAGAGGCAGCATCATATGCACAGAAGACACCTTTTGATTTCTAAATTTTCTCTGCTCATTTCACTGACTGGGGATGTGGCTCAGTGGTAGAGCATTTGCTTGGGTTCCATCCCCAGCACTGCAAAACAAAACAAAACAAAACAAACAAAAAAACCCAAAACCAATAAAAAAAAATAATAAATAAATAAAAACAACCAGTAAAAACACATCATTGTTAAAACTGTTAATAACTTAGGATATATTCCATTTTACTGGAACAACCTTTGTTAAATCCATGAAATTTTCAATAGGCCTTCTTCTGATTAATATATTTTAGCAAAATTTATCTAATGAAATATAGTATAGTGGGAGAGGAATTATAATCTGAAAAATTTAACTAACTTCTGGTTGGTTCCCTGATATAAGTCCTGTGGAATTTCCTTCAGGTCCTTGGCTATGACTCATCTGGGCTAAGTACATCTCATTTAATTTGGATTCCTCAATCCTGATAAGTGATTCTAAGGAGATTATTTGCTATTAATACATCTGGTCACTTTCTTTGCTACTTTGGTGATTTATAATCTGCCCTTTAATAAAGGTCAAGGGAAGCTATGACTAGGTTATATTTTCCATTTGTGAAAAGATAAGACAGATTTAGGTTCTCAATACCACAGCAGCTCTTTCTATAAAAACAACTGATGGTAGGCTTCACACACCCTACCTCAGTCTTGACATCCCTAAGATTTTCCTATTCTCTGTTTGGGGAACTCAGCTGCAAAATTATCCAACCTTTTGAAGACCAGGCTTGGGAAAAAAGGAAGGAGGAGAATGAATACAGATACCACCATTTTTATTTCAGGTTGCATATTCTAGGTAAAAGACTAGAAAGTGGATGTAGGATGTAGTGTTGGAATCAATTGGAAGAAACAATGAGATTATTAGCAAAGATGTTAGTGTGGATCCAGCAAGTACCATTAATTTAAAAATTATAAATATTTGTCATTATGCTAAGACTCCCCATATTTAGGTAGAGAAAAGGATAATGATCTTTCTTTAAAAGTTGTTTATGTAACAAAAATACAGTTTTCAGGCTATATAATTCTGGTGGGAACTATAATTTCACTCCAATTCAATTACAGCTGAAAATTATTTTCTTTTTAATAAAAATATAATAGAAGAAACTCAGAAATTAAAACCTGTACCTTACATTTAATTACATAAATTTCTCACATTCAAAACTGTTATTAAGCAGTTTTGCAGGCTTTTAATCAGATACTGTCCATGGCATTTTGGCCCTGGACAAAGTAGCCACATAAGTACTTAGTGACTGGAAGAGCTTAGAGGAAGATATAGACTGTATTTTCCTGAGAATTTGCTACATTGTGGAGGAAACAAGTCCCCAACTCTCATCTTCATTGCTGGACCCAATGAGAAAAGGCGGCGGTATGTGCCAGCACTGTCCAGCCTGCATGGTTAGGCAGAGCCCCAGGGAGCAAGGCAACCAGAGGCTAGAACCTGGGAGGTCCGGAAGAAGATGCAGCATTCCCTTTTCCTCTGCTCCCAGACTCCTCCTTACTGCTCAACCTCCAATCAAATAAACAGAGCTTCACTGTGATAGAATTTGTCAAGGACTGAACATATACCACACAGGAAGGGGATGCTGCATTTTTGTTCCATTCCTCAGAAATTAACTGATGGTAGCCAGGGGAAAGAGCTCCACAACAAAATCCCAGAACAGGAAAGAGAACGATGCTTGGTGATTGAAACTGCCCCATCAGATGATCAGCCACAAACTGATCTGGTGGTTAGAAGGGCAAAGTTGACTGGCAGACCTTCCATAGCAAATCTCCCAAGCTGTAGCAGCAGTTTCTTTCCATCATGCCTGACCATCAAAAGGTCAGAATTCAGGGTCTCTCCTCTTTCTTCCTGGGAGTGGGCAGACGTATGCACGTGGTATTTGTGGTGAAGAAGAAACACTGGCAGCAGAGAATTCTGGTTCCTAAAACATTCTTCCCTCTTTTGTTGGAAAGGAAACTCCATTCTGTTCCATACCAGCTTATGCATTGAAAATTTTATATCTTTAAAAAAAGGTTTGAGGAACAGAATTGTGTTTTGATGTTAACAAACTGTACGAACACAAGACTTAAATAAAGAGTAGATGCTGCCATGATGGTGTGACTACTTGAAGGCTGCAAATTCTCCTGTAAGGGAGGACAAGAGCTAATTTTAAAATAGTTATCTAAAAATAACTCAAGGTAGTAAAACTTCATTTAAATCTCATTGAAAGGTGACCAGTTATATACTACAAACCTAGTATCATCATCACTAGTTTAAAACCCCAAATGGCTGAAATATATGAAAGAATCCAAATATGTATATATGATAGAGAAGTATGGTTCAGCTATATCAATAAAATATCAAGTCTGCAGATAGTTTCACAGCTGGGTTTGATATGTTATGGTTCAGATCAAGCTAAAAATAGTTTCAAAACAAAATTTCAAAAGAAATTGGTTGCACAATTGCAATGTCAACTTGCATAATACTTCTCTAAATCATCAACTCATTTTCATCTATCATATTACATATATAATGAAAGTCACTATAATAAGGAAGGAGCAGAAATTATCCTTGTTTTTATAAAAATAATTTTTAGTTGTTGGGCTGAGCTGTGGCTCAGTGGCAGAGCCTAGCACATGTGAGGCACTGGGTTCAATCCTCAGCATTGCATACAAAAATAAGCAAATAAAATAAAGGTATGCTGTCCATCTACAACTACAAAAATTAAATTTTTAAAAAATTTGTTGATGGACCTTTATTTTATTTATTTATTTATATGTGGTGCTGAGAATCAAAACCAGTGCCTCACGCATGCTAGGCAAGCATGCTACCACTGAGCCACAATCCAGCCTTTATCTTCATTTTGTAAAACCAACTGAAAGGTCTAATGATCTGTCCACATCACACATTTGACAGGAGAGGAAGTCCAGACCTCCCATTTTCTAGTTAATTTTTCTTTTTCCAACTATAAAAAATTAAACCTAGGCACTTTTCACTGAACTTAATTCTCTGCAGAAAGAGTTCTTTAAATCATAAAGTCCCTTTGAGGTACTATATTTCTTCAAGCTTGACAAATTTGGAAGCTTCCTGGAATTATTAATATTTTTTGTACTGGGTATTGAATCAGGGCTCTTTACCACTAAACTAACATCACTAGTCTTTTTTTTTTTTTTTTAAAGATAGAGAGAGAGAGGAGAGAGAGAGAGAGAGAGGAGAGAGAGAGAGAGAGAGAGAGAGAGAGAGAGAGAGAGAGAGAGAGAGAATTTTTAATATTTATTTTTTAGTTCTCGGCGGACACAACATCTTTGTTGGTATGTGGTGCTGAGGATCGAACCCGGGTCGCACGCATGCCAGGCGAGCGCGCTACCGCTTGAGCCACATCCCCAGCCCCTCACTAGTCTTTTTAAAAGAAATTTCAGGTTCTTTAAAAAAAACTTTTCTTTTACTTGTAGATGGGCATGACAAATTTATTTATTTATTTATTTATATGTGATGCTTAGGATGAACCCAGAGCCTCACATATACTAGGCATGGGCTCTACCACTGAGGCACAATCACAGCCCTCCCTAGTCCTTTTTATTTTATTTTGGGTCTGAGTTGCCAAGACTGGCCTTGAGCTTGTGATCCTTCTGCTTCAGCCTCCTAAGTAGCTGGGATTACAGGTGTGTGCCACTGTGATAGTTTCATGGCATCATTTTTCATCTAACATTCTGTCTATATCTGATACTTGTAAACTCAAGGCCAGTTCTCGTTACTATGTAATACTAAAGTTAATTTCTGGGAGTTGGTTAATAATTGACAATTATTAGAATTTAGTCTGCTATAACATAATTTTTTGCACAACAGTATCTGAGGAGGATCTAAGCAATCACTTATATGAATACACTATTAATCTAGGAAGAACCTATCCATTTTTTCGTGGCTGTTAGATTCTACTTGGTTGCCAGAGAATGTCAGCATGTCCTAATGCAGAGCATATTACCTAGTACCCTGGTGACTGGTTGAACCCTGGGATTTGTATGCTGATGATATTAGCAACTGTTTTGAATGCCAGATATGCCAGATGCCTCAACTTAACATTTTATACACATTTACATCTGACACTCATAATAATCCTATGAGGTAGACCCTTATTATTGTCTTCATTTTATAGATGAGCAAGTTGAGGTTTAGAGTGGTCAAGCAACTTATCCACCAAGATCACTCTGTGGAACAAGAGCTAATTTTAAAATAGTTATCTAAAATAACCTCAAGACAGTAAAACTTCATTTAAATCTCATTGAAAGGTGACTAGTTATATACTTCAAAACTAGCAACATCATCACTAGTTTAAAACCCCAAATGGATGAAGTATATGAAAGAACCCAAATATGTATATATGATAGATAAATATGGTGGAATGCTTGTGGAATGCTAACCTAGGTGCTGCCTCCAAAGCCCAGGTTTTCAACAATTAACAAGCCCCTGAACAATTTTTAATAATTAAAATTTGTATTCCCACACTGATTTCAACTAGTTATTGAATAGCAGATAGTCCTTACTTCTATTCAGGGATTCCTTTTATTAAACAATTAACCATGGTGTTGCAAAAATGAAGATGGGGAAGGGTAAAAGAATTATTACCTTAAAGTTAAAAGGATTAAGGAATTTGGCACTGATTAAAATGAAGAGCTGAATTACTAAGACCTTGGAGAGTGAAGGATTTAGAGCACAATCACAGGAAGCTATTATATTAACAGAAACTTGAAATACACAAACATACTCACCATCATTGCTCACTTTTGGGTACATTATGGTTTTAAGGTTATTTTTAGTATTTTAATAAATTTCTTTAAAATGACTTGCAATATTCATATGAGTAGTAACCATCACGATTCAATGTGAAGATAAGATTTAGGTAATATTTTGTTGAGCACTGTCCTATTCCACAAACTTAAAATATTAGCCTTAAAAATAATGAACAAAACAACCCCCAAAGAATAACATCTTATCAACAAACTCCAAATTTCATGCGAGTAAAACAACACTAAAGATATCCTACCAAGTCTACTACTTCTAATCAAATGAAGTTTTTTCATAATCAGATTCTGGGTGAGTGGGTAGAGGGGACAAAAAGAACTTACAGTTTAGGAAGCAATAAAATAACTCTATGAATATCCATGCAATCACAAATAATTTTAAAGGAAAGATGGAAATAACAGGTGATGAAATCTGCTTTTGAAAAATAAATCTACTCTAATTCCTTTTTGCATATCTGGGAATCTCTAGATTCTATCTCCTACTCAATTACTTGAATTCAGGGGCAACTTTGCTTGTGTGAAGTAATTTGAAGTGAAACATCTGCTACTTTTTGAAAATCTTGTTATATCAACTGAACTTATCAAAAAAATTAAAGACAAACAACATTTTCTTTCTCCTTCTTTCTGGTTGAGGATAACCTAAGCTTAATTTTCTATTTGATGAAAATAGGAACAGGGCAGAGAATTACTTGGAAAGACTTTTAAGAAAACAAGACCTTGTGCTTTTAGATACCTCAAATAACATGATTTATTTGAAAGGTAAGGACTTTGTTAACTAATTTAAAAATATAAACAATTATTCTCTATTCTAGAATTGAATGTATTGCAATGGTCATTATACACACAATTTAACAAAGTTCCTTGAAGATAAAATATGCTATGAAAAATCTAAAAGGTTGTTCCTTATACAAATCAATCACTGCTTTAGATGTAGGAGACAACTGAAACCAGAGTAAACTTTTTGTGATGATCTTTCAGGCAGTTTCAAAAGGATAAGAAACATTCTGGCATAGATACCCTGCATTGCCTGAATTCATAAAGAAACTGCACAAGTGAGGTGATATACATGATATAATGAAAAGTGCTATAGAAATGCTTAATACTTCAGTAATTCTCAATCAAAAAAGGACTATAACTGGTAGTATTCATTTCATAGAATTTTAAAAAGGCAGACTATATTCTTGAGAATGACCCATTTGAGAGAAAGGACATTTAAGCTAGTATGTTAAATAGCTACATTTTAGGATGATTTTAACTGGTTTATAATTTAAATGGCTAATATTATAATACCTGAAAATAAACTAACCTGAATGAAGCATTTAATTAAATTCTGTGATTTTTTTTTTTTTTTTGGTGGTGTTGGGGGCTACTAGAGATAGAATTCAGGGGCACTTAACCACGGAGCCACATCCCCAGCCCTATTTTGTATTTTATTTAGAGACAGGGTCTCACTAAGTTGCTTAGAGCCTCACTAAGTTGCTGAGGCTGGCTTCAAACTCTTTATCCTCCTGCTTCAGCCTCCCAAACTGCCAGGATTATGAGTGTGAGCCACTGTGCCTGGCAAATTCTATGGTCTTTGAACTACTTACCTCAAAACAAATCTTATTTCTTATCACTGACTCTTAAAACTTTTAAAAGGTAAAGCAAATATTATAACAAGTTTGCCTTCTGAAGAAGGAAATCAATTTTACTGAAAAAATATCTGAGGGCAAGGCCTTAGCAAAGAAGTAATCAATCACAAGAAAACAAACATCCTGTTTCAATTACCTAATGAAAGAGTAGCTCTACATATGCTTAGAAAAAAATTATGTTTTTCCTTTTTTTAAAAAAATATTTATTATTTAGTATTAGTTGAACACAACACGTTTATTTTATATATTTACTTTTATGGGGTGCTGAGGATTGAACCCAGGGCCTCGCGTGTGTTAGGTGAGCGCTCTACTGCTGAGCCACAACCTCAACCCCTATGTTTTTCCTTTTTTGGAGACTGTATCTAAAACTCAGCATAAAACAAACAAATAACAACAAACAGAAAGAGAAGCTGATTTAATTCTAAAGATTCCTATTCTCTGATCTAAACATCTCACTTGTCATATTTCCGTGTTTTTCAGGTTCTTCTACTAATCTAGTGGGCCAAACTTGGAAGGGATATTAAATTACTATGCAACCTCTGGAGGGATGCTCCACTGTCTATGGGCATGAGTTCCGAAGCAGCTCAACAGGGCTTAGCAATGCTCACTGGCAAAAAAAAAAAAAAAAAAAAAAAAAAAGACAGAAATGAAAGAACAGAAATGCAGATGGCGGGGATTGGGGTGGTGGGAGTGTTTTCTGGGCTGGATAGTGTTGGGGAGAAAGAAAGAAATCAATTTAACTGAAAACATAAGTAAGGCAGGTATAATGGAAGATGATACAAAGAGTTCTATCAATAAAAAGATCCTTTAAATGCATAAGGGCCTGGGTCGATCTCCAGCACTGAAAAACAAAAAACAAAAACACAAAACCCTCCGATCTTTATTTCAAAATTCCCCAAACTCTTTTGAGCACTCCAAGACTAAGTCAATTTTGTGAAAATTTTGTTAGCCAGGTGCCTGCTATTCTTTTTGTGAATACATACAACTTTACTAACTACTACCCCTCCTATCTTTAGAGACACTGGAGGTTTTAGAAATCATTAACTTTGATGTTTTGCAACATGTTACATTCTTTTATCCCTTAATTTTTTTAAATATGAAAAAAAATGTTCTTTTTTACTATCTTGAAAGGCACTAATCAATATATAAAGTCATAATGTCAATGCCTTTCTTTAATTCTTTTTTCTTCTTGGTACCAGGGATTGAACCCAGGGGGTGCTTAACCACTAAGCCACATCCCTAGCCCTTATTTTTCATTTTGAGAAAGGGTCTCACTAAGTCGCTTAGGGCCTTGCTAAATTGCTGAGATTGGCTTTGAACTTATGATTCTCCTACCTGAGTCTCCTGAGCCACTGGTATTACAGGCTTGGCACAATGCCTATCTTAAGTTAAATGAGGGCCAAAAGGTATGCCACAGTTATTTTTCGTTGTTGATGGACATATATTTTATTTATTTATATGTGGTGCTGAGAATCAAACCCAGTGTCTTACACATGTGAGGCAAGCACTCTACTACTGAGCCACAACCCCAGCTGCCATAGTTATTAATGAGTGGTTTTCCTGAATGAAATCTGACTATGCAAGTAAAGTATTTCAGAAGTTTGTCTCTGGTATTTAAAAACTAAATTATAATTAAGTTACAATTTTCCTAGTTTTTTTCTTTATTGACTTTGAAGAAGGATATGCAGATGTCTGTCTGCTGAAATAACTTTCAGTTGCTGGCTGTATTTAAAAATTAGCACAAATCTAAAATGAGTAAGTAAAGATGTAGTTAAGAGTTTAGCTTTTGTTCAGAGGACTATAAGTAGAGTTGGCAGTATCTTTGATAAGAACAACACTGCCTCCCTACTTTTTGATTCCTTTTGAATCACAGTAGAAGAGTACTGTATGAATGCCACATTATAGTCATTTTCTACACAAGAATATTTAAGTATTAGAAGAATTTCATATTGTGGAATGCAAAAAAGAGAAGACCAAGCATTTATCAAGAGCAGAATCTTGCTGGACAAAGGATATAAAGGGGACAGAAATTTTATGAGACACAATGATAAGTGATTGCTATAATATATATCACAAGAGATAAGTATATTCTAAAGTAGCAACTTAAAGAAGAAATCATTACGTGATTATGTGGCAACCAGAATTACCTAAAGTTCTTAGAAAATTCTGTGAAGTTATTTTTGGGAAAAGGAGATGAGAAAAAGGGGGCAATGCATTTTTATTGTAAGGAAATTTGACTTCTATTCATGTAAGATATCCTTAATATATACAGAAAACTAATCTAAAAGGAATTCCAATTTATAACCCATTCCCACTAAAATTCCAAAATTAAACCATTTTATTCATGTCAAACATGCCACTCCTCAGTAATATTGTTGGTCATTTACACCCACAATTTATTAAAAGAAATTTAGTCATTTGCTTTAAGGAGATAAACATCCAAATTTTCTACAAAGTAGTAAAAAGAAATAGTTATATAAAAAATATTAAGTAGAATAAGAACAGGATTATTCAATTCTAGTGACTTCCTAAATTAGATCTGCTTTGGTTTGCCCTGTTTGACACAGGCTAACCTATTGTCAACTTCCCCTCTGTGAATATGCATCTCCTCTGGCATCCCTAATGATGATTGACAGTTAATAACAAAAGCTGCATAAGAAAACTGAAGTTTAATAATTAGAATGACCAACAAAATAAAACAAATTCACAACAGGAAATCAAGCCTCTGGAAGAGGCACTGCCAGTTTTTAGTAATGTTTGTGTGTTTTTTACACACAAACACATGGTTAAATCCAATATTAGGGTATGGATTTTAGATTGGGAAAAAATTTTACCTAGTGTTTAAACACTCAAGTGTTCTTTGGCTCATCTTAAAAAAGAAAAGAATATCCTGTTCAGTATAACATATAAGCAAACACATGTCCATTTATTTTCTTTTTGTTGCTACCCTCCTTTAATTTCTCACTCATTTAATCTGTTTCAGTGGACAGGAAACGCACCATATCCCCCTGCCTGGATGGGTGTTTTTGGAGAAGCACAAGCATAGAGACTAAAGTCCTCTGTTTGGAAACCAGCCCGATTCAAGGAGGGTTCTGATGCACTGCGGTGAATTTTTGGCAATGAGCGGGCCAGCAGCTCAATAGAGGCGAGAATCTATGGAAAAAGAAAACAAACAAATAAAAAGAAAACAGAATGAAAACCTGGGTGGCATAAATCTTTAAGAGTCTCATCATACAAGAAAGCACCTGAAATCTTACATTGTTTTTAGTATTATAAATGCCTAGAAAAACAGAAGCTGGTATTTTTCCCTAAAAGCAATTAACAAAAAACAAAACAAACCACCCGATACTACAACTTTTATTTCTGTAAACTGAATGGAGAAAAGTAACTCCATTAAGAGCTTTTCTTTATGTTTTAGATCATTTGCCAAACTTGGAACAGTAAATAATAAAAAAATTTAAAACCAATTATATTTGTTTGGCACAGACCACAAGTTCCTTTTGGAAAGAAGATAGAGTATAAGTAAATATAAGTAAGTACTACATGGCTAGCTCTAAACAGAACAGAGCAACTTATCCTTTAAAGAAACTCAGCAATGGGAAATGGTTCACACACATATAAATAAGACCCCACTGACCTAGACTGCTAGTGGTATGTCTCATAAATGAGAAGTGACAAATGAATGGTGAAGACAGGGAAAGTCTACAAATAAATAACAATATACAAAGCAGAGAAATTCACATATTTTAAGGTTCAAAAGAAACATGATATAAAAGTATACAGCATGATAATGCATGTTTATAATCATGAGATGTGTACAAAGGGCTTGGCACAATGCCAGGCATAAAGTAAGTACTCAAAGAAATTTTAGCAGAAATTATAATTAATACTATTATTACTGTTCTGAACTATCAATATTATTTTTTAAGTCAAACTATAATCTTTATAGTGACTAGTAAAAGGAGGAAAAGAAATAAGCAATGTTATAAAAATTTTTGAATTCTAAAGCAAGTAAATAAAATTTAAGCTGGGTACATTAGTGCACGTCTATAATTCCAGCTACTCAGGAGGATTTAAAGTTCAAGGCCAGACTCAGCAACTGTGAGACACAGTGACAAAATAAAAAAAATAAAAAAGGAGCTAGGGATATAGCTCAGTGGTAAATGTGCCTCTAGGCTCAATCACTAGTATCTAAGTGAATGAATTAATGTAAACAACCATAAAAAGTAAAAAGTATAAGGTTCTTTAAATCCCATTCTCCAGGGATAATCATACTTTCTTCTGGATCTTTCCTATACATAAATATATACATATAAAAACAGAGCCCATCTTCACCACCTTTTATACTACATTTTTTTCCCTCATTGTTTTCTTTTTACCCTCATTAATATCCATACCATCTATAAAGTTACTTTCATTTTTATGTCTTCAAATTTAATCTATTATAGTAAACTTTTTTTATATATACCCAAGTACTTATGGAAGTCGGTTTGATAGCACAGGATTTTAAGAGTATTTTAAATTTATGGATTCTACACCAAATACTTCCCACAAGCTGAACAATTTACTTTCTCACTACACAGTACCCACCCCCCCAAAAAAAATTCTTAAAAGAATAATTCCTACCTCCCAACATTGTTCTCAGTGTTGGATATTCTTTGCCCTCTTTCTACTGACTTGTGTGTGTGTGTGTGTGTGTGTGTGTGTGTGTGTGTGTGTGTTACTAGGGATGAAACTCAGGGGCACTCTACTATTTGTGATCCTCCTGCCTCAGCCTCTTGAGTTGCTGGGATTACATGTGTGTCCCACCATGGCCAGATCTTTTGACTGTCTTACTTACTGATTTTGTAAAATGTTCACCTTTGTTATATATGCTACAATTAGCCAGGTGCAGTGGCATATACCTGTAATCCCAGTGGCTTGGAGGATTGCCTCAAGGCTAGCCTCAGCAACTTAGTGAGGCCATATCTCAAAGTGAAAAACAAAAACAAAAAAGGGTTGGGCATGTAGCTCCTGGGTTAAATCTATCAAAAAATATATTTTTCTCTTTAAATTTTAATATTATTTTTTACTATTGTAGAAATTAAAAATATTTAATGCAGGCATATATACTATATTAAACTTTATAATTTCCGAACTTTGCCTCTTGTTTAGGAAATCCTTTCCTTCTTCAACACTGTAGAAATGATTTCATATTTTATAGTTGTTTTACATATAGATCTTTAGCCATTTAGGATTTATGTGGCGAAAAATTGTATGGTGTAGAAAGATAACCTCTGGGGCTGGGGATATAGCTCAGTTGGTAGAGTGCTGGCCTTGCATGCGCAAGGCCGTGGGTTCAATCCCCCGGCACCACAAAAAAAAGAAAAGAAAAGAAAAGAACCTCTAACAAGCTGTGTGTGGCAGCACATGCCTGTAATCCCAGCTACTTGGGAAGCTGAGGCAGGAGTATCACCAAGTTCATGGCCAGCCTCTGCAATCTGGGGAAACCCTGACTCAAAAAACAAACAAAAGAAATAACAGGGTTGAGGATGTTGATCAGTTATCTGTCAGCACTTATGATAACGGATTGACAGAATGCCCCGAGTTGATTCCCAGTAAAACATACACACGCACACACACATACAAACACACAGAAAAACAACAAACTAAACAAAAACAAACCTGTAATGAAAATTTAAATGTACTTAAAGGAGTAGCCTCCACTAATCTAGAAAATTCATATTCACATGCACATTTCAATTTTTGATACCACTAAATGAATGAAACGATATATTTAGAAGTATGAACAATTCTGTCCCTTTAAGTAAGAAATGTTAGCACCTGGGATGTGAAAAAAGATCATGGTACTGACCCAGCTGCTGATGTTCAAAAACACTGTCTTTCATCCAGATGTTTTCTGAGTTAAAAGCCAAGCCAAGCCAAGCCAAGCCAAGCCAAGCCATGCCAAGCCAAAGCAAAGCAAAGCAAAATATCTCAAAACTCTTTCTTAAAGTAACAGCAACGTAGGGTCATAGAACATAAAAACATTTATCTATCCATTTAACCATTTAGCCTCCCCTTTCTTTTCTGGGGCAGCCCTTGACACTTGCTATAACCATCAATTCTACCTTCTTTAATTTTTTTTCTCTTTTAAACATTTATTTTTTAGTTGTAGTTGGATACAATACCTTTATTTTTATGTGGTGCTGAGGATCGAACCCAGGGCCTCACACATGCTAAGCAAGCGCTCTACCGCTGAACCACAACCCCAGCCCCTTCTTTAATTCTTTAGAAAAGAAAAAATTTTGGGATAAAAAATGAAGGATGAGTGAATCTCATTTCTGTAATGGTGACTTATCTAAGTACTCTAGTTAGGACTGACATTCAAAGGCATAAGAACCACAAAGGAATGTCCCAGCAATTATGATAACAGATTAACTATGGAAGTCTATACTTCCCACTTTTATAAGTTGTTCAAAACATTACATAGCTCTTTACAAGTACTTCCCACTAAACAACTGATTTGTCATGGGGTATATTTAGACAGCGTTATCAGGAAATTCCCAAACATAAGAAAATGCTGCATTTATATTATAATATCTGTTATAGTTAAATGCTTTAAGCTTGTTACCTTAGTTTCAGTTCTTTGTGATGTTTATTTCTTTTTTCCTTTCTTTTTTTTTAAAAAAATATTTATTTTTTAGTTATAGTTTGACACAATACCTTTATTTCACTTATTTATTTTTATGTGGTACTGAGGATCGAACCCAGGGCCTTGTGCGTGCAAGGCAAGCGCTCTACCGCTGAGCCACAACCCCAGCCCCTGTTTTTCTTTCTTAATTTTTTGTGAGGTGGAGTCTAGACATGTTGCCCAGGCTGGCCTCAGACTCTAGGCTAAAGTGATCTCTTCTACCTCAGCCTCCCAAGTAAGCGACACCAAATTGGCTCTTTGTGTGGTTTATTAAAGATTATTAACATGAAAAGATTAAAAAAAAGCAATGAAGAGTTATAAAGAATCATGAAAAGAAGACTGCATTCATTGCCTTTTCTTTGTGCGCCTGGTGGGCATGTCCCTTAAAAAGACCTCGTATGAAAGGGAAACTTGGAACCTCTTTACCATCAAGAAGAATAAGCATCAGTTCACAAAGTATGAGGTGTAGGCCTCTAAAAGGTCCTTTGGTCAAAACTATTTTCATAACAATATTAAGATATTATTTGCCTTTTTACTGTCATTTTACAAGTCAAGTTTTCAGAGGCAACAATATAATGTAAGATACTGCAACATAATGCAAAAGCAAAAAATCCAGTTATTTTCTTTTTTTAAAGACATTTGAAAAAGAATGTAAAATGTAAATACCATTATTCTTTCAATAATGATTTTGGTTTGGAGTAATTATTACTTACATAAGCAAAAGTTCTTTGGGGTCTTTCATAATTTCTAAATGTATAAAAGAATCTGTGACCAAAAAGTTTGAGAAATGCTGGATAAATGCAAAGACCTTCTGAAAGTTTGTGTTGGGAGCCCAAACTTATGTTCAATTTTCACAAACTCATCTTTGTGTTTTTACCTGTCTGGAGGCTGCACATAATCACATGGAATCTAAACCTATGAAACAAACAGTGTGCTCCATGGAGTGCTTGAAAATCTGCCTCTGAATGTTAGGCTATTCTTTTAGTTAGCACAAAGTTTTTTCTTACTTGGGGAAAGAGTGGTCTTTCATCTCTTTTCTTTTTGAGGCACTCTGCCATTAATCTCTTCATGGCTTTTGGACAGTTACTCCGTACCTTACTGAGATCTGGGGATAGGTATCCTCGTCCCACCATGAAAATTATCTGGAGAAAAATAAAGGTAAATCACATATCTTTTATATAAGTTAAAATATATAAACAATGAAAAATCAATAAGCTCTACACTTAAGACATTTGTACTTTTCTAAATACATCTTATGCTTTGATGAAACCAACAATGCTAGTATATGGGTTCCTATATATCAGAGATTGTGGAATACCCATCCCCAAAGGGCTGCAATCTGAAATTTTCATGACCTGGGGCTGTTCAAAGGGCTCTTAACTCCTGTGCTGCTAGTTTCTCCTTATGTAGTATGTTCCCGCTGACAGTAACTATTATGAAACACACAGATCCGATAGTGTTTCTTCTTTCCTTAAAAAAAATGGTTACTGAGCCAGGTGCAGCTGTGCACGCCTGTAATCCTAGTGGCTCGGGAGGCTGAGACAGAAGGGATTGTGAGTTCAAAGCCAGCTTCAGCAACTGCAAAGTGCTAAGCAATTCAGTGAGACCCTGTCTCTAAATAAAATACAAAATAGGGCTGGGGAATGTGGCTCAGTGGTCAGGTGCCCCTGAGTTCAATCCCCAGTACTAAAACAACAATAAAAACAACAACAAAAGCAAAACAAAAAACAAAACAAAACAAAACAAAACAGGGTTATTGAGTACTTTTAATTGTTGGGTATTAGGCTAATTCCTTTGCATATGTGTAGCAAGAACCAAAAAGCTAACCTTTTTAGCAATCATTTGCCCTAGTGCTATGGAATCTCTAATGGGGCATTTGGTTATAGGACCTCAGAATCACAGCCTCTTCCATCCCAATAGAAATCTTTTAACCATGTTTATATGGCCTCAGCTCCTTCTCATGAGAAGAGAAGGTAAAGCCTTTCAGCTCTTTTGAGGGTAGATGAAAACAGATGTTAGGAGTCTTGGGAATCTGGGAAGAGAGGATCTGAAGAGAGGGAGTTTTGATCTTAGAAGGAACAGGTCCCAGAGGGCTGGAATAGATGCTAGAGTGGAGGAAACTAGTAAGAAAGCCCCCATTCTGGGCAGAGCTGATGGAATTTTAGATATATTCAAGGTTAATGTTTGGTGTCAAATGACCCTTGTTTATGAGTCTAAAGTAAAGTTCTAATTGCAATGTGATCTCTATGGTACAATTAAAAGGATGAAGCTTGGGAAGACATATTGAGGGGACACAGATTTCTTCCATCTTGCCCTCTTCTGAATCCAGGATGTATAATCACTTTAATGGAGGAAAGAGACTCAGAATCCTAGCAGGAACTTGGAATAATATCTTGAAGCAACAGGTGACTACAAGCAACAACCAGGAAAAAGTAAAGCACTTAACAAGGGGGTCTTCAAAGTTGAGAAACAGTCTGGACTGCCTACATTCACAGAGGACAGCAGTTCAGATATGCTGACTTGGCTATCAATGGAAAAGGTAGCCCTGAAAGGCCAAAAAAACTTTGGTACACTTGAATTATAGATGTCATCGAATTTAACACTCAAAATAATTCTAACAAGGTAGGTATTAACCCTATTTTACAAATTAGGAACCCAAAGCTCAAACAAATCTAAGAACTTGTCCAAGATAATGCAGTTATATAAGAATTTGGAGCTGGGCATGGCCACAAACTCAAGATCAGTCTGGGCAATTTAGCAAGACCTTGTCTCAAAAATAAAAAAGGTTGGGGATGCAGCTCAATATAAAGTGCCCTTGGGTTCAATCTCCAGCACCAAACAAACAAACAAACTGGATAAGACCATCCCAATAGAAATCTTTTAACCATGTTTTATATGGCCTCAGCTCCTTCCCAGGTTCCTGTAAAATTCCGGTGAATTGAAGGCCTAACTAAAATTGAATCTTGCTCATCATACCTTTCCTTTCACACCAAGAAATGATAATGCCCTCCTTTCTACCAATAACTGTTATGACTATTTACTGCATCAGATGGTTATTAATCTTGTGAAAATGTAAATTCCCCAATGAAACTATAGGTCCTTATAGGCAGGGATTGTGTCTCATATATATGCATATCTTCTTCTGTATTTGTATTTATTTATTTATTTATTTGGCAATGAGTATTGAACGCTGGGGTGCTTTATCACTAAGCTACATCCCTAGTCTTATTTATTTTTTATTTTTGAGACAGGTCTTGTGAAGTTGTTGAGGGTCTAGCTAAATTGCTGAGGCTGTCCTCAAGCTAGTGATCCTGCTGCCTAAGCCTGAGCTGCTCCTGAGCTGCTGGGGTTACAGGCATGTGCCACTATGCCCCACTCTCTTCTTTTTAAAAATCTATACTACCTCAGCCTCTAACATTTAACATAATCCTCTGGACACAACAGGTTTTGAATGTGTAAGTTAACAACTCCTTAAGGTGAATGACAAATTTGTGCTAACTGATTAGCCATGTCATAATTTGTAGTCTTCAAACTAGGGTAAAGATCTCTGGGGCTACATGAAGATTCTACCAGAATTAAACACACATGGTAGTTTTAAGGGAATTAATTTCTACCTCATCAACTTACTTATGTCCCTTTCAAATAACTGACTTGCCCAAGAACTATTCATTCAGGTAAAAGTGTAAATCTTATCCTCTTTCCCCTTTCTCGTCTGTCATAACTGTCCTTCTACTTTTAAAAAAGGCTTACTTTTTACCCATATGGAATCTAACTATATATATAGTATGCATTATTCCAGATTGTGAAAACTATCGAGGAATGAAAGGGATATTCCCAAAAATTATTATCTAACTTAGCTCTAATGAGTAAATAATAATCCCCTTTTGCATCAAAGTTGGTTTCCAATTCTTTGTTTCCAACAAAACTGTCAAGTGATCATTAAAATAATTTTTAAGAAGTTACTATATAATATCTGGGTGTGGTGGTGTAATCCCAGGGGCTCAGGAGACTGAGGTAGGAGGATTGCAAGTTCAAAGCCAGCCTTAGCAATTTGGCAAGGCACTAAACAATTCAGTGAGACTCTGTGTCTCTAATAAAAACATGAAAAAGGGCTGGGGATGTGGCTCAGTGGTTAAGCACCACTGGGTTCAATCCCCAGTACTCTCCCATCCCCCAAAAATTACTATATAATTTTTGGCATAATCTAGGAATGAATTCAAGTAATTGAGTGATATGGTGTACTCAGAGAGAGAGAGGACTGGTCTTTGTGCTTTGCTCTTGGGAAGTAATCACTAAGCCCAGGGGGATGTTTTGTCCTGTTTTTCTGGGGACTCTGGGCCATGTCAGATGTCTATGCTAACAATATGACTTACAGAGGGGTCTTTGGATCATTTAGTATCAGCATGACCCTTGAAGGAGCTGGAAACTGAGGTCAACTACACAAGAGTCAGCTACACACCTATAAAACCAAGTCCTAATAAAACCTCTAGACTCCAAGGCCCAGGAAGTTTCCCTGGTTGGCAATATACAATGTGTACTGTCATATACCACTACCAGGAAATTTAGTACTGTCCACAACTCCATGGGAAGAAGATAACTGGAAGTTTCACTTGAGACATGTTTTTCGACTCTGTTCCATTTATCTTTTCCCTTCTGATTTTAATCTGCATTCCTTCACTGGAATAAATTGTAACCGTGAGTACAACAGACTTCAGAGAATTTTCAGTGAGTCCTTTTGGTCTTGGGGACTATGAAACTCTGCATATGGCTATATAAAACTGCTACCTTTCCTATCTTAATAAGATTTCTCAATATTTACCTTTTTAAAAATACAATAAGGAAAAAAGATTAATATTAAGCCTTGGCTCATCTACCAAAAAATCATATTTACCTACAGATATATAAATCAACTGAAGGATAAACAAAAGCCCAGTGTTATTTATTAAGATAGACATTTCAATAAAATTTTATATTGTCTCTCTATTAATCAAAACTTACATTATTTTTATCAGTTATATATTAAAAATTGAAACAATGGCATAATTCAGAATTTTTAAGAAATCAACAACCCAAAACAGAAAAAATTTTAAACATTCTAAGTTTAAACTTATAGCCATATTTTTTATTGTAAATATGTAACTTGAATAATCACTAAAAAGCTTTAAAGCATAGAAATGTGTTACATTAGGGGCTGGGGATGTGGCTCAAGAGGTAGCGCGCTTGCCTGGCATGCGTGCGGCCCGGGTTCGATCCTCAGCACCACATACCAACAAAGATGTTGTGTCCACCAAGAACTAAAAAATAAATATTGAAAATTCTCTCTCTCTCTCTCTCTCACTCTCTCTTTAAAAAAAAAAAAAGAAATGTGTTACATTAGGACAGAATTATGTGGAGAGTGAAACAGAATACTACAAATAGTTTTGGGGAAAAAAAAGGAATCATGTCCTACCTCAAAAATTAACATAGAGCTATCATATTTTTTAAAATAAGTGATAGTATATCAAATTATTATGGTTTTTAGATTTTACTAGATATTTTTATTTTTTGGGGGTGCTGGGGATCAAATCCAGGGCCTTAGCATGCTGGGCAAGTGTTATACCACTGATACATTCTACCCTAGATACATTTTTAAAAGCATTGTAGATAGGTATGGTGGCTCATGCTTGTAATCCTAGCAACTCAGGATGTTGAGATAGAAGAATCACAAGTTTGAGGCCAGCTTCAGCAATTTGGTGAGGTCCTAAGCAACTTAGTGAGACCCTGTCAAAAATTAAAAAAGAAAAAAGGGCTGGGGATGTAGCTCAGTGGTAAAGTGTCCCTGGGTTTAATCCCCAGTACAACAACAAAACAAAAAACTTTAAAAAGAGGGAGTTAGTTATACCAGCCTTATTTTAAATGTTAACTGAATAGAAAATTATATTCTTAGCAATTACTCAAGCTTAAGGTAAAATTTCTTAGATGCTAATTTATTTATTTTTTATTTTTTTGGTGCTGAGGATTGAACCCAGGGCCTTGGGCTTGAGAGACAAGCATTCTTCCAACTGAGCTATACCCCCAGCCCTTTAGATGCTAATTTAAAAGCATTCACAGAGATGCAAAATTTTTCAAAAACCTGATTTTCAGAAAGAATGTGAGAAAGAAATCAAAGACAACTCTTACATTTTTACATGCCTCACTGTTGTAGTTTCTGTGGAGTACAGGGCAGGTGACCTTTGCTACTGGGGTTGGGGAGCTCAGTGATGATGAAACAGCAGGAAAGCGAAAGGACAAGTCTTTTCCGGGATATAATTTGAGAAAATTCGTTGGGTACATATGCACAAAATCTATACATTAGCTTGAAATCTGGGACTGGTTCTTATTTGGAATACACATTCAGTACTCTGACACCCTCCCCTTCATCCCCTCATTTTCAACATCACCCCATATATTGCCTCAATAGAACTCTACATTCCATTGGTAGCTCAGACTGTGCTTTATTCATCTTTGAATGTCTCTATATTCCACAGTGCTTTATATGTAGTAGATGTTAAAAAACCTTTTCTGTTAAAATAATTTGTGTATTAATTAAGATACTGGAACTTATCATTTCCTGTTTCTTGAGAGCCTATGCTTAGAACCTAGGCAATTTGCTGTGAGAAAGAACAAGCAGCCTGAAGAAGTCCTATGGAAAGGACTATGGAAAGTCCTATGTGAAGAATTGGGTTCCCTAGTCCATGGCCTTGACTGAGTTCCCAGCTGACAGCTACTGCCAACTTGTCAGGTATGTGAATGAGCCAATTTGGAAGCAGATCTTCTTAACATCCAGTCACATTGTTCTAGCCGATACCATGTTAAACAGATAAATCTTCCTTACTGGGAGCAGCCTGATTGTAGATTCATTTGAGACACTACATTCTGGATGGTTTGTTATACACCAATAACTGGAATATACTTAAAATAACTGACATATGTTATCTATTATTTTCTTCTAAAAATACACAATATTTCTGTTCCAAGAAAAGAAAGCCATGAGGATATAGTCAATATTCTTAGCTTAGATAAGCCCATTATTATTAATCCCCATTTAGTAGAGGATTAAAGAGGGAAAAAGAGGGAGATTAGAGAGGAAAATGAAATGATAGAATAAAACAAATGAGAGAAAAAGTGATTTCTCAGAATCAGCACTGAGAAAAGTAAAGGAGAAATGATATACTACTTTGCAAAGTAACAGAAATGGTCATCTCTCAGAGAGCTAAAAGATTTACTTTCATAAATAATCTGATTTTTAGATCTGATTTTCATAACTGGGAAAAAAAAAAAGGACACATAGAGAGGTAAGATGACCAGGTAACACAGGTCTTGAGGCCATGCCTGCCAATGTATCACACTGCTTTACCCCAGCTCTGCTCTCAGTTTAAAGAAACAACCTGCCACCTCAGACTATGGGGTGAAAGTGTAGAGGAATGGTACCTACACTGCATAGTAAAGAAACAGTTGTTCCATCTCCTATGAAAAAGAAAGAATATTATTCCTGGATTCTCAAACAGAAGTCTAATCTGAGAGCCATGGAACTCAAGAGAAAGTGAAAGAAAATTCAAATCAAGAAGATGAATGGAGCAATCTGGGGTTACTTCACTGAGAATGACCAGAATTATTCTTTCAAAATGGGGAGTTCCATGGAAAGTACCATGTGAAGAAAGTAGGCTACAGGATAATGAAGTAGAATGGGGGTAGTGGGAAGAGTATGTCATTCTTTTACCTCTACCTCCTTTAGCAAATACTTAACTTGGTTTCTGGCTGGCAAATTCCAGGGGCTCTAACTATAGTACTAGAAAGAATTAACTAGTAAAGGCCTTACCCTTCTGCTGGTCACTCACTCACTTCTCTCATGGAGAGTAAGCCCTTGCCACATCATTTATTATACTCCCATGGAGGACAAAGCACCTAAAATGCCAAGAAGTGGATGAGTGCAGAACTCTGGGATGCTTTTATCCATATTTTGGAGATAGTAATATTTGTTTCCATATTATAATTATATTAAAATAAACTGACAGATTTTAAGTTCACAAATTTTTATTAATTTGTAGTCTATATGATCAATCAGCTAAAACTAAACTAAAAATCCTTAGTAACTCCTTTGGAATAATAATACCCATAGGAAAAGTGAACATGGCACAGAGTGTTATGCTGTTGTATGCTTGAATTACATTTGTAAAAGACAGAGCACATGATGCTTTCAAATTTTGCTAATCAGACTGCCATCATCCAATCAATCATCTCAATGATCTATATCTGTCATAAGTACAGTTAAGTATAGTGTTTCAATTGTGTTCTTTAGCTAGTATTTTGCACACACCCCCAATTTAAGTTTCATGCAGGCTTGACATAAGATCATCAAAACAGAAGTTCTGTACTGTTTAACTCTCAAAACTAAGACTCAACATTCTAAAGCTAATGAAATGATTAGAAAGACAAAACAGCAATTACAAATTCAGCTTTATGATGAACTGGATAGAAATGCAATCATTTTTTTAAATGCTCAAAGCAAGAATCAAGACCCCCACTGGCTATAGAAGATACAGTGATTCAATAGGAAGCCCTAAAGTTCAGGGTAAGTTGGATTACTTCTATGTTACCACATGATAGTTAAATGAAAAAGCTACCATCAAAAAGAGAGTTGAGCTACTGACCAAAATAAATATATCACTTTCATATATAAAATCTATCATTTCATTAGGTTGGGAAGTCATGATAAAATATGTAAAAAGTTTATACTTTTTTGTTTTCATTCTCTGGTTGGGGATTCTCAACATTGGTATAAGTCAGAATCACCTGGGAAGCATAAAAACGGGTACTTGAACCATCCACCAAGCACTCAGAATCTGCTCTGGTGTCTCCACTTATAAGCAATTTCTCAGGTAATTCTGATGCAAACCATAGCAAAAAGTCTAAATATTTTCAAATTACAGTTTACATTGTCAACTCTTATTTTCTAATATATTAACAGTGAATGCTGGAATCTCTGTCTCCTTACACATACTATTTAAATGCTAAGGTATCCAAGACAGTTTCAGTAAAGACAATTCACTTTTCTTGCTTAGTTTTAAAAGCCTACATGAATTTATTGTGAAAAGACAGAAAATGCAAAGAGCTACATGAACCTGTATTGGTACTTTTCAGAAGGTAAGGGATAGAGAACAGTAACTTAGGAAGAAAAGTTAAAAAAAAAAAAATCCCCTCTTACTAGACTTCTCATTATAGAAAACTCAAAGCATGATTTAACATTGCTTCCATGATTTTAAAAATTAAAAAAAATCTTAATTAAAAAAAAATTCAATACAAAGACATTCATGGTCAAGTACCCACTCCGATGGCACAATCCTCAAAGAGTAAAAGGCTTAACACCTAAGTATTAATGCTGCAGAGCTCATTCTTCTACTTGAGCTCTGGTTAAGAAACATTCAGTATTATCTACTGTTGTGTCTCTAGTTTTCAGTTACAAAATCAGGAACTTCACTCCACTGTACCAGCATTTCAGAGAAAAAGTCTTAGTACATGCTGCTATTATGCCAAAAGTGCACAGAAGATTTCTAAAACTGGTCACCAAGATCAAGAGAGCTATCCTTCAGGCTTACCCAGAACTCAATACTTCCTTTCTATAGCTAACCTGAGCTTTTACACAAAAACTAAAATAAATCCCCAAGAGATGGTAAATATTTACCTGGTCCCTGTTGTTGATGTTTGAATAAGGTAACTGTCCAGTCATCAATTCATACAGAACAATCCCAAATGCATATACATCTGACTGAAAGCTGTACGGATTTTTATCTTGCATTCTGATTACTTCTGGTGCCTGTTAGAACATAAGAAGAAAAATATTGTAGTTTATTCTTCACTTTAAGTGAATAAAGACTGAAATAAAAACTGTAATTGCCAGAGCAGTGTTTTATCATAAAAAAAACTCATCTCTTATTAATAGTCAAACAACTGAAACCAATTAAGAAAGAGGAAAAAAAAAAAAAAACTCCTGCTCTATTGATTCTGAAAGAAGCAGTTCTAGGTAAGATTCTATAATGCATTACTAAGACTAATTTTATCAGCTAATTTTCTTTCTGAACAAAATACCATCACTGCCATTTGACTTCTTCCTAAGACTTACCCTATCAGAATCAGTTTCCACTTCTCATTTCCTGATTGAGCAAAAAAACAATAACAACAACAACAACAAACTAGATCTGTAGCTATAAGATGCTACAGTAATTGTCTCAGAACTTAAGTTTTTCCATTGGTACAAAAAAGGTTTTCCTCATCTCAGGGCACCTTAGAAAAATAATGGTAGAATTTAAGGCCGATAAACTTGAACTCCCTGTTAAGCCATGGAATAAACACGTAGTATAAACATGTCACAGAAACATTATTAACAAAAGCTATAGACAGCAGGTAGATTTAGGGAAAAAATGGTATAAAAAATCTTTTGGCTGCTGGTCCTTGGCAAAGTAATAGACCAAATTACTATCTGCCACATTTTTACATATTTCAGTCATTGTATTGCACAACTATATTTCTAATTTACATGAAATACAATGATTGACTGGTTAACAAAAATTAGCTTAAAAGATTTCTTCCTTTGCAAAGTATCTCCTGTTTTGTTTCATTTGGAAAGAATTAAGAAGTTGCAAGAATATTAATGAAAACATTAATTTGATAGTAAAAGCTGTACTAACTGCAAAAATGGCTAGAAAAGGTTCCTGATGTGGGAAGGCAGGTATCTCACAAGGAGAGGCAGTGGTTCTTAACTACAGATTTTAAACCTCACAATGGCCAGACTACACTCAATCTCAGTAATTTAACATCTGAACCTGGGGTGGGTCCCAAATGTTATTGATCATTAAAGCTCTTCAGGTGATTCTAACGTCTAACCCAAATTGAGAACACTGATGAAAGATCTGTGGAAGAACCTAAAGGGAGTCAAAAGATGGGGTTGGAAGAGAAGTTTGCTACTACTTGCTTTTGTTATACATTCTGATGATAGTTGCTTTTAAGTAATATAGTACAAAATAAACCACTTACAACTTTGATGAAATGAACAAATCAGAATACCAAGAAGCCGGTTATGATAAAAGACATAATATTCAAAGCCTAAACTAATTTTTGCGAGGGACAGAGTAAAAACCAGTTGAAGAACTATCTTTTCATACGTGTGTGTGTGTGTGTGTGTGTGTGTGTGTTGCTGGGCATTAAATCCAGGGCTTTGTGCATTCGAGGCAAGCACTCTACCAACTGAGCTATATCCTCAGCCCAGAAGACGTCTTTTCAAAAATTAGTTTTATTTCACTGTTGTTGGTGGATGGCTTGATGAAAAGTTGTATGTGAGCTATTTACAAGAAATGCAGGGCTGGGGATGTGGCTCAAGCAGTAGTGTGCTCGCCTGGCATGCGTGCAGCCCGGGTTCGATCCTCCGCACCACATACAAAGATGTTGTGTCTGCTGAAAACTAAAAAAAAAAAAAAAAAAAAAAAAAAAAAAATTAAAATTAAAAAAAAGAAGAAGAAAAAAAGAAATGCATAACTGATCTTCAATTTAGTAGTTTAACTTGTAAAATTTTTCACAAAGGTTTCTCTTTCAAGATATACATAGAAGAAAGTTAAGACAAATATAATTAATTCAGAGGACCACATAACGTTAGTTCTGATCAAACTCTGTGGTTATTCTGTATTTGCTTCTGAAGGCAGTATCAACCCAGAAAGATTTATTTAACAAAGAAGTACATTATTGGCTATTCTCTTACCTTAAAATTTAGCATAAAGGATGAATTTATCTATCCAGGTATCAACAAAAGTAATTAGAAGAAAATATAAACTTTCTGTGTAATAATACACTAACTGAAAAATCTTAAAATTTTTCTGAGTAAGAACAAACCTGGAGACTTGATTGGGCTCAATTCTCCCACACTAGTTAAAATAAACATACCTTTAAAAATTGTGCATGGTTTGTTTTTTAGGTTCTGCAATTTCAGCACTTAAAAATCCGTTTCTGCCTATCATCTTAGGATATACTGCCATTTTTGTTATAGGCATATACTTTAAAGGGTCCTGAAATCCAATTATAATCATAATCCAAATATAATTATTAATTAGCCTCATATTTCTAATTATTAATTAAAACCATTAAACATATATTAAATAATTTTTTAAAAACAGCTAACTACAATTACTGAATTTTAGAAAGGGCCTCAGAAATTCACTAGTCCAACTCAACACTGTAGATGGAGAGAGTAAGAGGAGGTTAAAAAAACCTGAAAGTTAATGGCCAGAGTACTACTAGAATACAGATCTTCTGACTCTAATATTAAAGTCCAATGTCTTCTCTTCCACCTTGCCACTTGCCCTAATTCCATGTACTGTCATAAGAAATCATAGCTCAATTTAACCCTATGCCTATCTTGATAAACTTGGAATCTTACCCTGGAATTCCCTTCTTGGGCACTGCTACATATAGTTTGAGGAATTTTGGCAAATACAGCTTCAGAAGCCCTCAAAACTTTTCTGTTTCTGGCAGAGTGTCCCGGAAGTTTTAATGCATATTAAATTATTTAAAGCTTAAAATTACACTGAGACTTCTGGGATACCTGTATTTAGCTTAGAGCTGCAGTTTTCAAACTTGCTGGTCCTAGGACTTGTTTTCATTCTTAAAAATTATTAAAGACCCTAAAGAGTTTTTGTTTATGTGGATTGTATCTGTGGCTTATTTATCATATTAAAACTTAACAAAGAAACTTAAAATATTGACTAATTCATTTAAATACTAAAAATAATAACCACTAATGACAACACAGAACACCCATTTTTAATAAAAAATATTTAAAAAAATAAAGGTTAGTGAGAATAGTACTGTGATTCTTTGATATCAGGCTTAATAGCAACCAGGTGGATTCTATTTGCTTCTTTTTTCAATCATTCTCTCCTTTTGTTCTTGCAGCTCTGGGGATCCAAACCAGCATATACTGGGTGGCACTCTACAATCAAATGACACCCCTTGCCCTTGCTTCTCATTTCAATATGTTGCTATGTGTTATTTTGATCGGAGGATAAGAAGAAAATCTGGTCTCACAAAGGGATTATTGTGGTTCCTCCCAATGAAAGGTCTTAGGGATCCTTTTGAGAACTGCTGATTTATATAGTATGATTCCTATACATTTTGGGGGGCACTGGGGATTGAACCCACTCTGGGCTACATTCACAGCCCTTTATAATTTTTCAATCTTGAGACAGTTTCCCTAAGTTGCTTGGAGCCTTGCTAAATTGCTGAGGCTTGCCTTGAACTTTCAATCCTCCTGTCTCAGTCTCCTGAGTTGCTGAGATTAACTATCTGCTGCAGTAACTGCACAGAAGTTTTGTTCCCTTCTTTTAGAACTTCTCTTTCTTCTTTTCAACAAAGCAAAAATAAGAATAAAGAAAGAGAAAATAAGTTATGCAAAGAAGCATAAGGCTAATACTTAAAAATTCCCCAATTTTTTTCTCTTGCCTTTCCTCTCCCAGCTGCCCCATAATCATACTGTTCTTTCCAGTCTGAAGGAAGTAACTTTCCAGTTTAAGCTCAAGTAAGATTGTAAAATAGCCTCTTTGTTAAAAGGAAGAGTTTTCTTAGCAAAACCACAATTATGGCTGTAGAACACACCTGCCTTAAATTGCAACCTATTTTTTTTTTGAACAGTGCACATAGGACATTTTGAACACAAAATATTTTTAAACGGACAATTCTGAATAAACTTTAAACATTGTTTATAAAATATATTTTTGTTTAAAATATAGTGAAACTGACTTTGTATATTCTTTTTAAAGATAAAATAGTTAAAATTATTTACATAAAACATTGATTTTTTTCCAAACACTGGGAACTATGAAAATACGATAGTTGAAACCTGCAATGACTTTCTAGTTACTCAGCAGCAAATCAGGTTCCAAAAATGTAATCCATGGAGAAATAGCCTCAATTCTTACCATCCACAAAATGGATCCAGACAACTGTTCAAACTGATGGGACCCACTCCATCGAGATTTCACTGTGGCTAGACCAAAATCACCTATTTTTACCGTGAGGTCTTCATGAAGAAATATATCTGAGGTGTAGTAAGTAAAGGAAAACAATAGATCTCAATTCTCCTTTTACAGCAAACATTATGAAAATTTTAGGTAAGAGATCTAGTTTCTATAATTCTGTAATATGATAGTCTTTAATAAAGTATAGTACTTCATATTTCCTAAAGTTGATTAAAAAGGTTTTAAACAATAATTAGTTGTATTTAACCTAAGTAACCTATTTTTAAAATTTTTGGGGTTTAAAATGTACAAGGATGAGGTGATGCTTTCTTAAAGCCTTCGGGAGCTCTAAAAACTTTCCCATTTGATTTTGATCATGTAGGCCCAGATAAACTTTAGCACTTCTGGTGAATCTATAAAGGCTCTTCACTGGAATAAAGATGCCAGCAGGCAGGGTGTGAGACTGGGCTTACGGAAAAAGAATTTTTTTTCTCATCTCACTGCTTTGTAATTTAGAGCCTTCCATTAGATCTCAACTACTCCTGAACAAGGGCAGAGGGGTAAAAGAAACTAGTACATAGCTATAAACTGATCTGTTTTATAGTGTGGATAGAATGTAAGCAAGCAATAAAAAAAGTCCTTCTATTATGAAGACTTTAGATAGATTTTCTTATAGTGCTCAATCATTCAGAAACCAAAAGCAGGCTATTATGTCCTTCTCTACTATACTCTCATGCAAGCTGATTTATTAATATTCTTTACAGTATACTGAATTTAGCATGAAAACTGTTTTTACATAATGTGAAGACAAAATGCAGAAGTCAGGATGTTTTCAAACTTCGCGGACAAATTTCAGGAAGGATACTATTACTCTTGAGGTCTCTGTGGATGATTGACTTGGCGTGTAAGTAACTGAAAAACAAAACATCATTTAAACCTGAGTAAGGCTAAAGGACTCTGGCCTCAGAATCTACAGAACATACTTAGGGGTATAAATATTTATTTAGAATCACGATACAATTAAAATCTGTACATTGTGATAACTTCTTTATGCATAAATTAGTTGACTATAAATGAATTTAGGATTTTTGAAACATATCACTATTATTTACAGCCCAAATCTTGTTTATATTTAAAGACTTCACTTTATCTTTTACTAGTTACAAATACAAACCTTTCAACCCTGTGAAGCCTATTTATTAATTTCCTATAAATACGCTTTGACATTCAATGCTTCCCACCTGTACCCATCTCTCCGAATCAGCTTTCATTTATCACATATTTAAACTTGTCCTTTAAGATGGAACACAAATTCTAACTCCAAAGTGAAGCTTTCCTATGATTAATCCAACTGAAAGTGATCTTTCATTGTTCAATTTATTTAGTAATTATTTTAATAGCTGGATTTATTTATTTTTTTAATGTGTCTATGTTTGCTTTCTATTTAGAATGCAAACTCCACCATAATGTAAAAGTTTGGTAAATTACAACTATTTTTAAAGGTGGTATGATATATTCTTAAAGGACCTTACTGAAACTATACGAAAGTTGGGTGTTGTGGTTCATGCCTGTATTCCAGTGAATGGACCTTACTGAAACTAGTGAGGAGCAGACTTCCTCTATAATGACCACAGTGGATCTATTTTAAAACTAACTTAAAGTTGATCATCTACGGTACCGCCACAAATTGCTTTAGTTGTGTTCATTGAGGGAAAGCGTTTTGATTAATTTATTTCCATTTATCTACACTGCCTAATATAAGACCTGGCATGTATGTTAAATATTCAATATATCTGTTGAATCAACTGTAAATAGGATATATATATAAACTCCACTCAAATTTAATTCTGGAAAAAACAGATGAGACTTCTGAAATCTAACAATGACCATTAAGAAATGAGTTCTGCTTTAAAATAAAAAATTAAAATCCAAATAATATGATCAAAATCATGTAATGGACACCTAAAAATAGAAGACTTCCAAATAATTGAGACTCTTCATGTTTTCAGGTCTTTATTTAAAACTTCCTCATTCTCCCAGTCATCAGGATTTTAAAACTAAGTTTTTGAACAAAATTTTCATTTTAAATTACTATTTATTCAAAGTAATTCTTTCTCCTCCAATTACTTCTAATCTCACACTATTTCTATCATTTACAGCATACACCACAATATAAAACTTTTCTTGTTTTGTAGGGTGAGTGTTGTTCTGCTAAACCATACTGTCACTTTTCCATTGAAAGAAAATCTGATGTCAATTATTGGTACCATCTGCTTGAAAAGTTCTGTAGTAACATGGAAAGCTAAAAACAGATGGAAATAAATGTGTTCTAATCAAAAGCTTTTTCAAGATGGGGAGAACCTGACTCCATGAGAAAGAAAGGGGGTAAATGATGATGTTGTTGTCGGTGGAGCTAGGTCAAAGAGCCCTAGGGTCTAGTGTGCTGCAAAGGTGTTCGTCTTTGAAAATGGTTCCTTCTCCTGGGAGATGAAACAAACAAAACCAATGGGAGATACACACAAAAATGGAGGCATGATGAAGTTAAAAGGAGTGCAGATAAAGATGCTTTTTATTTTGGGGGGCAGTAGAAGGAATTGAACCCAGAACCTTGTGCATGCTAGGCAGGTACTCTACCACTCTGCTACACCCCCAGCCTGATAAAGGTGTCCCTTTCAATGCAAAACAATAGAACTAGAATAAAAGAGAAATGTAAGTGAAGAGCTGAGGAGGAAAAATTTCTGTCCAGGAATTTAATAGATAATTAATAAAATATAAATGTGATTGTTGAACTAGTGGTTATTGCCAGTAGAAGCTGGACAGCATAAAGTATTAAAGACCAAAGTTGCAAATGGCTGCAATTTGAAATAGCATCACCTTATACCCCATCACCTTATACCCCCTGCTTTCCTAATTTTTATCTCATGTAATAATTTTCTTTCTATAATATTTCTGCAACTAAAGCGACAATAAAGTCCAGGTCTGTATAATGGAAGGCTGGAAGGAAAAGAAGCTATTTCCCCAACTAGAAAAAAAGGGATGCACACCATACCCCAACCCTATAAAATAAAAAGTTTCACATTAATTGTATCATAAATAATTCTATATAGGTTGACACTAAAATAATTTCCTAGGCAATGACCCATTATAATGGAAGATGCCAAAAACAAATAAATAAACAACCACATAGTCAGTTGGAGGACAGGTAGGAAAGGGAACAAGAATAAACTGACTTTGGCTACAGAAATCTATGCATTATTTAGGATAATTCCACTAGCCCTCTCTTTGAACTTTTTAAGACATTAAGGAGAACGTTACAGGTTTACAAATGTTATGGGTTTTCTAAAATACTAGGAAAGACAAACATGGTATCAACTAAATATCACATTCTCTTGACAGAATTCTCTTAGGAAATCTCTTATCTGGAAGAAAAAATGTCTACCAATAGAATCATTATTCTTAGATCTGCAAAATTATCTAGTAAAATTTGTTTTCTGTATATTCCTTTTAAGTTCTTACATAAAATTAAGTTTTTCAACATTCTTTTCAGAGCACAAGATGATGCCTCAAATTAAGTAAGCATTTCAGATTTGATCTAACACAAACTAGAGTGAGATTCCCATCTTCATCTGTCCCTTGTGGTGAGCATAAAAAATTTAAGTGAGCCATTGTCACTCAATGGACTCTCAGGTTTAATTACAACACTAGAATTATCTTTTTAAACTGCTCCTATAAAATGCTTCCTCCTTGGGCTGGGGTTGTGACTCAGTGGCAGAGCACTTACCTCACACATGTGAGGCGCTCACTGGGTTTGATCCTCAGCACCAAATAAAAATAAACAAAAACAGAGATGTTGTGTCCATGTATAACTAAAAAATATTAATAATTAAAAAATGCTTCCTCCTCCTACTTTTGCATACTTCTGTTCTTTACACCTGGATGAAATTTTATATTTTGTAGATATGGCCTAAAACCCCACATTAAAATTTTAGTTTTCACTAAAATAGGTTTTAAAAGATTGGCATTCTAATGATGTCCTCATCTAGGTACTGCTAAATATACTCATCACATTCACAAGAGAGGAATAAAGACAGAAATCTTCCAACTTGCTACTTTCAGGTATGATTGTTTATCCAGTTATGAATCTAGTTAAGTCCTGCCATTTGTGTTATATCTCTTGGTTTTATCTTTAAGTAGAAAATGAAAGTTGGGTGTGGTGGATCATGCTTGTATTCCGGTGAATGGAGGGGGCTAAGGCAGGAGGATCACAAGTCTGAGGCCAGCCTTGGCAACTTAGTGAATCTTTGTTTCAAAATAAAAAATGAAAAGGGAAGGGGATGTAGCTAGCTCAGTGGTGGAGCATTTCTGGGTTCAACACTTAGTACCAAAGGAAAATCAACAAAACCAAAGTCAAACCAAACCAAAACAACAACCAAAACCAAAACCAAAAATCAAACAACTCCCCTCCCCAGAAAAAAACCAGGAGCAATATTATTCAAATACTTTGCTGAAATTCAAATACTGCAGTACACCATCTGGCTGATTTATCAGTCTCATCTATTTGTGAAAGCTTCTAGGCTCATGTTAATTTGCTACTATTTTCTACTATTTTTAAAACTTCAGACCTGGACTAAGCAGACACTTGCATTTTGGCCTTTTTTCACCAAATTCTACAAAAACACACAAAGGTTCATCAAGCTTCAGGACAGCAAGCTGACTCCCTCTAACACCCTAGCTGCCCTTGGAAAATTTAGAAGCTGTCTCAATTGGTAGATGTGACAGTGATAACAGTGTCATATAGTCTTTCTTCTACTTTGATGTTTTTTGGTTCCCCTGAAAATCATGATGTAGAAAGCGAGCAAGATGGAAGGGAATGACATTCTGCTACTTCTCCATAGTCAGCAATCATTTATCACTTTAAAAATAATTAAAATCGGGCTGGGGATGTGGCTCAGGCAGTGGAGCGCTCGCCTGGCATGCGTGCGGCCCGGGTTCGATCCTCAGCACCACATACAAACAAAGATGTTGTGTCTGCCGATAACTAAAAAATAAAATATTAAAAATTCTCTCTTTAAAAAAAAATAATAATTAAAATCTCCAATAGGTAGTTTCCAGATTTTTCAGCTATGGTTTATAGTAGAACTTAAATTCTATCTCACTTTATTTTTACCTTCACTTAAAAAAATAAAACTTATTGAGGTATAATTATATAAGACAGTGATTCAATTTTAAATGTCTAATTAAACGAGTTCCAACTAATTTATACCATTGTGTAATGACCTGTCATAATCAATATAAAGAATATCTACCACCCCCAAAAGTTTCTTCATCTATTTTTGCAATTAATAATACCCCCAGATGTCCATTGTTAATTCTTTTTGTCACTATGGATTATTTTCATCTTTATGAATTTTGTATAAAAAGAATTATATGGTTTATTTTGCTTAGCATAATGATTTTGAGATCAACCTGATGGTTGTCTGAAGTATTAAGGGGTATGAATATACCACATTTAACTGTTGGATAGGTACCATTTGGACATTTTGTTTTTTAGTAATTATGAATAAAATACTGTAAACATACATGTATAAATCTTTGTTGTTGATGTTTTTTTATTTCTTTTTGGTTAGGTAAGATTAGAATTGCCCATTTGTTAAGTTTAAAAGAAACTTATCAATTTGTTTCCCCAAATGGTTGTCTCATTTGAAATCCTTATATGAAAGCTCCAAGTTGCTCTTCATCCTTGCCAACACCTAGTGTTCTGATTCCAGGTGTTCTGAATGGTGTAGTTCTATAGCACTGTAGTTTTAATTTGCTTTTTCCTAATGTCTAACTATGTTAAAATTTTAGGGGGGCTGGGATTGTAACTTAGTGGTAGAGTGCTTGCCTAGCATGTGTGACGCACTGGGTTCGATCCTCAGCACCACATTAAAATAATAATAAAAAAATGTATTCAGATCAACTAAAAAAAATTAAAAAAATCTTTGTGCTTATTTTCCATTTACATACATTGTATAATAAAGATTTCAAATCTTTTTTTTTTTTTTGAGACAGTCTTGAGCTGTTGGCTGGCCTCAAACTTTCTAGTAACTGGGATTATAGACACATGGCACAACCAGATTCTTACATCCATTTTTTTCAGTGAGTGATAATGTTTTATTGTAAGAATACCTTATATGCTCCAGTCTTTTATCAGATGATGTGTTTTACAGACATTCCCTCTAAGTCCATGGCTTGTTTTTTCAATTTAAGAATAGAGTCTTAAGACAGTTTTAAATTTGATGAAATTCAATTTATTAGTTTTTAAAAAAATATTTATTTTTTAGTTGTAATTGGACACAATACCTTTATTTATTTTTACGTGGTGCTGAGGATCAAACCCAGGGCCTTGCACATACTAGGAAAGTGCTCTACTGCTGAGTCATAACCCCAGCCCCAATTTATTAGTTTTTTAATTAATAAGTTTTAAATTAATAAGTTCTTGCTTTTTGTGACTCAAGAAATCTTTGCTACATGGTGAATGCCTGTAATCTTAGTGACTAGGGAGGCTGAGGCAGGAGGATTGCCAGCCCCAGCAATTTAGTGAGGACCTAAACAACTTAGTGAGACCCTGCTGATAAAAATAGGCCGGGGATGTAGCTCAGTAGTAAAGTGCCTCTAGGTTTAATTCCCTACCCCAAAGAACTCCTTGCTTAAGACTACAATAATTTTCTTCTTTGTTTCTTATAGAAGATTTAAATTTTTATATTGTAGTCTCAGGTTTTTGATTCAAGTAAATGTTTGTCATGTGTCTGGTAAGGGTTACTGGTTTATGTTTTTCAAATGGATATCTAGTTGTTCTAGCAACATTTTTTTCAGAAGATCAACCCCAAGAATTGCCTTGGCACCTTGGTAAAGAAAAGGAAAATAAAATCACTATAGATCTATGGATTTATTTCCAAACTTTTTATTTTGCTTCATTGATTTTTTGTCTGTCCTTAAGCTAGTACCACACTGTCATAAATACTGTGGTTTTACTTTAAATTTTGATATCCCACAATACAAATCCTTCAAAGAACTGTGTTCTTTTTTCAAGTGTCTTCACTATAAATTTCTAGTTACTGCATTGCCATATGAAAAGTTTGGAGGTTTTTTAATTTTTTGTAATAGGGAGTGAAGCAAAGGTGTAGTCAAGGTCTGTCTGGCTCTTTTATACTTACTAAAGTACACACTAAAAAAAATCTCAGCAGATATTTTTTGGAAATCAATGACATAATCATAAAACTTATATCGAATGGAGTGCAGTGGCACATGCCTAGAATCCCAGAGAGAGACTTGGGAAGCTGAGGCAGGATGTTCACAAGTTTGAGGTTAACCTCGGCAATCTTTTGAGACACTAAGCAACTTAGTGAGACACTGCTCAAAATAAAAAAATTTAAAAAGCTGGGGATATAGCTCAGTGGAAAGCACCCGTGTCCAATCCCCAGTATCACAAACAAAAGAAAACAAAACATCAAATAGCTGGATGTGGTGGTGCACACTTGTAATCTCAGCCATAGAAGGACAGCAAGTTTGAGGCCAGCCAGGGCAACTTAGAGATACCCTGTTTCAAAGTAAATAAAAAGGTCTGGTGATGTTGCTCAGTGGAAAAGCACCTCTGGTTTTGAACCCCAGTACCACATACACAAGAAACAAAACACCAACAAAAAAGAAAACAGAACAAAACATCCCCCACCCAAAACAAAAACAAAAACATAAAGCTGTGAAATTACAGAAAAGTGAGAGAGTAGCCTGCTGATCTTCAAAGCTTCTAATATATTGGGTATAGGATTGTCTCTTCTGTTGGGAAACTTTATTTATGTAGTATGTGACTTGACTACCTGAGATTTTCACTGCCCCTGTTTGAAGTAAGTGCTTTGCTTAGGAGATCAGAAGCTACTTGTTTGAGCCAAACCTTATCTTTACCCACAGAAAACTTTAAACCTTCTTGATTTTATTCTTTTTTTCATGGTGGTACACATACATTTTACTCACTGTCATTAAAACAAGGCATAGTTTGTATATGAAATCTTCAAATCATGACTATAAGGTAATTTCTTGACTTCAAATACTATACCATTCATCTTCTAAATGGAATTATGAGGACAAAGGCTCTGTTTTTCTGTAGAGTGACACTGCCTGCCTATCTCTATTTTTCAGCACATCCTATTTTTGTCTAGAATAGCAAAAACCATGCTATTCTTTCTTTTATATAAGTTTATTTCAAACATTCCCAAGTCCAAATATAAAATCAGAGGCATGACATTTGTTTATTTACAAAAGCAAGGTATCTCAGTGGAGGAAACAACACTCTTTATAACAAATATTGCTGCAACAACTGGATATTCATGTAGGAAAAAAAAAAAACCTTGACAGATATGTCATAACACATACAAAAATTAATTTGAAGTGAACTGATAACTTTAAAACAAAAGCAAAAACTAAAGCACTTCTGTAAGAAAACACCACCCTTTTTGTATTCATATAGCATTTTAAAGTTTTCAGAATATTTTTATGTTATTTGATTTTCTAACCCTCACTTCTTTATTTGTGAGGCATGCAAAAAGCCAATAATTCCAAATTATGAAGATGGGAATTTAAGAACCCAGAGTACTTAAGTGACATGACCAGACAGGCATGGCAGAAAGAACATGGGTTTTGAGCACAAAGATTTGAGTTTGAAATCCAACTATGTCCCTTAATAGCCATATAACCTTGGGTACATTTATAATTTACAGATTAGGGGTTTGAATTCCTAATCTATAATATGGAGGTGATAATGTTTATCTTGCTGGGTTGTTTTTCTTCTTATTTTTTTAACCACATTTAATAAAAGCCCACTATTTGCTAAGTAACAACTGTTCTCTGTCTTGGAGATAAAAGCAGAAGATCCCAATGAGAGTTGATGACTGTGTGCTGTGAAAAAAAGAACAATTCATGGATCATTGTAATATTTGATCTATGTAAACAGCTCAAAGAACAACTGCAAGTTGCTGAGAGAAATAGAATATAGGAAGAATGGACTCAAAGAAAAAGACAAGCAGCTTAGTTTTATATGTATTAAATTTGAGGGGCCCATTAGACAGTCAAATAGATAACGTTAAGCAGATATTAAGTATGAATCTTGAGTACAAACAAAATGAACTGACCGGAGAATGGCAGATAAATGTTATTTATTTATTTTATTTATTTTTAATTAATTTTTTTTTTTTTTTTTGGTTCTGGGTTATTTAACTCAGGGGTACTTAACCACTCAGCCACATCCTCAGCCCTTTTTTATATTTAGAGACAGTGTCTTACTGAGTTGCAGGTACTTCACTAAGTTGCCGAGTCTGGCTTTGAACTCGAGATCCTCCTATCTTAGCTTCCTGAGTCACTGGAATTACAGGTATGCAGGCTCAATAAATGTTATTTAGTTGATTCTTCAAACCATTAAACTAGATGAGATCTCCAGGGGGTTGAGAAACCAACTGATGAACAGATAGTAGTAGGACAACAAGGAGAATATACTTTAATGTATTGTTCTTCAAGACTTCAATATCCATGTAAATCATTTGGGGATCTTGTTAAAATGTAGACTTCAATTCAGTGGATTTGGGGTGGTAACTAAGATTTAGCATTTCGAAAAAGTTGCCAGGTGGTACAGATACTATCCAGATTTTGAATACCAAGACATTAAGAACAGGATTAATCAATCAATTAAGAACATGTTTCAAGTAGAAGGATGTGATTAACTACATTCTGTTTCTGAAAGATCAAATAAACTGAGGACTAAAAATTTAATCATTAGATCTAGTAACATGGAGGTCATCAGTAACTATACTATTATAAGTGTTTTGTGGAGTGGAGGGGGCCAAAGCCTGACTGGAGTGGGTTCCAAGATAAAAAGAGAGGAGAGAAACTAAACAATGAGTATCAACTCTTTCTTAAGAGGCTTTATTGAAGAGGAACGAGATAGCTGAAGAGGATAGCGGTATTAAGAGAGAGTCCCTCACAACTTATTTATTATGAAAATTTTAAACATATAGGAAAGTTGAAAGCATACAATAAACACCTCATATATCTTCTACCTAGATTAACAATTGTAAGCATTCTGCCAAATGTGCATTGTAAGAAAGATTTTTAGGGAGGTAATTCAGGAGCAAAGGAAAAACTGTTGATGAACAAGAGATAGGAGGATTGACTAAAAAGACCTTTCTGAGTAGCAAAGGAGAATCGGATCTGGACCGCAGTGAAGTGGTTGGCTTTGATTCTTAGTGAACAACAACTTGGCATGAAGGCAGGTAGGTGGATGGGTGGGTGGGTGTTATAGCAGGTACTTCCAATTTTCTTAAAAAAAATGGTCAGCAAGGTCACCAGGGGACTATTCCTGGAACACGGTTTTGGAGGTCTAAGGACAGAGGAGGTAATGACAGTCTCTAGGAGACAGGAAGAGTGATGAATCAGCTTGACATTACAGACCCACTGGGGTTGTTGGAAGAATTAAATAAGTTGGAAAAACAACATGGTACAAAGGTTAAGAGACTGCTCTCTGGAGCCAAACTACCTGGGGCAAGTTATGTGATCTTTCTATATTCTGGTTTCTTCATCAGTAAAATGGGGATAGTAATTGCATCTATTTCACAGGGTTGCTGAAGAGTAAATGAGGGAGTCTATATAAAGTACATTATATAAAGTCTGTATGTACATAGTCTGAATATAGTGTATATAATTGTTAAATACATAAATAAATGTCAGTGTATCTTTTTTTTTTTTTTGGTACTGGGGATTGAACTCAGGGACACTTGGCCACTGAGCCACATCCCCAGCCCTATTTTGTATTTTATTTAGAGACAGGGCTTCACTTAGTTGCTTAGCGCTTCACTTTTGCTGAAGCTGGCTTTGAACTCGAGATCCTCCTGCCTCAGCCTCTAAAGCTGCTGGGATTACAGGCATGTGCCACTGTGCCTGGCCATGTCAGTGTGTATGTTTAAAACTGGAGAACATACTTGGTATTAAAAAAAAAAAAGAAGGGAATAGTGAGTCAGTAGTATGTAGAACACTGTGATCAGAACATAATATTTACTAACCAGTAAAGAGGTTCAAAATAAGAAGGCAAACCCAGTATTATTCCATACTTAAAAACCAATAACAAAACTACAGTGTAGAGTATTATAATTCACAATTAATGAAAGGATACATAACATACATCAATGTATTAAAGATATCTCTTGATGGTAGTTTACTGGTGCTTTGTGTTTATATTCTCTGAAATTTTTGTAATGTTTTCATATTTCCTTGTAATGAAATTTGCTTTGAAATTAAAAACTGTATAATATATAAATCATTCATAGTCTCACCATATCATTTAATGATTTACTGCTAATCATTTTTCAAAGTCTATACTTCTAAAAAAGTTATAAAAGTAAAATTTAACTATAAAATCTTTTTTGTTATTAAAAGGAAGAAACAATTAGTGCTATTTCTCCGTGATAGCTGCCCCCATCCTGATCCCTTTTTGTCATTCCTGGAAGCAACCACTGCTGAACTGGTATGTGTTAATTCTTATTTCAACACTTTTATTTTATACATAGGTGTGCACCATTTTAAAAAAAAATCCAAAAATTAAAAAAAATGCTGTTTAAAAAATTTTAAGTGGTTTTGTGCAGCAGCTACTTTTCTCAATTAACTTTATATTGTATTGCTTTTAACTGTTCATTTATTTTAATTATTATTCCAGTATATATATGTGCCAATATTTTATTTACTGTTTTTCTACTTATACAAACTATTTTAACAGTATGAAATTATTACATCTCTTCCTGAACACATCTCTCAGAACAAAAACTAGTGTTTCTGGAGATATAACAAGCATTTTTCTGTTCTTACAGATATGCCCTCAGTGTGGTTTGTCCCATTCAGAATGTCCCAGTGATCAATTTCTCTAATTTTTATGAACATTTGATCTTGTCAAAATTTAGGCATTCTGCTAATTCTAGCAGGTGAAAACAATGCCTTTTTGTTTTACCTTGCATTTTCCTTATTATCAGCATCCTCTTCTCCAAAAATCATTTTTACTCTAAGTATTCTTTGACTAATTAGAATTCAATTACTCTTACAAGTTCATCATCTTTTCAATTAAAATTCACCTTTTATCTTCCTTTCATAAAGGAGGCATACTCTTCATTGTTTAAAAAAGCCGGTTGCAGTTTATCTCAAAATTCTTTTTAATCATCTTATTTTCAGAATATAATGCTTCTGTGAGCATACCACCAGGCCATGACTTTCTCTATGTGCTTCCCTGATTTAACATTTAGTACATTTTCTAGTAAAGCTAAATTAAAAACTATACCCTCTGAAATTATAAGTCCTACAAAGAAATGGCATGATGTAGTGACCATACCTGAAATTTCTTTAATGACAATATTCTCAAAATAACTTGGTCCTTAGCCTGAATCAATGACTGGCAGGTGAGAAGATGATAAAACAGACTCGATAAATTTTGACTCCTAAATATAGAGTTAATCTATAATTATCAATTGTAAGAATGGCTTTGTCCAAGTGACCCTAGGATATTCTTTCCTGTCTCTGAAGTACTTTTTCAAAAAAAAAAAAAAAAAAAAAAAAAAGACAAAATCACCCAGGAAAAATGTCACCCATTAATTGTTTGCTTGTAGTCTGTAGCCCACCAATAAAGATAATACCACTGGAATGTCATAGTGGTTCTGCTTTTCTAATTATTGAAGATTTTATTTTTTAAGTGGCCACAACCCAGCAATGTGTTAGGGTATTCCTGTTTTACTTATGCCTTGGGACTTAAGAATGAAATGTGGTGTACAGTCAAAAAAGATAATTTTAAATAGAACATAGAAAACATTCAGGGGGCAGACTATTCTGAAATGAGAGCTTTGTAAAAGTACACTGTTAAGTGGACTTAATTGTTAGTGCCACCATGCCTGGCACAAAGCCATTTTTTTTTAATATTTATTTTTTAGGTGTAATTGGACACAGTGCCTTTATTTTATTTACTTGTTTTTAATGTGGTGCTGAGGATCAAACCCAGGGCCTCACACGTGCTAGGTGAGTGCTTTAACACTGATCTACAAACCCAGTTCCCACAAAGCCAGTGTAATAGGAGAATTTTCAATCTGTCAAAGTCTTCAGGAATGTACGATGTATTGGTACATGTATCCAGAAGCATATAACCATCTTATAAAAAGGAACAAAAAATGGGGGGGGGAGAAACTGTACTTTATTTGGTTAATTTTAAGCTTGTAATAAAAAGTAAACTCTGCTAGAGGGTCTATAGTTTATAATTTGTACTTTTTCAGGTACTAAAATCTAGGATAAACCTGATGAAAATGTGTGTGTGTGTGCGCTCGCACACACATATATATATATATATATATATATATATATATATATATATACACACACACACACACACACATATATATATATGGTGGGGGGAGAGAGAGGGAGAGAGAGGGGGAGAAAGAGAGGGGGGGAGAGAGAGAGAGAGAGAGAGAGAGAGAGAGAGAGAGAGAGAGAATATGAATGTGAGTGTGAGGCACACTCATTACAGAATGAGAACAATTTTAAAATGTAAACAAAGTGTTTGGAGTAGATAGACTGCATAATTTTAAACCATAAAGTGATGGGAAAATATCACCTTTTCCCTGACAATTTTCCACACTACACAATTCCAATATGATAGTGTTCTTTTCTACAGTCACTTGTTTCTCTTGTTTTCACTGGTACTTCATTGCCCTTTCACTGTTGCTAGATTTTTCTTTTAAATTTATTTTGAGACAGGCTCTTGAAATTTTAAATTCCACATGCTGGCCTTGAACTTGAGATCCTATTGTCTCAACCTCCCAACTAACTGGGATTACAGAAGTGTGAACTGTGTCTCACTAAAAACAACTTATAATACTATATTTTGCTGCCTCTTTATATCATAAACCCTTTTCCCTTCTATTATTCACTTTTATTACTTCTTTGGCTATTATTTATTTTCTTTGACATTTCTCAGTTTTGATATGAGAAGAATTTGACTTTTCTCTCTTCTGGAAGACGAACCTATCAATAACAAAGAGTTGTGTGTAGTCATGTCACAGATACATTTTATGTACCTATTCCAGGCCAGGCCCCATTCCAGGCATAAAGAAACAAACAAAACAAAGCCCCGCCCTCATACAGTTTGCATTCTAGTGAAGGGGGCAGACAATGAGAAAAGCAAGTCATGTGGGATTGGGTGTTAAACAACAAAACAAACGAACAAAGGTAGGGGCAATTGAGAGTGACATGATGGGAGGGGGACCTGTTATTTATCTAAAGTGATCTGAGAAGGCATGTCTTAAAAAAAAAGAAGGGATATTTGAAAAGAGAATTTAAGGACATTTGTAGCATAAGTATATTAAATAGAAAAGAACAAGTACAAATGAGCTGACAGAGCATGCCTGGCCTGTTAAAGAAACAGGAAAGAGATCAGTGGGGGGAAAGAAAATAAGTTTTTTTTTTGCTGAATGTTTATTGTTTTTGCCATGGTTTACTCCTCAAACTTAGATTTGAACAGATACAGATTCCAACTTATCTGAAAGAGTGAGAGTGTTTTAAGTTTAGTAGACAAGTAGAACAATTCTAAATAAAGTAATAATATGCAGTATAGCATTTTGGCTGAAAATAGGTTTGTAATCAGTCTAAAATTACATATATACTACCTGGTTTTGAGCCAGGGAAGGTGGTGAAGAGGGAATACTTAAGAACAAGGTCCAGTTTTTAGTCCTGGCTCCAACACCTACTTTCTATAAGTGATTTTTTTTTAATATTTATTTTTTAGTTGTAGATGGACACAGTCTCTTTATTTCATTTTAATGTGGTGCTGAGGTTTGAACCTAGTGCTAGGTAAATACTCTACCAATGAGCCACAACCCAGCCCCTGCATATATCCTTTTATTCTAATTTTATAATAAAAAAAAAAGCATAGTGGCTTTTAGGGAAAAAATGCTGGTATTGGAAATCCTGAGTTAAACAACTTTTCTGCTATTTATTAAATGTGTGTCCTTATACAAGTCACTTAAAAGACCGTTTCCTTATTTGTAAAAAGAAAATAAAAATATCTACTTCATAACATTAAAGGACAACCTATGCATGTGAAAACAATTTGCATACTACAAAATATTAAATTAGGATATTTTTAAAGTATGCTTAGTTTACTTTATTGAATTTCATGTGTTTTCAAAATTTAATTTTATCTTTTGGTTTACCTATTTATTTGCACTTAAGAGTTATATGCAGAATTTATCTTTTAAGTCAGTTCTCCATTTTAAGCTATGCAAATTTTAAAATTAACTATATTTTCAATTATGCCACAAAATTTTATATATATATATACACATATATACATATACACACATACATATATACACATATACATATATTTCTCTCTAAACCTGAAGACCTCAAAAAGAATGAGAATGAGGATTTTCATTTTAACTTATTAAATGACCTATTTGCAATAAAAAATTTGGACATTTAGTGAAAATGATAATAGTGAAAATGAAAAGGATAATTAGCAATTATTACATATACATGTAAGTATATTTACATATACATATATACAATTGTTAAATAACTTTTAGTTCAGTTTATTTTTTTATCTATTTTTGTTTCCTGAGTCTCTACTGCTTACTTAAATCACTGAATGTGAAACACTCAGCTGTATATTTACTATGAAATTATTGGTATTCGTCACTGTAGGTTTTGATGACTGCACTAGAGAAAGACTGCTTTATATTTCTGTATCATATTGCTAGTCATTAGTGTCCTTATACTGCTGAACAGTAATTTAAAATGCAATTCAAAAGAAGTATCAAGTCTTTAAAACATCTTCAATTGTCTTCAAAAGGAATTTACAAGAGATTTAACAGAATGGAACTTACTCCATGCCCTGTGCAGTTTGCCGTGCAATATCTATAAGTTTGATCATTTCAAATTTGGTCTCAATGATGTGGAGATGGTGATATAAGCTGGAGCCCTCACACCACTGGGTAACAATAGCTAGTTGTGGCTTTGTGGAATAGCCCATGAAGAGTAGGATATTCACATGTCGTGTTTTCCTGTAAAAGTAAAGTGATGGTAAATAGTAAATGCCAATAAACTTTAGCAATTCTTAAAAGGGAGTCAAAGTAATCAAGCAGTAAGATGAACAGAAAATGGTATTAAAAAAAAAGCATTATAAGTATACATTTAGATGAATTATCTAATTAATTATCTATTCATCCATCCTATTCAGAAATGTCTTTTTTAAAAAAATATATCTGACAAGTAAGCAGAGGTTGCTTAATACCTTGAATTTATGGGAAGCTCACTAATTGAATAGAGCTACCCTACCCACTTTTCTGCTTAAATGGTTCTAGTATTAGAAAGTTTTCTTGTGAGACAAAATCATTTTCCTCCAACCTCCACAACTTTCTTCCCTTTTCTGCTCTTTGGAATATAAGGTAGCAACTCAGTATCCTTTTAAATCTAAGTCTTCTCTGGATTAAATATCCTCAGTTTTGTTGACTCACTGTCTTTCCAAATTACAGTTCTAGAATCTTCCCCATTTAAGTTGTCTTACTTTGAACTTACTCTCATTTGTAAATGTTCCATAAGTTCTAGGCACAGGAATAAATGCAATCTCTAAAAGAAATTCTGAAACACTTAGAATTTTGAGAGCATTATTTCCATAAGTGAAACTACTATTTCACATGGTCACATACTATATTTTCATTACTTCAGTCTAGAATTAAGTTTTCTATCAGCTATACCAAATAATATAAATACCACTTAAAAGAATAAGCTGAAAGAAAATTAGACATCCTATGGCTCTATATACTTATTCATTTTGAGTAAATTGTAAAGCTAATAGTGGCTACCACCAGAAAACAGGAGCTAATAATAATAACTTCTTTCCTCCTAGAAACAGTAATTTGCATACACTCACCTGAGTACTCCTACTTCATTTTTGAAGGCCTGTAACTGTTGAGGTGTGGGTGCTGTCACATTCAACATTTTCACTGCCACATCACCTAAAAGGTAATCATCATTTCAAATGTCATTCCAGTTTTAAAAATTTAAAACTATAAAACATTCTTGGGGATTTCCACTAATTATAATAACTGTAAATCCATAACACTGTTAAACTACAAATAAATTATGCCTCACTGTCTAAACTGCATTAATTTTTGAAGGATAAAAACGAAATTAACAGCAATACTCCTATACTAGTATTTCAAAAGACCAACCCCCCAAATAGACAACCTTGTTTTCCCTGGAAATTTAGTTTAAGTAAGTACCCAGAGTATTTTTCCAATTATTTAACAATACTCAATGAGATATATTTACTAAATGAACACTGAAACTAGAGATAAGAGTCCCAGTGGAGCTTGGCTTAAAGTTGAAAACTTCAAATTTCTTTATCAGAGCAGTTAACATTATGTACAAAGTTATGGATTATTTATGATGCTTTTCATTAGAAAAATGATTAAAATTATAGCTAATTAAAAAAAGTTTATGTAAGATAGCCATAACTCTTACACACTACCACTAAAAGTGAAAATTGGTACAACCATTTTGTAATATTGCTGGTAGTATCTATAAAACTGGACATATGCACATCATATGGTCCTACAATTTTCTCCAAGGTATGTATACACAGCAAAAATAGATTTATATGTTCTCTGAAAGATATAAAAAAAATTCATAGCAACATCATTGGAATAGCACCAAACTGGAAACCATCCAAATGCTCATTACACAGTAGATGGAAGAAGAAATCAGCTTACACATTGAAAGAGAATGAATGACTTCCAACAACAATACAAATGAATCTTGCATACAACATAAGGGGCCAGACACTGAAGGGTACATGCTGTATGATTCCTGTTGCAGTCAGGTTGGTAGCTAACCTTGGGGGAGGAGTGACTGGAAAGGGGCATCAGGGGAGCTTCTAGTATGACAATAATGTTCTGTTTGTTGATCATGGCTATCTATTCACTTTTTGAGATTTCAGCTACTTGTATACTTACATGTACTTTTTTATATGTATATTAAGCTTTTATATATATATTATTGATTTCTCTTAATTATCAATATAATACAACATTCATTTTATCAGTGGTACCATATAACTTACCTACCATTTAAAACCAATGTTTAAAAACATTTTGAAAGCACCCAGAAAAAAATTACCATCATGCCACTCACTGACATTTTATATATGAATGATAAGGCTTATATATGAATGCAGTGTGAATATTTATGAATATATAAAAAATGAGAAATATAGTAAAATTCTGATAGAAATTTTTTATATTATATATATAACATATATGGGGTATTACACATGCTGCTTTTATACAATTTAATACACCAAAGACACCTTCCATATCAATAAATGTAATTCTAGCATATCATTTGAAAAAATCCTATACAATCATGTATGGATCCAATTTATTTATCTATTTATCTAATCGTTTTTTTATTTTCATTTTGCATTCTTACTAAATCTTTGATGAATATACTTTTATACATTTATACATTCATTCCGGTCCCATTACTTCCTAAGGATGTCATCAATATACATATTGCCAAATTATATATAATAATAATGTTTATAATAATACAAATAATGGCTCAATACACATACTGCCAAATTGTCTTATAGAAAATTTGCAACAATTTATTTTCCCACCAGCAGCGCTACAATCATATCTCTAAATATGGTCAATTTAAAAAAATTTGTTCATTCACTGGGCATGATGACACACACCTATAATTCCAGCAGCTCAGGAGGCTGAGGCAGCCTCAGCAGTTTAGCAAGGCCCTAAGCAACTCAAGGAGACCCTGTCTCCAAATAAAATACATATTTGAAAAAAGGGCTAGGGATGTGGTGCAGTGGTTAAAGCTCCTGGGTTCAAACACTCGTATTAAAAAAACAAAACAAAACAAAACAAAACAAAACAACAAAAAACAGAAACCAACCCAGATTTTGGGGAACAGCTAATCTGGAGAATTTTAATTTTAAAAAATTATTACTGCAGTCAGGCAAGGTGCCATATGCCTGTACTCCCAATTACTCTGAGGCAGGAGAGCTACAAGTTCAAGGCCAGTCTGGGTAACTTAATGAGACCCTCTCAAAAAAAATAAAATAAAAAAATAAAAAGGGCTGGGCATATAGCTCAGTGGGAGAACAACTGTCTAGTTTGGGCAAGGCCCTGGGTTTGATGCCTAGCAACACAAACACAAATAAATAAATAATTAGTAATATAATGAAAGGAGTCCTGATTGCTGTGAACCTAGGTTTTATTTCCCATAATTCTTGTTATAGTTTGGGAGAACTTCTGCATCTGATGAAAATGATGTAAATAGTGAGTATTCTTCGATTTTTAAAAATAAAAATGGTTACACATATACTATTACTGTGAGACTTGTGACTATGTCAACAATGTTAACATACATACCATGCCACTTTCCCTTGTAGACTGTTCCAAATGATCCAGATCCAATTCTTTGTCCCACTGTGATCTGTCCATCAGGAATCTCCCAATCATCACTTGAATCCCGTCTACCAAGTGTTTTCTTGATAAAAATAGTGCAAAAGTCAAGTTAGGCCAACCAAACAAAAAGGGGAAACCTTATGTTCCATGTGAAGTATATTAACCTAAGCCTGAGAGGAGCAAGATGAGGAAGATAATATCGCTTCTTTCACCAAAAGCTGAAGAAATAATAGTTAAAAGTATGACTAGGAGCTGGGGTTGTGGCTCCGTGGTAGAGCACTTGCCTACCATGTGTGAGGCACTGGTTTGATCCTCAGCACCACATAAAAATAAATAAAATAACTATCTACCAACAACTAAAAAAAAATTTTTTTTAAAATATGACTAAAAATACAAAACAAAATTAAGACAAGTCAGACTTTAATAGAAACAATTTATTTAAAAATGAAAATTATTTATTGAGCATGTGTGAGAAATGCCTATTATTAAAATATATATTTTTTTAATATTTATTTTTTTTTTAGTTTTCGGCGGACACAACATCTTTGTTTGTATGTGGTGCTGAGGATCGAACCTGGGCTGCAAGCACGCTACTGCTTGAGCCACATCCCCAGCCCTATTATTAAAATTAATAAGAAAAACCAGCTTTGTATTATTTGGAGGACTATAAGGGCAAGATAAATATTATGTATTTGTGATAAGTTTTGCCTCCAAATACCTAAAAATTTAACCTAATATGTTGTAGTAACAGGAGACAATTTTTCTAGTTACTTTTTTCTAGTCAGAATTAAATTTTCTCATAGATCTGAACTGGTCTCTCTCTAAAAAAAAAAAAAAAAATCTATCTATCTATCTATCTGTCTATCTATCTATATCTCCAATTACTTTGGTAGGGTTAAAGGATCATCTTCCCAACAAGTAGCAGAAAGTTAATTTTGCAAATAGGGAAAAATGTCACTTGGTAAATTTTTGAATTGTAGTTCAGCCTTTAGAATATGTATGCTTAATCATGCTTTCTAAAACTTTATTTACTCTTTTTTCCTTATTAAAACTTGCTATCTTTGTCTCAGCTTCCTGAGTAGCTGGGATTACAGGTGTGTACCACTATGCCTGGCTCTTTTTTCTTATTAGAAACAGAATGCTACTGTTACTCTTCCAAAACTGCCTTTTACCTTAGAGATGAAAATGAAAATTGGTGTTGTGGGAATATGCTTAAGCAAAAATCAACTGTTAAATTTGATAGGGGAATTTTTTATCATATACAGATATAACATATCTAAAAGTGACATTTATGTGGCTCTGATTTCAAAAAAGAAAGGACTCCAGTGAAAAAAAGATAAATATTCTTACCATCCTATTCCTGTCTTCTGAGGAGGAAGATGACTTCCTTTCCCGCTGAGGTCCTGGAGATTTCTGTAAGGCTTTCACATTAGTGAGTGAGCCTGGTAATGAGGCAGGTGGGGTTGCAGACAAACCTGTGGTTGATCCTAAATTAGGGAAAATGTATCCATTAAGGAGGAGCAAGGGAGCGAGTTCCTTTATCAGGGGGTGCACAAAGTGCAAGGGGGGACTTAGATTTGGACTTAAACTTGCTATTAAAATGTAGTATATGTTCAAATACTGACCTTTTGAAAAAACAAGTCAAAAGAGGTCTATTGGTGATTAGTACTAATTTTTTTTTAGTTTTCTGGCCAACTTAATTACAGTTTTAAAACATCTAATGATAGATATATTATTGGTTTAACTTTTCCTAGTCCAAAGTCTAATTTAAAAAAATTTGTCTTTGAAGAAAAATTTAAAAAGTAAAGTCAATTAAAAAGCCTATATAACACATTTTTAAATAGAAACTTTTAATTGTATTACCTCAATAGCCAATCAATATTAAAAAATATGGAAACCCCCAAATGGAAATATTTTCTAATGTTACCTTAATATTGAAAATATAGGGCTTGTTCATATTAGCCACTAATATTTAAATATAACCCCAAACTATAAGCTTTACTACTTAAGAAATATTCACCAGTGTCAGTAGTTCCTGGAGGTTTTTTTTTTTTTTTTTTTTTGGACTAATATAGATTATTTGTTACCTTTATAACAAAATGACTGTAAGCAAAGCCAAGTAGGTTTCCTTAAAATTTTCTGAAAATCTCTGCATTTATAAGTGCGTATAAAGTAAATGTTATGGTCTTTTAGGCAAGTTACTACAAATGCCAATATTTTGTAGGCCAAGTAAGCCCAAGGAGTACTCTTTGGAAGTGGACTCAGTTGGTAAGATTAGAACCTTTCTGATGGGCACATTTCCAAATACTGACTCAGTGGTTAACATCCTAAGTCTATATATAGTGCATCTGGTTCAGAGGGGCTCAGGACAGTGAGTCAGGCTTGAATACAGCTGAATAGGACTAAGATTTCTAGGCAATATTTCCATATATATATATATATATATATATATATATATATATATATATATATATATATATATATATAATCTTCAGGAATATATACATATATATATATATATTTTTTTTAAAGATTACAACTCATATGGTAGAGATGAGACCACAGTCTTTCAAAGAACAAGGATGTCAAAAAAAAACCCCAAAAAACATTTCAATGTTAAATATGGGCTGGGTACAGGGGTGCACCCTGGTAATACCAGGGACTCAGGAGGCCAAGGCAGAAAGATTGCAAGTTTGAGGCCAGCCTTGGTAACTTAGTGAAACCCTGTCTCAAAATAAAAACGAAAAAGGACTAGGGATATAGCTCAATGGTAAAGCACCCTAGGATTCAATTTCCAGTACCAAAAAAGAGAAATATCTTAATCTTTCTAAGTGATTATCCCACATTGCTCCTTCCTTTCTTTAAAAAAAAAAAAATTCAATCTGGGTAGAAATTTTACCATTATTACATCATACTATAATAGCATGTGAAATTTCCATGCTCTCACAGGCAGTTTTCTAAAATAAAATGGTGTCTAACTTGTCTTTTAATTAGAGAACAATCCATTTTCTGCCTGCCATTGATATTTTCAACACTATATAGTCTTAATCGCTTACCCAGGTGACACAGTTCTGGTCTACTTAGTAACATTTTATTCCTTAGTTTAATCATATTATTCAGTACTGGATGAACTTCCATCCGATTTCATGGATTTTTCTGAGAAACAGCTGGGCTGAGAGAGCAAAACTGAAAACACCATTGCTACTTGGTGGAATGTGATGGACATTATCTAAAGTACATGTATGAAGACATGAATTGGTGTGAATATACTTTGTATACAACCAGAGATATGAAAAAATTGTGCTCTATATGTGTAATAAGAATTGAAATGCATTCTGTTGTCATATATAAATAAAAAAATTAATAAAAAAAAGTAACAGGGGGCTGGGGATGTAGCTCAGTGGTAGATCATTTGCCTACCATGTGTGAGGCACTGGGTTCGATCCTCTGCACCACATAAAAATAAATAAAATAAAGATATTGTGTCCATTTACAACTATTTTTTGAAAAAGTATCGATCAAGAGCCAGTAAATATGATTCCTTTTTTGTTTTTTTTGCAGTACTAGGGTTGAACATAGTAGGGATGCTCTACCACTGACCTAGCCAGGGCCCTTTTCATTTTTTTTATTTTGATAGGCAGGGTTTCCCTAACTTGCTGAGGCTCTCTTGCCTCAGCTCCTTAAATTGCTGGGATCACAGGTATACACCACTGCACCCAGATAATTCTTTAAAAAAAATATTTGTAGCCAGACATCTGTACCAACTTTGACTTCAAATTTTAAAAAGTCAGTTTAAGAACTAAAATATGGCAAAATAAAAGGCAGAGTAAAATTATACTGCTAACTTTTTCTTCCTATTAAGGTATAATTAGAGTATAACTACTCTGAGTTTCTGAAGTACTCTGAAATATCCAAAATATATGATAAATCTTTCTGTTTTAAAAACAATTTCCTATTTTTTCATAAAATATACACATCCCATATTGGGGCAAAGAACGAAAGAAAACAAAACCCAAAACGCATTGCTGATATTACAAAATTTAAAAAAAAGCCAAAAGCCTAACAAAAATATTTTTAATAGGGGTTTCCATTTATATTTTAATTTTCTTAAAAACCACAAAAATTGTTAACAAATAGTTAATCAAAGTTATCACCTACATTAAAATTTAAGGAATCCACATTGAAGATCCCTCCCATCTTATTTGTTCCCACCCACTGAGTTTAAGTTATCAAGACCAAGATGTAATAGTATAACAAATAACAAGATGGAAAATCTCAGCTCAGATTTTTTTTCTCTCTTAAAAATTTATGACAAGACTGCATACAGAAAACTTGTAGTAGTGAATATATGTGAGAAGCACATTCAGAGCATTCCAGCCAGGCCAAGCAGAAATTCAGTACTGAAAACTCTCACACTTACAAACACACGCTGTGAGGGTGAGGCACAAACAGCATCTGTAGTTTATATTTAGTTTGCTTTGGGTGAAAACAAGAAAGAAGAGCCCAACTACCTCTGAACACTGGGCCAGGCTCAAAATCAAACACTATTTCACTGGGGACAGAATGTAGGAGGGGACTGGGAGTCCGGGATTGGTATTTCCGAAGACAGCGCATCAGCTGGTTCAAGGGGGCTGTTAGAAGAGAAAGAGAGGGGCAGGCAAACACAGGAAGACAGACACACAGAAGAAATGAAAGAAGTCATGGGGAATAAATAAGATGAATTGAAGCCCGCTTCACAAAATAATTCTGGACTTTTTTCTTTAACCTGCTTATTTTTATAAAATCCCAATCATTTTTTAAAAAGTGACTCATAAAAAGGACAAGAAATGCCACTTGATTTTAGATTCTAAGCAGGCAGTGTTTATGACAAAGTTAACTCTGTGATGCTAACATGATGGCAACATTTAAATGCTTGATGTATTGGGCAAAATTATCAAAAGCCACAGCTATTAAGACATATGAAAGTCAAACTGGCAGCAACATTAAATTGGCAGGTTCATGGAATAACAAACAGAAGAAAAACCCTTTGTATAACTATGTGCTCTAGTCAATACCAAGTCCAGAGTACATAATGCAGGCTTATTATTTTGGTAGCTTCATAGGTGTACAGAAATATAACAAAAGATGGTATATACAATGTTTACTTAGAAAATATCTCTGAGTCTGGGCTTAGATATTTTGAAGATACAGAAGGTCACAATGAAGAGACCAGCTCTGTCGGTGATACTGCAGGTCTTCCTTATTAGAGAAGTACAGAGGACCTCCTGCAAGAAAACTTCAAGGCAGTCTTAAATACCATCTCTGAGAAAACATTAAATGGGATAAATTCTTACAAAAAGTTTTTTCTTAAGCGATGTTTCTTAAGTTAAAAATTCTGAAAGATACAGCAATTTCTTGTTTGCTTGCTTTATTTACTAGACTAATCCAAGGGTGAGCTTTTCCATTCTGGGCTAGCTATTCAATAAAAGGTACATTTCAAACACTTCCAGAAAGTTGAAGGGAAGTGTCTGACAAACTAAGGAGCTCTGGCAGGCAATCCAAGTCATGATTTAGCAAAATCAAGTTTTAAGTATGAGTGGAGGACCCCAAAGGAAATTTATCAATTTCTGTTTAAGAGAGGTAGAAGTTAACGAAGTGGTTAAAATAATTAAGGATCTCTTCTTGATGCAATATTTAAGTTACAGATGGTACATTTAAGACTACCTTTTGTGTTTTCTCATTTCCTATTCATGTCAAGAATTAGTTAAAATTAGCAATAAATGATAAATACTACAAAAATTTGGGTTTTCGCTACTTATTTTTCTCTGTGTCTGTGTTTCATGAAAGAAGCAAGTATAAAGGAGATAAGCAGCAAAGCAATTGCATTTTTTCCTGAGCATTTTTTTTTTTAAACTGAACTCACTACTTACCTCCATCACCACGAAATCCTTGGTCTCTAATCAAGTCCTACAAATAAATAGTAAAGTATATTTATTCAAAGCATATGGTAAGAAAATAATAGCAACACTGAATTTTCACTCTACATTAATAGAAAGGTTAATTCAAAATAACACCTGTCTTACAATTACTTCACAAAACAAAGAATATGAAATTAGCTAGTGGACATGATAAAAATCTAAATTTTGAAGTACTTGTCAACCTAACCCTATAAATGAAAGGATTTTTAGTCCTGATCAAATGCTGAAATCCATTTCAGGCCATTCAAAACCAATGGCTTCATCAATCCTTAAAGAAAATTCTACTGGCACATATTAAGAGCCATAAAAATGTTCATACCCTTTGATCCTGTAATTCCACTTCTGGGAATTTTTCCTAAGGAAATAATTCAGAAGAAAAAATGATATGCACAAAGATGTTTAGTGCAGCATTATCCATCATACTAAAAAGTCAGAAATAATTATTTCCCAATGATAGGCATTTTGACAAATTATGGTTAAGTAAGTTATGGAGTATCAATTTAATGAAGTAGTATGCAACCATGAAAACAATAATGAAGATTAAATCATGAAACATATTCACAATAAGATGAAAAATACAAAGTTAAAAGTACACTGAATACCATCATAAAATATGGATGCACAAGGACATACTACAAAAGAGGGAAAAAGATCGAAATAGCTCAAATAAGAATTTTATTAAATTTGTCATTGTTATTAAAATACAGTTACAACAGTGTTAGTAGTAGGGAAGTCACTCTGTTGTACAATTTGGACCTTGATAGGCAGAACTTGGATTAGTTTGCTTACTCAGTTTAATTTAAATTGAGGGATTGAATGGCCCCAAATGTATCTAAATAGGCCTTTGCCAACAGGCAGCTTTTTGTTTGCTAGCTAAAACAAAGAATATTATTTATAGGTATATTTCTGTCATGTTCAGTGTATCACATAAAGTCTTCAACATTTTCTACAGAATAATGAATAAATATGCATATAAAACTTCAAACAAGGTGCTAGGTATTAGGGGTGTCGCTACCAATAAATACAAAATTCTGGTAGTCTCATTAACTTTCTGTGGTTTTGAAAGTTTATACTCATTGTAAGAGAAATGTACACTATGAAAATTAAATGATATAATTACAACAACTTAAAATATTATAGAGGAGATATCAGTTTGTTGCTAAGTTACTGTCAACCAAGTGCTTTTGGCAATAAGATTTTTAGTCCTACATAAAGGATTTTATCATTGGGGAAGCATTTGAAAAAATGTCTGAGGGAGGGTTGGAAAAACAGGAGTATAGTTAAGGGCCTTCTAGACACAAGGACACATAAGAGAAAGGCCATATCCCTTTCTTTTCGCTGCATCTACCCCAAAACTTACAACAACTATGAACTGACCAAATTTGGCTTTCTCCACTCTTACAACCTACAGCTAGTACCAACATAAACTTGCATTTTTCAGTCTCAAATGTGTTCTTAAAACTCCTCGACAATCTTTTTACTTGTTCCAGGTTAAACAGGACGTTCTAGTTTCTAAATCTGATTATTTCAAACTTTCTCCCACTCTCTTGTAGTTTCTTCTCTTACATTTCTTTCCTTCAGCATGATAAACAAAAACCGTCAGAAGAACTTTTGGTCCTGCCTTTACATCCATAAATATTTGTATAATAACATAAGCTATAATTTCTGAATTCTTATGTACTGGGCATAAAAAGAAGTGTCTAGGTAGGCACTATTAGTTGGACAATGAAGTCATACAGTTTGTAGAGAGCTATATCCATCCATCTTTACTTCCTCATAGCTTGTGCAGGACATCATTATCTATTCCTCCTTTTCTTTTAATTCCCTCCTTTACTACTATACAGTATAATGGGTAAGCATAAGAAAGGAAGGCCAGGTTCAAATATACTTATCAGCTGTGTGTTGTGGTCTTAGTGTACTCTTTAATCTCTGTAAATTTATCATCCTCTCTCACTCTTACTTTATTCTAATTTTCTTAACAGTGAACTAAAGATAATAATAGTACTTAACCCATGAATTTATATGAGGCTAGAACAAGAAAATTTATTTATAGCACTATCACAGCATCTGGTACACAGTAAGCATTCATAAGTAGTAGCCATTTTACAGATTCTTAGGAATCTTATGTTGAATTCACTAATTTATAGTCTCCTTTCCTTCAACTCACTATCTTGACACCATTGCTACTACTTCAGTTTCAGCTTTTACTGGCTCTTGTTCAGAATACTGCAAAAGCCACATTATTGACAATCTTGCCTTTAGATGCAATACCTATTCATCTATCCTCCATGTGACCACTTTTTCGAAAGTCTAGAGCTGATATCTCATACTCCTAATTCCCTACCTGGTATACTTAATAAATTCCTACTCAATCATCTTTTACAATCTGGCTTCAATGTTATCCTTTCTCTGCTAAATATTCCTACATCCAATGAGGTAGAGTTTATTATTCTCTAAACTCTCATTAGATATTTTGTGATTATTTATTTGTATCTCTGATTCATCCACTAAAACTGTGACTTCTTTAAAGGCAAAGACCATGTCCCAATTCATCCTTAATTACTAATTGCCTAGCTCAGAGTCAAAAGTACATCTTTTTAGTGGGATAATAGGTGACTGAACATGAATGAAATTCTTACTTTATCTTGTAATCAATGGTAAATCACTGAAAAATTTTTTTCAATATTTTTCGTTGTTGATGGGCCTTTATTTTTTTATATGTGGTGCTCAGAATCAAACATAGTGCGCCACACAAGCTAGGCAAGCGCTCTTCCACTGAGCTACAACTCCATCCCCTGAAAGTTTTAGAATAAAGTAAGAGAGGATGATAAATATGTTATGAAAATTATCCTGAACATAGTATAGATAAATCAATGGAAGGAAATCCATTTAGGAGATAAATGTAGTAAGTACTTCAAGCGGGAAATATAAATTTAAATGGTGGTGGCAATAAGTGAGAACCAGTTTGAGACACACATGAAAAGGAAAAGCTGATTATGAGAAAGAGGAAAAAGCAAGATACAGAGTGACACTTTGAAAGTTCAATTATGAGAGATAAGGAGACTAGTAATCACAAGCAGAGAATAAGAGAAACAATTTAAAAGACGTTAGTTTTAAAAGTAAAGATAACAAAAGACTGAGGCAGGATTGTCAAGTTGGAGGCCAGCCTCAGTAACTTAGTGAGGCCCTAAACAACTTAGCGAGACCATTTCTCAAACAAAACAAAACAAAGGTTTGGGGATGTGACTCAGTGGTTAAACATCACTAGGTTCAATATCTTGCACCCCCCAAGCCCCCTCAAAAGTAGTAAAGATGAAGATTAAAATTTTGGATACAATCAGAACAAACCGAGATTAGAAATATAGTTTGATTTCTTATTTCACAATCTCCTTATTCCCATATTTTCCTCCCCTATTTACTAGTTAAGGAAAAATGGCACAAGAGGAAAGCCACTTACTTGAACCACCAATGGAGAAAAGGTTTTATAGTAAAATATGGGAAGAAAGTCTGATTTTTGGATGAAATTAAAAATTATGATAAAGTTTTATTTATTTATTTTTGGTACTGGGTTTTAAACCCAGCAGCACTTATAACCACTGAGCCACATCCCCAGTCCTTTTCATTTTGAGATAGGTTCTCACTAAGTTGCTTAGGGCCTCACTAAATTGCTGAGGCTGGCCCTTTACTTGGAATCCTCTTGCCTCAGCCTCTTGAGCTGCTGGGATTACAGCCATTATACCCAGCTTGTAATAAAGTTTTTGTTTTTAACATTTAATAAAATTTAACTTATAGTTTCAACTATAACTAATTCTTTTTTTAATATTTATTTTTTTAGTTGTAGTTGGACACAATACATTTATTTTTGTGTATTTATTTTTATGTGGTGCTGAGGATCGAACCCAGTCTTGCACTTGCTAGGTGAGTGCTCTACCGCTGAGCCACAACCTCAGCCCTAGACTAATTCTTAAACATACAAAGAATCAAGTTTTGTGGTTAGAATGCCAAGCTTATGGCAGTACCATTTGAAACTGTTAATTTCATATATAACTTTTACAGCATAATCATAATCAATTTTATAAGAATTTTAGAGAAGTTCATGCATTCCCAAGGATCTCTACCAATCCTTTTGATATTTACACTATTTTCATTTGAAGATAAAACTTTTACAGGGATAGTGTCATTAAGGAAAATGTCAGAGTAACTCTAGTTTGGCACCAGTGAAGTATTTAATATCATCAGAGAAGATGACAGGCTTTTCTGAACTGTGATTTATATAAAGCCCAGTATTTAAAATAAATGATAAATGAAAGATGGCACTTGTTTCTGATCTACCTTATAATTATAACAGGAAAATAAAGAAGTAGATCTGAAATTTCAGTTCTAGCAATGCTATATACTTACATCAATATTGACAGGTTCTATTGTGTTTATATGCACATTGGGAGCAGATGAGGATCGGTCTCGTTGCCCAAATTGATTTCGATGATCTTCATCTGCTGGTCGGAAGGGCTGTGGAATTGGAATGGATTTTGAAGGAGACGGACTGGTGAGAATTTGGGGCCTGGAAAAATCAAGTCATTGAAAGATAAGATAAAGAGCAACTGTACAGAGACAACAATATTAAATAATGAAAGATATAAAGATTTTCTGTTTATCAGAAAAATCTTTAAAATAAAGCACTGACATTCCAGCTGAAATAGCTTTATAAGAAACATTAAAGAGAACTAACAGACCTACAACTAGAACTGCCAAAGTTGCTATGTTCAAGCAGAACCTTCAGGAAATAAACAAGAACACTTGATTCTTACCCAGAAAACTTAAAGGAAATCTACAAACGGTTAGAAATTACCAATGATTAATCAGCTGAAGAAGAGGGTCTTCTTTTTAAAATTATAGAAAAATGTTCTAGTTAAGAGATTGAATAAAATCTATTTTTTCTAACTTTACATTTCTTGAGAGCTGAAATTACTTAAATGAAAAAATTTATGAACAATATTAGGAAGTTATAAATATTTTGGGAATGTAATCTGTACACTTCAGGACCTGAAAAATGTACCTGCTGCCAAACACCTAAGTTGTATGAGAATTCTAAACAATATCAAAAGATCATTTCCAAATTAAGAAGATGATCTTCACAGTGCTAGGACTTTTCTCATTTTGAAATTTTTATCATTCCCAATGATTGATATCAAAGACACAAGAGAATCATAAAGATTAAAGCATTTATTTTTTAAAAACTGGTTTTTAATCAAACCACCAAAATAGGTTACAGGGTGACCTACTTTGATACTGTAGATAAATAAGGAAGTATGATTTTTCACTGGCCCTAAAACAAACTTGACACAAAACCCCTAAAGTTCTGAGGATAGACCATAGCACCTGTAAGAAGCCTATGTTCCTCAGAAAAGATATCTACAGTAGGAGCAGGGAGGATCACTTGGTAGAAGATGCGGCTGTCTCACTGAACTCCACCATCAGGACCAATGAAGTGCTAATAAGCTCTTTACCTATATTTGTTATCATTCCACCCATCTTATGAAAGCTCTCTAAATGATCAGCATTATTTAGAAGTTATTAGGCCATAAAGGCAATGATGAGGGAATAAAGCATTTTGTGACAAGAGAGGGTTTGGAGAGGAATGGTAAGAAAATATAGAAGGAAAAGAAATGTATAAAGGTTTAAAAAGGAAAGAAAGTTCAGTAGTGACAAAATCCTCCAAATAAAATGTCAACAGAATCTGAACCATGCCAGTTTACATCCTTACTTCTCTTTTATATTTTATTTTTTTCATTTTGCTTTTTTTATTAGTTGCTCATGACAATACAATGATCTTGACATATCATACATTTGAATCAAATGGGGTATAAATTCTAATTTTTACATCCTTACTTCTCTGAGCACATAAAAAAGCACAATTATTAAGGACAGGAGAAAATTTTTGACTTTGCATGCTCATTTTAATTACATGAATTCATATATAACTGATATATAAATAATAAGACATTAGGTACTAAAAATTATTATCAGCCTAATTATAGGCAAGACTTATGGAACTAAATTTTGGGAAAATTAGCATGTTTCACTTGGGTCCTTTTTATGCTTTCTGGTTATTGAGAAACATTTGGTTTCTGACAGAGCCATCCCATTTCTTGCCTTAGGCTACAAATATTTGCCCTTTGCTAAGGAATTGTGAGAGAAGTAAAACAATGAAAAAATTACATTAGTTAAAACAAAACAAAACAAAACAAAACAATGAACATAACAAAAAACCTGGAAAGTGAACTGACAGCTAACTGCTACTTATAGACTGATGATTTAAAGTTTTAGGGCAAGCACATACTTTATTAAAAAAAATTTTTAAATTATACATAGACACAATATCTTTGTTTTTTGACTTTTAAGTGGTGCTGAGTTTTGAACCCAGTGCTTCACATGTGGGAGGCAAGGGCTCTGCCACTGAACCGTAACCCCAGCCCAGGCACATACTTTAAATCAGGTCTTAAAACTGGAAAAAGCCCAAATTAACTAGAACTGTATAGGTTAGTCTAATCAATGCTATAATTGATCTGGTATGGGCAGAAGTGGCAGTAAATATTTCTTGAAACTTAATTAGGACAATGACAGAAACATATTGGATGACAAATCAGAGATATGTACGCAAAGAATATGATCCAGAGGCAAGAAAAAAAATCCTGTACAAGTGGAAGAAATGATTTACAGTAGAGGGGGTAGAGAGAGAAAAGGGGAGGGGAGGGGAGGGGAGGGGAGGGGGGATAGTAGAGAATAGGATAGACAGCAGAATACATCAGTCACTAGAACGGCAATATGTAAATCAATGGAAGGGTAACTGATGTGATACAGCAATCTGTATACGGGGTAAAATTGGGAGTTCATAACCCACTTGAATCAAACTGTGAAATATGATATATTAAGAACTATGTAATGTTTTGAACGACTAACAATAAAAAAAAAAGAAAAAAAAATCCTGAATTTAATTTGGCAAGTTTCATTATCATATCTAAAGAAAAGAATGTATATATTAGAAAATGAGAATATCCAGGTGTGGTGGTGCATGCCTGTTAATGACTTGGGAGGCTGAGGGAAGAGGACTGAATATTTGAAGCCAGCCTCAGCAACTTAATGGGACCCTCAACAACTTAGGAGACTCTGTCTAAAAATAAAAAATAAAAATAAAATAAAATAAAACTGGGGATGTAGCTCAGTGGTAAAGTGTCCCGGGGTTCAATCCCCAGTACCAAACAGATAGAAAAAGAGAATGACTGCCAATTATATAAAATCAAAGACATTAGTATCACCTGGAAGGGAAGGTGTGTTTTGATCCACAGTTACCTAGTCTTGAGGACAGGTATACATTGTAATTTTGGACAATACCTCAAGTTATCATATCCTGGTGTATTAAATATCTTATTTTGCCTCTGGATCATATTCTTTGCATATATATCTCTGACTTGTCATCCGGTATGTTTCTGTCATTGTCCTAACTCAGTAAGTTTCAAGAATGATTTGCCACTTCTACCCATACCGGATCAATTATAGCATTGATTAGACTAACCTATACAGTTCTAGGTAATTTGGGCTTTTTCCAGTTTTAAGACCTGATTTAAAGTATGTGCTTGGGCTGGGGTTATGGCTCAGTGGCACAGCCCTTGCCTTCCACATGTGGGGCACTGGGTTCGATCCTCAGCACCACATAAAAATCAATGAACAAAATAAAGACATTGTGTCCATGTATAATTTTTTTAAAAAAAATTAAAAAGTATGTGCTTGCCCTGAAACTTCAAATCAAATCAGTCTATAAGTAGTATTAAAATTAGTACTCTGTACTAATTCCATGCTTGACAAAACCATCATAATTTGGTTTCCTATAAATATCTTCTGAAAGAATGCCAGCCCATCCAATACAAGAAGCCTGATTTATATAACAGGCACATTTCTTACAGAAAGAATTACTGGATATTCTGATGCAGTCTGTACTGACTTTGTTTAATGTAAATCAGTATATTCCTATATTAATATTCTCATTATTTCTGGGAATGGATAAAATTGAGCTTCCATATCTGGGAAATCTTTACCTGGACCAAGGTAATTCATACCCTTTGAAGTACCCTGGCAGACATCTAACTGGGTTTTACTCAATGACAATGTTACATTCCCCTGCTGCAAACTTCTTTAAAGTAGTACCAAGTTTAAAATAAAAAATTTTAGCACTGTGTAGTATATTACCAATAAGTCAGACCCAATTTTCAAGCTAGAATATTTAAATTTTGAAGCAAAGTAATTACTTTTGTTCAGTGATATGCAGATTTTAAATGTTGGCTTTTCCTAAATGTATACACTCTTAAGCATTTTTAAGAAGTAGAAAAGAGGCATCTCTAATTTTTTACCAAAATTGTGTAATATATCACTTTTCCAAAATTTCTTGATTACATCTGTTATGACACTTGCTTTATGATCATTATGACTGGTATATTAAGACTAAAAACAAAATGCAAGTGAGTTCCAATACTGAATATGACCAACTTTTATCTTTACAGAGGCAACCATCTACATCATGACATAAAAGCATCAAGAAAATGATTTAAATAAGTTTGAACATCTTATTCATTTGCTCAAGACCAGAATCTACTTCAGTTATGAATAAAATACTTGTGGCATAGGCATATGTTTTCTTAAGACAGCACTCCTTCCTGAATTGTTACCACTGCAAACCTTCAAGTGGCCAAGATAATTTCATTATGGTGTTCTGTAACTCTGCTCAAAGAACTGGGACCTCTCATTAGAAAGTCATCATGGTCTATAGACTCTGTCAGAAGAAAATGTCATAGCCAAATGATTAATTAAAAACCCAAACACACAATAAAAACATTTTTACTTTATTGTCTTAAAAAACCCACAGAGCTGCACACAACTAATGGCAGAGCAGTAGGAATAAAATGAGTTCAAAGAATTGTTATAACCTGACAAAAGAACACAGTGGTTGCATTCTCTGGTGTTCCAAATGGACAAATACACCCACTCATTAACATAAAATTCTTTGCTAAATTTTCTAATCTATGAGACCTCCAGGAAGGTTGGCTTCACAAAAATTATAGGTCTATTAGAAGTGTCAACTTATGATTATTTTTATCTATATAGAAGTCTAGAGAAATATCACATTGTGAAGAGTGGGAGGTAGTAGGGTAAAAACTGACAATATTTCTGAACTAAATTTTTCTGGGATATTCTATAGAAACTTTTTTTTTATATGCTTCCAGATATAAGCATACACAATGCCATCTCAAATCCAGTAGGAAAAGAGTAAGCAGACTTGAGTAAGAGCCAATTACTAATACCCTCTTAACTCAACAATACCAGGTCTCTCTCTCTTTTTTTTCCACTATGAATCTTTTTTTTTTAAATTTTTTTTAGTTGTAAATGGATACAATATCTTGATTTTTATTTATTTATTTTTATGTGGTGATGAGGATTGAACCCAGGGCCCCACACATGCAAGGCAAGCGCTCCACTGAGCTACTATCCCAGCCCATCTACTATGAATCTTAAATATAAGATACTTTGGCACTGTTCTTAAAGTCTTTGCTTTGTCTTCTACAACTAACGATACTATTAATTTCTTTCTTTTGCACCGTAAGACTATCCATACCTTCTCCCACTCCAGTTCAGGTCTTTGTTGCTTCTCAGTCTTTACTACCTAGTTGGCAGCCACAAACCCAGCCCTGTCCCTTTCAAGTGTCAAATAAATTCCAGTCTAAATTCCAAGACTATCTATAATCTGGTCTTATACTTGGCACTTCTCAAGATAAGTCTTTCTTTGCTAGGTCTTAATCCTGCCATTTTTATTTATTTATTTATTTTTTGGGCACTGGGGGTTAAGTCCAGGGTACTTTATCACTGAACTACATACCCAACTCTTTTAATGCCTACACTGGCCTGGAACTAGCAATCCTCCTGCTTCAGCCTCCCAAACTGCTGGGATTATGGGCATGTGCCACTGTGATCAGCTTTCATTCCTTTCATTTATATTTCTTCTCCATTCCCTATCACCACACTTTTATTTCCTAGGTTTACTCAGATTGTAGTCATTCTTTAAGGTCTAGTTCAAATCCCATCTTCTCCATTAGTTTTCCTGAGCATTCTCTCTTATACTACTCTCCCTTTTCTTAACATGAAAATACCTATCCTCATTTCACAATTTAACATACTCTTGGAAACTGTATATTACAATAATATGCTATCTTTAAATTATTTGCAAATGTTTTATTTGCTAATGCAACTTTTATAAAAGAAAGTAATATAGTTCTGTATCTAATATTATCTAAAAATTATCTGTTGTCTGATTTTTTTCAGATCTGGTTCTGAAAGTCTATAACCAGCTTTAATCCCACCTGTGTACCAAATGCATGTAAATGTCTTAATGATGAGATAAAATAAGTTATTTGAAAAGAGAATTCCTTAATTTACCAATTTGAGTGCTAGAAGGCAGTTCATATAGCATGTCACTGAACAGCAGGAGTCAAATCATACCCAATAGAGTCTGAGGGGGGTGCAGAAGGGGACGATCCAGATGTAAGGGCAGTCTCTGCTAAGGAGGCCTCCTCCTGTGGTATTGGGTGGTGTTCAAAGAACTTGGAGACAAACAGCAAACTGTGAGGCAAAAACAAAACAAAACAAAACAAACCTAACTTGTGCAAAACCCAGAAGCTTCAGTACATCAGAATACATAGTTATTGGGAAAATATGAGATCAAATTCCACTTTGAAAAATAATTGTTAAATTTTAATTAGTTGTATTTTTGTCTAAAGACTTATTAAAAATATTACATTGTGTTTTCAAAGGCAAGCTCAGAGTCTAACTAATTGTTCTTGTCAGCAAATTCCTACATATTAGAAGGGGAAAACTCGTGCTTCATAGTTAAAGAATTAGAAGAACAAGTATCTATTGCTAAATTAGATTATATTATCATAATTTACTTTAAAGTATGGAGTTAAATACTATTTGCTCAGGAAGTGATCTGGAAATATACAGGACCTTAACAGAAAAAACAACAATAATGACAGAAAAGAGATTATAATAGGTTCAGACTAATCTATTAGAAAAACTCCAGCATAAAGCGAAAAGAAATTTTAGGAAGGAATAAACTGGGTATGAAGATTTTATGCCTTACTTTTAAATAAACTGGGGAAGGAGGCACAAAGTGGGGGAGAAAGAGAGGGAGAGAGAAAAGGGGAGGGGGAGAGAAAGAGAGAATATAAAAGTAGCTCCCAAAATAAATCACACATTAGACCTCAAACTATAATGGTCAACTTAATTGAAATGACACATCAGGTCTCTTCCCACAAACTATCCAAAAATGATTTCTATGGACTAGGGGTCTTTATTAATTAAAAAAGAATACAAAATATAAATAAAATGTGTAGTTGAACCTGAACTACAATTTTGGAAAGAAGTTCTGGCATTTCCATGTTATTGTACGTTACAAGCTATTCTCTAATCATACTTTAAAAAAATTCCTTGTAAAAACTACACTGGACAGAAAATCCTTCATGGACTTTCAAGACAACTAGTTTTATAATATGAAAATTTAAATGTAAAATGGTAGACAGAAGAGAGGTTCTTTTGGATTACTTACTCAAGTTGGTCATAATTAACACACATCAGTGGAACCTCTGTACTACAACGCTGGTGAAATTTATAACCACATGTTTGACAGCGGAAACCTTGGAAAAGCAGCTTTCGACAAAAGTCACAAAATGCTAAAGTGAAAAAAGTTTTTCGTACCTACAAAGTAAAAAAAAGCAGAGAATTTCAAAAGCTTGAAAGAACCCTTTTAGAAATTAGCATATTTAACAAAGTCTTAATACATTTATATCATAAAAACTTACATTCTAAAATATAAACATGAAAACCAGAGGGTTCAAGATAGTAGATGGGTTGGGCATGGTGGCACATGCCTGTAATCCCAGAAGCTTGGGAGGCTGGGGCAGGAGGATTGTGAGTTCAAAGCCAGCCTCAGCAAAAGTGAGACACTAAGCAACTCAGTGAGACCCTGTCTCTAAATAAAATACAAAAATAGGGCTGGGGATGTGGCTTAGTGGTTGAGTGCCCAAGTTCAACCCTGGGTACTACCCCCCAGTAAAAAGATAGTAATGGGCAACATGCATTTATCTTCTATCCCAACACCCAAATTAAAAACTCAGAAGTCAAGAAGAATGAGAAACAAAAGACTAGTAAAAGATTTTAGCTTGACAACATAAATATAGAGGCAGAAAATGAGAGAATAAAGGCAAAATGATGGAGAAAGAAGGGTATAATTTAATTATTGTACAAAGAGAAGAGAGAAGGAATGCTGACTGGTGTTGATGAAACAAGAACACCAGTTACAAAGATGTCCAATGGAGGCCAGGCATGGTGGCACACGCCTGTAATCTCAGTGGCTTGGGAGGCTGAGACAGGAGAATCTTAAGTTCAAAGCCACCCTCAGCAACTGTAAGCTCCTAAGCAACTCAGTGAAAGTCTATCTCTAAATAAAATACAAAATAGGGCTGGTGATATGGCTCAGTGGTCAAGTACCTCCTGAGTTCAATCCCCAGTATCAAAAAAATAAAAATAAAAAGATGCCCAGTTGAAGAAGAAAAATTTAAAAAGTAAAGAAAGAGAAAAGGAGAAGAGTGCAATGCTAATATCTAAACTTGATAAAGCAAGAAACTGGCTAAAAAATATTTAAGTGATATGACAGCAGTTATCCAATGAGCTCAAAACAAACTATTAAAAATGAACAGTAGTCTCCTCTGGAGAGGGTTAAGGAGAGAATAAGTGGAGAGGAAGAGTGAGAGAATATAAAGATGATTTAAAAAATAAGTGAAAGAATCAGAACCTATCACCGGTGGTTCAAAAATAAAATGATTAGCTTAACTGAAATGACAGTTCTTCTAAAAATTACCAAAAAGTGATTTCTATGGGTTAGGGTCTTTTAATTAAAAGATAATATATATAATGTACAGCTAAATCGGAAATACAACTTGAGACAGAAATGCTGTACACTACAGGTAACTTTCTAACTACACTTTAAATGTCAAATAGTGCACAGAGATTTTTTTTCTTAAAGTAACTTTCTGAAGTTGATTATAATTAATATACATCAGTGAAAACAAGGCTGGTGAAATTTAGCATTAGAAGCTAGCAAGGGATGGGGCAACAGATACTTATTAATTATAAGCACCTCTGCACTTCTTTTGTTTTTGGTACTGGGGATTGAACCTAGGAGTGCTTTACTACTGAGCTCTATCCCAAGCATTTTTCATTTTTTTGAGATAGGGTCTCACTAACTTGCTGAGGCTGGCCTTGACCTTGTGATCCTCCTGCTTAGCCTTGAGTCACTGAGATTACAAACATGTGCAACTGTGCTTGGCACCTCTGTACTTTTTAAAAGCATATACATGTACCATTTGGGTACAAATATAAAATAATTATTTATAAAAGACAAAAACTAGCATACGAAAATCAGAACTAATTTGGATGAGGGATAAGAAAATCATCTAAATACAAATTTAAAAAAAATTATTTTTTGGTCACAGGGTCTTGCTGTGTGGCCCAGTTTGATCTCAAAGCTAAGATACTTCTGCCTTAATTAGCTTCCCTTGTTGGGTATTCCAGGAGTGGGCCACCACACACAGTAATAAAAAATACTTTTACAAACTATCAATTGTTGGGGGATTAGAATATTCAGGCAATTTAAACTTATTAGTGAATATTTATTTACACCAAACTTAAAAGGCAATCTATAAAAATTCCCTGTCAAAAGGCAAGTGATATATAACATGGATAACAAAAACAAAACTCTGCTAGGGAAAATCCATCTTACCAAAGATAGAATTGCTTAAAATGTACATGTTTTGAGTATACAATGAATAGAAAACATAAGATGGACACACAAATACAAAACTCTTAATAATGTCTATTTCAGAGTGTCAAGAATATGGATGACTCCTGTCTTATTCTTTGCTGTAAATTCTCAATCATCTCAGTTTTTCAAAATTTCAATCACAAAATAATAGTAATAAATATATTTTACCTTATGACCCAGTATATACCTGTAATCTTAATAATACTTACCTGGATATATAATGAATTTCTGAATCTATTCTATTAGATACAGATGCTTTTCACAATACATTACATTGATTCTAATACCAACATTATTTTCAATCAACATTAATGGAAGTAATTTAAAAAGAGTTTCATCAAAAAAATTATATTCTGACACACAATCCTTTTTGAGAACATTTATACAGTTTTAAAAGTGACATTTGTTTTCTTCAACTTTTTCCCCCTATGTGTCACTTTCTAGGGGATATGAAAAAGCCAAATTCTTGTTTCTGGCTTTGCTCCTTTTCCATTTGTCTCTGGTTAGATAAGAAATTAAAATATCTTCTTTACTATTTTTTTCTGCAGCCATTACTTATCAAACTAAGCATCTTTTACACTTCTGGCAGAACTTCAGCAAATAGCATAGAAAAGTATGTTTTCAAAGTATCAATATTTTTCAGTCATCTGATTCTTTTTGCTCACCATACATACTCACTCACCTGATAACTTACTGTTTCATGAAGCCCTCAATTTCCTCTTCCTTCATTAAACTACTCAACTGCTTTTATTCCTATCATTAAACCATATACTATGTGTGTGTGTATGTATGTATATATATATGTATTTTCTTTTAAATTTGTTCATAAATACACAACAGTAGAGAGTATTTTGACATGTTATACATACATGGAGTATAATGTCCCATTCTTGTGGTTGTATTTGATGTGGAGTTTCATTGGTGGTGTATTCACATATAAACATAGGAAAGTTATGTCCAATTCATTTTACTGTCTTTCCTATTCCTATCTCCCCTTCCTTCCCTATTAAACTATATTTTAAAACTATGTATAACTGGTTGGTTGTGCACATAAAGGAGGAAAATGAGAGAAGAAAAGTAAGAGGGAGGGATATATGGGGGAAGGAAAACATCTGAGGGGGAGAAAATATGTGAATATGCATTTGAGCATAAATTTTAAGCAACATGTTTGGATCTGTAAGGATACCTTTTGTCAATAAGATGGGCACAGGAAGATCTACCTTTCTTCTGGTTCACAGCTCATTATGCTTCATCTGGAATTTGAGCATAACTATGTATGTACAGTAAATTAGTGGAAGGCCACACACTGTAACATTTAGCTTATGTGAGGTTCGAGCAAATGCAAAAAGCAGACAGGGAAAAGACTGAGGGAGAAGCTCAGTATCCAGCTATTTCTCCTCCTACTTTCATCACCATAGTCCTCAAAAACATTTACACAAATGTGTATATAGATTCTGTTGAGCCCTGTATATAACAGGTTTTTGGAAAATATAAAAATTTAAATAAATGCTATTAATAGAAGAACGGTTAGGTACACCAAATTTCTATTCCTATGAACTATTATGCAATTGTTAAATAAAGCTAAGTGTGATGACATAATTTAGTCTATAATATCCTGTTGAATAAAAAAATAAATAAAAAAAGGTGAGGAATATCACCAGAGCATGGAAAGTAATGAAGCAGGAGAAAAAAAATGAGAAAGGAGAAAACTCTGGGTTTACAGTTACAGGCATATGCTTGTGTATTCAGTTACCCATTTAGTCTATACAAATGTTGACCTGTAGGAGGGGGATTTTCATTTTTTTACTTCATATACTTTTTTGCAGCATTCCAATTTTTTCTCTTAATAACAGACATGTATTTCTTTTTAAGTTAAAAAGAAATCAGGATGAAAATAAACCTCTTTAAACAAAAGTTTAAAGAACAAATTTTCAACTTATGTAAAATGTCAACACAAAATGAGTCAACCATTTTCATATTCCTCAATAAAAATACATTCATAAGAACTTGAACATTTTTGAAATGCCAAAAATGTAAAGGTACATACAAAGTTGTGTGTTGTAAGTGGAACATTTTCCAACACTTCTACATGCAATTCTTCCCCTGTAAGCCAGGAAATATCAGTGTCCCAGCCAATTGGTTTCTTCTCTCTGAAAAATATAGACATAAGTCTTTCTTGGTTACTGTACCTAAGAATACTCACACGCCTAATGCTGAAGATATGAAAATTGGTTATTGAGGGGCTAGTAATTGGGAGGCTTGGCTCCCTGGTCTTCAATCTTCAGAAATTTAAATGGCAATAAATTTTTAAGTTTACTCAAATAACGTATCACTCTTAGACATATAGCAGGGTAAAGAGATGTACTCTTTTCCAGAAAAGACATACGACAGTAAAAAATTGATTATTCCTGTCTTCTCCCTCAAAAAAAAAAATCAAAGGTATGGACTTATCTATTCAGAGAAAAAGAGGCACCATATGCCCTCCAAGACATGATTGAAAATTTGGATTCAAAATCTGAGAGTCTTAGAACAATCTTAGATACTTTCTGAAAGAAAAAATTTAAAATGTTAATTTTGATAAACTTTTTTTGAGAGCATGAGTTTGTATTAAAAATGAGGGAGTGGAGCTGGGCATGGTAGAGCATGATTATGCCTATAATCCCAGCAAATTGAAATTTTGGAAAATATAAAAATTTAAATAAATGCTATTAATAGAAGAACGGTTAGGTACACCAACTTTTTTTGAGAGTATGAGTTTGTATTAAAAATGAGGGAGTGGAGCTGGGCGTGGTGGAGCATGAGGCTGAAGCAGGAGGATCTCACAGTCAAAGCTAGCCTCAGCAGATTAGTGAGACACTTAGCAACTCAGCAAGACCCTGTCTCTAAATAAAATATAAAAAAGGGCTGGGTATGTGGCTCAGTGGTCAAGTATCCTGGATTTAATTCCCAGTACCAAAAGAAAAAAAAATGAGGTAGTGTATAAGGATTCATTATCCAAGTAAATCTCATTCTGTGGTTGAAAAATCCAAAAAATCTCAAACTCCAATAAAGTCATTTGATTAGAATAACAAATATCATAGTTAACACAAAATTAATTAACTCAGTACTAATTAAAAAAATTTCCCCTAAAGTTGCTTTTCAATCCCCTAGGTTTGGATACAGATCCTACAGAAAACTCCAAAGTTTAATGTCTGATTTTCTTTGTAACAAAATTTCACAACACATACAAACCATACCCATCCTGAATTCTGTAAACAGCACAGCACTCTGGGATAAGACCTCGCATCATCAGTGCTTTCTTTAGACTGTCTCGTACTGTAACTCCACACCTTGCAGGTACCTACAGTATAAATATATGTAAGAGGGAAATTTTTTTTTCATATCATTGGGGAAAAAACAAAACCCCAACAACAACAAAACCCTCAGTAATTTATCTTCCTAACACAAATCCTTTAAAATATCATGGATTACTAGGTTAAATGCGATATCATTTCTTATAGCTCACTTAATATTACAGGGAATTACAACCAAAATATCTATTATTTTTAATCTTACTGACCCAGATCACAATTTGATTTTTGGTCTTTTATTAAAGTTATGAAATATTTTAAAAAGGAACAGAAAATATAATTGTACCTATTATAATATATCCATCCATACAATATACCTACCATTGAGAAATAATAGATGTCAGCATTTAAAGTAAAATCAATTTTGGTCCAACATTGTTCAAAGTTGAAAACTGTGCAATCCTTCAATCACACTGATAGTCCTTAAGAGACATCTTACTGACCCAAAACACAATAGGAAGAAAATACTTGTCTTAATGTGCATAATTGATATTTGTTGTTTAGTTACCCAGTGCCCCTATTTCCTCTGGGAACTTGCCTCTCTCTAGAAATCCACATGTCATTAGAGAGGCTATATCAATCTAGAGGCATTACTTTTCTAGCTACAGATGAAATAAGTTGGCTAATGAGCTCCCTATATCCCTAGCAATACAACTAGCTTAAAGCTAGATATATGACATAAACAGCACCCGAGTTATTCCCTAAACCAATATGTGGACATAGGTTGAGAGAAGTTCCTATTTCTACTGCAGTTACAGTAGGCCTAGAGAATACAAATCTGGACACTTCAGGGTGGCCATCTTCCTAGTAGGCAGTACACTGAGAAAATATGGTCACAGAATAAAGCTAAAATAGAAAGAAGTACAGATGACTCTGGGAATGGGGAAGGGTAAGGCAAAGGAAAGAGACAGTTATGCTTGGCCTTTTCCCATGTTCATATCCCCAGGTGAATTTAGCATAGACTAAAGAGAGGCAGTGGGACTACAGGGAGTGCAGTTTTTACTAGGGGGTGGCATAAGAAGAAGGTGATGTGTTAGTTATTTATAATAAAAATTAATCATCCCATACATTTAAATCACTTCAAAGTACTTAGCAACCCAAATGTTTCCAAAGAATTGGGAATTTTTATCTGAGGGGGTGAAAAACGGAACAAAGATGAATATAAGACAGCTGAATTTAAGCGGTATATTAAAGAAGGAACAATACAGAAAGTTTAATTAGAAGCTGTGATTGGAAATAAAAGGAGATATTTTTAATGGTTATATTGAGCTAAAATCTATCTAGCAAGGGAAAAGCTTATCATGAGGGAGAGGGTTGTTCATGAGAAGTATTAAAGAAGTGACTGGATTGGTACAATTGATCTCATTATTTGTGGAATCCTTATTTGTGAATTTGTCTACTTGCTAAAATTTTAATTCTGAAATCAATACTTGTATTGTTTTTGAATGAGCAGAACAGTGAAAACTTTGTGCCATTTGATGCATATATCTTCCTACTAGTTACTATTTTATTTCAGAAGGTCAACCTTGTTTTTAAGCTTCCACATTTTTTGACATTACAATACTTCCATTAAATCTATCTTATTTGTACTGTTTAATCTAATTTTAGGCTTACATATCTTTAATATTTTTGGTCCCTGAAGCATTGTGTTTTATTTCTGTTCTCTTCACCTTTTCTTTCTTCTATTTTGACACAGACCCTTATAGAATATGTACATACCTTTTCCTACCTCTAAAAGCAATAATCCTGGCTACTTTCTCTTTTCTCTACTATTGCTATTATTGTTCAAAAAGTGTTATTTTTTTATTGTTTCAGACCTCTGGCATTGTGTCTGTGCAAGGCATTTAAGACAATTTATAAAAGCAGATTTATTCTTCCAAAAGGTATACAAAAGCCAATAACCACATGAAGATACTTGATATCCTTAGCTATCAGGGGAACTGAAAACAAGAACCACAATGACATACTATTCCATACCTGCTAGGATAGTTTTAATCAGAAAGACAAATATGAAATAAATGTTGGCAAAATGTGGAAAAAACTGAATCCTCAAGCTGGTGATAAAGTGTAATCATGCAGGTATTTAGGAAAACATCTTGGCAATTCCTCAAAAGGTTACTAGAAGTATATACCCAAGAAAGATAAAAATATATACCCACATAAAAACCTGTACATAAATGTTCATAGCAGAATTATTTCTAATAGCTAAAAAGTAGAAGCAACACAAATACCATCAACAGATAAATATATAGATAAAATGTTATATATACATCTAATAGAAGGGGATATTATTTTGCTATAAAGAGGGAACAAAAGAGCTGGCATGGCAAAATCCACCTGTAGTCCTAGGAGGGTAAAGCAGGAGGATCCCTTGAGTCTAGAGGTTCAATATCTCACCTTAAAAACAAACAAACAAACAAACAAATAAGAAAGAAAGAAAGAAAGAAAAGAAAGGAAGGAAGGAAGGAAGGAAGAAAGAAAAGGGGAGGACAGGGGAAAGGTAAGCAGAGAAAGAAAAGACTGGAAGGACTGACACGTTATGCCATGGATGGACCTTGGCAACATGCTAAGTAAAAGAAGCGGCATACTTCATGATTACATTACACAAACTGCCAAGAGTAAACACACAAATCTACAGAGATAGAAAAAAGATAAGTAGGGTCTGGGACTGTAGGTCAGGGTAAAGTGCTTGCCTAGCATGTGTGAGGCACTGGGTTTGATCCTTAGCACCACATAAAAACAAATAAAATAAAGGTATTGGGTCTATCTACAACATATAATTTATATATATATAAATTATATATATATGGGCAACCACTTACCTACATTATTTTATATATTATATATTATTTTATATATTATATATATAAAAAGAAAGTAGATAAATAGTTGCATATATATATATATAAAGTAGGTGATGGTTGTATTACTCTTACGTATGTGTATACAAAAACCATTGTTAAATGGGTGAAATGTATGATATTTGAAGTATCTAAATGTATCTTAAAAAAAAGGAAATTCTGTCTTTTGAATTATAAACTCAAGAAGGAAGACTTAGGAAAAGTCACTGTCTGGGGTAACTGGGCAAATCTAACACTTTTAAATTTTTTATTATTATGTTTTGCACATAAACACACAGAGAAAAAGATATGTATCTCAAGCCTAATAGTTTAAATTATATTGGATTTCCTAACTTTAATATTTCCCTTTTGGTCCCTTCCGCATTCAGTTTTATTCTTGTTTTCTTCATTTCTCTTTCTCTTACTGTGACATAGGTTCTTATAGAACTCACACCTTTTCCTTAGACTGTTGAGAAAAATTTTTCTGAGCTAGGAGTCATGCATGGCTCCTGCCTACAATCCCAGCAACCCAGGAGGCTGAGACGACAGGAGGATTGCAAGGTCGAGGCCAGGCTCAGCAAATCGAGGCTCTAACTTAGTGAGACTCTGTGTCAATATAAAATAAAAATTGGTAAAGTGTTGGGTTCAATTCCCAGTACCAAAAACAAAAGCACTCTGCTTTTCTGATTTTAAGGTATTACAAAGTTCTAAGTGTGCGTATTATATGACCAAATAATTATTTCTAGGTATTTAATCTATAAAAATATTCTCAGTTTCAGGATTTATATTTAAACATATATTGCAGCATTACCCAATTATTCATCAAGAAAGAAATAACTATCAGATATTGCAATATATATACATATATAACATATTCATACAGCTATTTAGTATATACAGTTAATATACAAAGGTATATAGTGTATCTTTATTTGTGCATTACCCTAAACTACCATAAAGTATAGTTTTGCATTATGTGAAAGAAGGGTATTAAGTATAAAGTAAAAAGTTAGTTTCTCTTGTTCCAGACAGTATTCCCAACCATGAGACAACCACAATTAACAGTTTTTTATACATGATTCAAAGATAACTCAATGTTTATTCTTATTTATTTATAACAGGAAAATACATTACAATTCTTACTACATATATAGAGTTCAATTTTTCATATCTCTGGTTGTATACATAGTATACTCACACCAATTCATGTCTTCATACTTATATTTTAGATAATAATGATAATGTTTATTCTTTTTAACCACTGTTTTTATTTATGAGATAAGACACCAGGTTTATATGCTTTTATTTTCAGAAAAAAAATGTTATTTTTAATACGATGAATAAAAATTCATAAAATCTGTGAATTACTTCTTAAAATTATACTTCTGATATTTGCCACAAATTTTGAAAATAAAGAATTTAAAACCACCACTGTGAAATAACCACTACAACTTTTAATAAAGAAATTTTAACTGTACTTGAATTTTTAAAAATATTTTTTTAGTTACACATTGACACAATATCTTTATTTTGTTTTATTTATTTTTATGTGGTGTTGAGGATCGAACCCAGGGTTTCTCACTTGCGAGGCGAGTGCTCTACCACTGAACCACAACCCCAGCCCCTGTACTTGAATTTTAACAGGATAAAAAGATAGATCAAAAAACTGAACTCCAAGCAAATACTTCTCACTAAAACAGGCCATCCCTTGAAAAAGTCTCTAGAGGGTAGTCTTTTGCTCTTCCATATAAATATTAGAGAATTGGCTTGTCAGATAAGGCAGGGAAGATGGATAAGACCATTTAGAATTTAAAAATTTTTTTTAAAAATATTTTTTAGTTGTCAACGGACCTTTATTTTATTTACTGATTGATACGTAGTGCTGAGAATAGAACCTAGTGCCTCACAGAAGCTAGGCAAGCGCTCTGCCACTGAGCTACAACCCCAGCCCCTATTTAGATTTTTAATGGATCTGCACAGAATTTATAGACTAATGGGGGAGAAATATAATAGGGAAATAATCAGAAATAAAGTAACTTTTTATTTTATTCTTTTAAAATATATTTCAATCAAATTGTACACATTTTCTTCACAAAGCTTCCCACATATTATTGTATCTGTTAAAATTGTTAAAGAAGGGTATTAAGCATGAAATAAAAAGTGTTTCTCTTGTTCTGTTAAAATTGTCTATGGTACCATTTTTAAACAGAATTACATGCATTAAGTGCTGTTTTCTTATTTAATAATTTGTTAATAAATTTTCTACATAGACACATTATTTGCAAATAATGAGTTGTTTCTGTATTATCCTTATTTTTTTATATCATTGATTTGATCTGCAGTGACCAGGAAATCCAATTTCATGTTGAACAAAAAATGGCAGAAATAGACATTTGTCTTGCCTGTTTCTGAATTTAATGAGATTATATCATTAAGTAGGATGCTTTTTAGACATTTTTTTGACATGATAATCTTATCAATAAGAAAGCTCTTTTATTCCAATTTTTTCTAATTATAAAAGGGTGTTAAATGTCTTTTGCTTATTCTATCTAGAGATGTTTTGTGCAACATTTTCCCTTTAGTCTGTTAATGTGAACCTTGAAGATTGTTAAAAAACATTATTAATTTAGAATTAATTTATTTAATTAATTTAGAAGAATTACTCTTCTAAATAATACACAATGCTGGACTATTTGGCAATATTTTATTAAAGATTTTTGCAAATACTTTCACAAGTAAGACTAACCTTTATTTTTTCTTCATCAAATAATCTTGCCTGGTTTTAGAACCAATATATGCAGGCTCCATAAACTGAATTGGGAAATGTATTTTTTTTTATTAAACATTAAAATTTGTATATGACTAGCATTCTGCATTCCTTAAATGTTTTGTAGAAGTTGCCTGTAGAGGCATAAATATAGACATTTTTTAACGTGATCATAGGCTGAACAGGGTCAGAATATGCCATTTCAAAATAAGTCACTTTAGTATAGTATTGTTTTAACTACAGACAACTGAGAAACAACAGATACTGAAAAAAGCTTTGCCAGTTTTCTTTATCTGATTTAAGAAGCAAGTTCTGAGAAAGCTAACAAATTTCTGCTCCTGGAAGAATCCAAAGTTTCGTTGTCATGAGGAACATTAAGATACAACATTGAGAGGAATGTGAAAACAAATGTTACTAAAATAACCTTTACCTCCCATTAGTTTCCACTATATATTAATCTTCCTGTACTTACAGCCCCTAGAAAGTCCTTTGCCTTTTCATAGCTCCAGATTTCATTTTTTCTTGATCAGTATATAATCAGGCATATGCACTTATTGGATCTTCATTTATTGTATATGAAGACCTTGTATACACATAAAAAATATGAATATCAAGTAAAGCTTTTCTTTTTTCTTGTTAATGTTTTTTTTTGTAAGTTTAATTTCTAAGGCTCTAGTTGCACAAACTAAGAGGGCAGAAGAGATTTTTCATCTCCTACAAGACCTAGCCAAATTTTCAATTCCTTTTTTAATTCATCTCAGAAACACATTCATGTTCAATAAATCATTATTTATTTTCCTAATTTTTCTGTTCATTGGACTCAATTTTTTAAAATCTATACTGTATGATTATTATGGTACCTTTATGATCACTTACATTATTTCTATCTTTATTCTTGTTCCTTTTTGCCAGATTTATCAGTCTTTTTAAATACTCAACCTTTATTTTGCTATTTATTCATTTAAAAAAATTTTTTTTTAGATGCTGAGACCTTTATCTTATTTGTTTACTTTTATGTGATGCTGAGGATGGAACCTAGTGCCTCATACATGCTAGGCAAGTGCTCTACCACTAAGCCACAGCCCCATCATTTTGTTTTGAATTTATTTATTTTTGCTTTTCCCCCCTAACTTAACAGTTACTTCATTGGTTTTAAATTTTATTTTGCAACAAATAAGGCTTTTTATCAATATAAATTTTCCTTTAAACGCTGCTTCAACTGTATCTTACAAGTTTCTTTTTTCCTTTTCTTTCCTTTTTTTTTTTTACATAAGCAAAAAAGTGTCTTTAGGGCTGGGGTTGTGGCTCAGTATAGGGCCTGGCATGTGTGAGGCACTGGATTCAATTCTCAGCACCATAAATAAATAAACAAATAAAAATGTCCATCAACAACCTAAAAAAAAAGGTATTTATTGGTTCACATAACTGCAAAGTCCAGGGGGTATTCTAGTTTCACACACAGGTGGATTCAGGGGCACAAATGCTGTCATCAGGACTCAAGTCTATCCATCTTCTGGCTCTGTTTTCCTCTGCACTGGTTTCATTCTCAGAGTGGCTCATGCAGCATGATAGGCCTTGTTGGTTTGAGTTTTTCATTCTACAAAGCTAAAGCCACCTCAATAAAGAAAACTTCTTCACAATTCAGTAAAACTCCTAGGGTTAACAATGAACCAACTTGAGCCACATAACTATTCCTGAACCAATAGCTGTGATCAAGGACATGGATTTTGTTAATTGATAAGGTCTGAATTACATGTATACCCTCCTGAAGCCCAAGTATGGGTCACACTATCCAAATCACATGGATAGGAAGATGTGGTTCCAAGAAATACCATGAAATTGTTACAATGAGATGGAATGAATGCTGGGCAATCAGAAATAAATGATGTTCAGGATACCACCAGATGCTGAAAAAAACTTGATCTCTGCTCATGAATTTGGGTGCTAGCATTGTTTCTTCGTTGGAATTAAATTGTTTTAAAAATGACCATAAGGGATGGTTTTCCTGTCCTCAGGAAGCCTATAATCTATTTGAATGGAAGAGTAATCATGTCAAATAGAGAAGTTAGTATGATCTACAAGTACACTGTTCAAATACAATGCTTAGAATTCTGTTTTTTTAAAAATTAATTTAAGCATGACTTTTCTCCCCTTAATGATTCTTTTCCCCTTAAAATATTTTATATATACTTAAATAACATCATCAGCTTTAAGGTTTTTAATTAAAAAAAGTATAACTGACATAGAACAAACACAATGATGTATATAGTATATGATTTTGTGTAGTTTATTGTGTATACATCCATGCAACCATCATTATTTTTAAGATAATGAATATATCCATCTTTTTCTGAGTTTTCTTGTGCTTCTATGCAATGACTCCCTCCTGTCCTAATACCATGCCCAAATAAATCTTGATGTGCTATTCTGTCACAATTTGCATTTTCTAGAATTTTATATAAATAAAATTATAGAGTTTGTACTAGTTTTTGTCTGGCTTCTTTCAATTAGCATAATTATCTTGAGAGTCATCTGTTATATATATCAATTCATATCTTTCTATTGAGCAGTATTTCATTTTATGGCTGTACCAAAATTTAACCATTCACCTGATGGTTCATCTAGATTTGGGGCTATTATAAATAAAGCAACTAAGATCATTTGTGTAAAAATCTCTGTATGAGCATATGCTTTCTTTTTTATTGGGTAAACACCTAAAAGAAAATGGCCGGGTATATTTAAGTTTCCACATAACTACCATACTGTTTTATTTTTTTAAGTTGTGATAAAATATACACATAATGTAAAGTCTATCATCTTAACTACTTTTAAGCATTCTGTTGAGTAGTATTAAGTATATTCACAATGTAGTGCCTCCAGAACTCTTGCCACATTGTAAAATGATATTTTATACCCATTTAACAATCCTCATTGCTCCTCCTTCCAGTCTTTGGTAACCACCATTCTACTTTCTGTCTCCAAGAATCTGAATGCTCTAGGTATGTCATAAAAGTAGATTATATAGGATTTATTCATTTTGGGGTTGGCTCATTTCATTTAGAACAATGTTCTAAAGGTTTATCCATGTGGTAACATTCATCAGAATATCCTTCATTTTTAAGGCCAAATAGTATTTCATTGTATATAAATCATACTTTTTAAAAAAATATATTCATCCATTAATGGACACTTGGGGTACTTTCCTCTTGTGGCTATTGTGAATATTGCTGCTGCTATAACATAGATACACAAATATCTCTTCAAGACTCTGCTTTCAATTCTTTTGGTTTTATAACTTGAAGTAGATCTGATGAATTGTGTGATAATTCTATTTTTAATTTTTTGGAGAACTTCTATAACTATAGTCAATAGCAGCTGTACCATTTTCTATTTCCACCAATAATGTACAAGGGGTCCCATTTCTCCAAATCCTTACCAAACCTGTGATTTTGTTAATTTGATAGTAGCTATCTTAATGGGTGTGGACTGGTATCTCATTATGGTTTTGATTTGCAGTTTCCTAATGATCCTAATGTTCTTAGTGATTGGCAAGATTGAGTACCTTTTCATGTTTCTTGCCATTTGCATATCTTCTTTGAATAAACATCCATTCAAGTTCTCTGCCAATTTTTAACTTTTTTTGTTATTGACATATACATTCTACATTTTTTAAATAATTTTTTTTAGTTATACACAGACACAATATCTTTATTCTGTTTATTTAATTCTTTTAATGTGGTGCTAAGGATCGAACCCAGTGCCTTACATGTGCGAGGCAAGTGCTCTGCCACTGAGCCACAACTCCAGCCCCTATATTCTAGATATTAACCCCTTACCAGACACATGATATGCAAGCATTTTGCAACTCCAGGTTGCATTTTCACTGTTAACTCAAACCTCTGATGCACTAAAATTACTGGGGATTAAATTCAGGGCCTTGCACATGATAGGTAAGAGCTCTACCACTGAGCAGCATCTCCAGCCCTGATGTTTTAAATTTTGATATAGTCCAAATTGTCCATTTTCACTAGTATTACCTGTGCTTTTGGTGCGACAGACAAAATCATTACCAAATCCAACGCCACGAAGTTTTTCTCCTATATTTTCTCCTAAAAGTTTTACAGTTTTAGCTCTTAAATGTATTCAATCCATTTAAAGTTAACTTTTGTATGTGGTTAAAGCAAGATTCCCATATCTCATTATAATTGTGCATGTAGATATTCAGTTTTCCAACATTATTTGATGAAGAGACACTCTATTTTCCCCATGGAGTGGTCCTGGTATCCTTGTTAAAGATCATCTAACCATATACGTGAGGATTTATTTCTGGGCTCTCTACGTATATATGCTATCTGCCAGTATGGCATTGTTTTGATTGCTGTAATTTTGTAAAAATTTTGAATTCAGGAAGTGCAAGGCCTCCAGCTTTGTTCTTTTTTTAAAATTTTAAATATTTATTTTTTAGTTGGAGTTGGACACATTATCTTTATTTCACTTATTTATTTTTATGTGGTGTTGAGGATCGATCCCAGGGCGAGGTGAGCGCTCTACCGCTGAGCCACAATCCCAGCCCATTGTTGTTTTTCTTTTTCAAGACTGTTTTGGAAGGTTTTTTTGTAGTATTGAGTAAAAACCAGGGCCTCACTCAAGACTGTTTTGGGGTCCCCTTGAGATCCTATATAAATTTTAAGATGGATTTGTATACTTCTGCAAAAAACACTGTTGGAATTTTGAAAGGAAATGCATTAAATAAAACCTCAAAATTCTTTCCCCAAATGATCTAACCATTATTTATTCCCACCAGCAGCATATGGAAATTCTAGTACCTCCTTATAGTTCCTCACTAATATTTGATATAGTCATTCTTCTACCATTTTAGGAGGTATTTTATCTCTTAAATGTGCATTCCTCTAATGAGCATCTTCTCATGTATTTATGTATCATTTATATAATTCTTTGGTAAATTGTCTGTTCATATATTTTTTAAAAGTTTTTCTTTTAATTTTTTTTTTAGCTGTAGATGGACACTATATCTTTACTGTACTCATTTTTATGTGGTGCTGAGGATCGAACCCAGTGCCTCACACTTGCTAGGCAAGCGCTCTACCACTGAGCCATAATCCCAGCCTTGTTCTTATGTTTTGTCTGTTATTTAAATGGCTGATTTGTTTTCTTATTTTTGAGTTTTCAGAGTTCCTTAATATTCTAGATACCTGCTCTTTATAAACACTGCAAATATTATCTATCTGTAGTTTGTCTTTTTATTCTTTTAACATTGTCTCTTGAAGACCATAAGTTTTTAATTTTTACTAAATTAAAATTTATCCATCAGTGTGTGGAAGTAAGTTCCAAAATAACTGATTGAGATAAAAGTCAGAATCTTGAGTGTGAGTATTAAATTTGAGGGTCATACAATAACCCTTTCGAGCAACAGAAATGCTTTACATATCAATTTATAAGGCAGTTACATATGTTAAAAAAATCATTGAACAGTATACTTAAGATGAGTATAAGTTACATCTCAAATAAGTAGGCAAAGGTGAAAGTCATCATGACATTTCACCCCTAAATACTTAACCATCTATTTAAGGATAAGGATATTCAAGTGTGGTGGTACACATCTGTAACCTCAGTGATTCAGGAGTCTGAGGCAGGAGGATACTAAGCATGATGCCAACCTCTACAACTAAGCAGACCCTATCTTCAAAAACAAAAACAAAGTGTTGGGAATGTAGCTCAATGGTAGAGTACCTCTGGGCTCAATCCAGTACTATCACACTATAATCAATTAATCAACCAACCAATCAATCAATACGTTCTCCTACCAAATTATATGACCATTATTACACTTAAAATTAATTCCATAATAACACTTAATATTTAATTAGTACTCAAAGTTTCTTGTTTCAAGAATGCTTTTAAAGTTTCTCCTCATCCTAATCCTCAAACAGGATAATGCACTATATTTGGTTATGTTTCCTTAGCCTTGTTTAGTGAGAAATAACCCCCAATCTTTTAATCATCCACCGTATTGTCATCAAAGAGTCCAGACCTATTGTTTTCCAAGATATCCAGAGTTGATCTATTTGTTCCTAATGGCACTTAAAGTTTTCCTCAATATGCTGTGCTTCATAATTATAAAGTGGAAGGTTCAGAAGCTTATTCATACCTAGCCAGAATACCTCAAAGAAGAAATAAACTCTGAGTTTTAAATTTCAAGACTACCTACATTCTCTATTTGTTTCTTCTTAGGAGTCTCTGTTGTTCTTAAGTCTTCTAATGTACTGATAGTAGATTGTTTCTTTGTATGTTTTATAACTTGGGATCTGAAGCTCTTCAGAAGGGTTTTATCTCTGTGATTTCCAAGGGAGGCTTTGCATTGCTTCTGCCCAGTGCCTCAGTGTTTCTATCATTCCAGGACCAGCTGTTACACTGACTTTCCTGAACAATGTAGGTAATATAATATGTAGCTCATACTATGATAAGAGCAGGTCCACAGTTAACAAGTCACAGAGAAAACTTTTCTCTTTTTTTTTTGGTACTGGGGAGTTAGTCCAGGGGCGTTCAACCACTGAGCCACATTCTCAGCCCTTTTTTGTATTGTTTAATTTAGAGATAGGGTCTCACTGAATTGCTTAGGAACTCACTAAATTGCTGAGGCTGGCTTTGAACTCATAATCCTACTGCCCCAGCCTCCCGAGCCGCTGGGATTACAGTTGTGTGCCACCACACTAGGCTGAAAACTTTCATCTTTATTTAGAATCATCAAAAAGACAGATAAGTCTCATTTATATATGCTGTTGAGAAGATTTCATCCTTTAACTGAAGGTAATGCCCTTCAAAGGCTCAAATTTACGTGAAAATTTGAGTTCCAACTATTATTGTTTATGACAACAATCCAAGGCCTGGTCTTGTGTCCCTTCACACCAACATATCCCTTTGTCTGAGAGAGTGACACTGATTTCACTCAAGACCATTAAAGCAGAGGCCAGAAGACTTCTTCCCAAAAGAACCAGTTTTGGAGGTCACATAATGGTATATACCTTCTCAACACTGCAGCTATATATAGCACAAAAGCAGCCATAAGATGATATTTAAACAAGGTAGAAATATTATATTCTAATAATACATTTAGACACTGACATTTGAATTTCATGTATTATGAAATATTATTCTTCTTTTGAATTTTTTCTCCCTAAGCATTTAAGAACATAAAGTCCATTTTTATTTATAGGCTATCCAAGAATAGGTGGTGGGTTAGATTTAGCCTGAGGGCCAGGCTTCAATCAATGATACTGTAATACATAAGTCACATATTTCTCTGGTTTTTTAGTTTCCTCTATTTTCACTCACAATAGGCTTTTTTCAAATAAGCTCAGTTATACATTTAAATACATGTATTTTCATTCAGCATCTCTAGGTGTGAGAGAGATTCCTGGACATATAAAAATTTACACACAAGGGTCACACATCAGGAATTTCCTAAAATCCAAATAGGTATGATAATTTCCTACACTTTAATTTTTTCCATTCAGTACTATTTCTCAGCAAAACCTTCAAGTACAACTATTGTTTTAGTTTACTCTTTTGGGAGGCTTTCAGTGTACTAAAGAATATGGATAAACCATAATGTATATAATCATTTCCCTATCAATGGGCATTTCTATTTTTAATTATCTGTATCCTTTTATTATTATGAACAATGACTTAATAAACATCCTTATATTGATGTCCTTATATATTGGTGCTTTTATTTCTGTGGATTAAATTTCTGATAATGAGTGTACTGGCTTGGGAGACAAAGTACTTGAGAATTTTGAGAGATTATCAAAGTGCTTTCCAATAATCTGTAATCCTGCATATTTCCACCTACAGTGTAATGAATTCTCTCTCTGCACCCCTATCAATAAAAATTTAACTTTTGCTAGAAAGATAAAATGATCTCTTGGTATCTTTAATTTTCATTTCTCACACAATTGAGAAGATCTCAACAATTTTCATATACATTATTGTTCATCTGTATTTAAATTTCTATAAATTGCCTATTTATATCTTTTGCTATCTATATCTTTTCTGCAAGGTTGTGGTCTTTTTTTTTTCTTTTCTTTTTCCCAATTTTAAAGCACTCTCTGTACAGGAAGACTATTTGCTTTTTGTTATTTGTTGTGGTCCTGGGGGATTGAATCCTGGATACACTTATCATTAGGCTATACCCTTATCTCTTTTTATTTCTTATTTTGAGACAGGGTCTCACTATGTTGTCCAGGCTGTACTTGGACCGGTTACTCTCTTGCATTGGCTTCCTGTATAGCTGAGATTACAGCATGTGCCACTGAACCCAGTTAGTACAACATTAGGATTACCCTTGCTAATAACCTTTATAGTAAACCAGTAAATGTTTCCCTGTATTCTGTACATTGCTCTAGTAAATATTCAAACCTGAAAAGGAAATTGTGGGACCCCTCAATTTATAGCCAGTAGATCAGAAATACAGGACCCAGTGGAGGTTGTGGTGGTGCCACATCCACTATGTCCACTGTGTGGTGGGAGAGGGATCAGTTGGGCCTTGGAAAGGCTCCAGGCGACCATGGTCTTTACTCTGTGTACACTACTGAAGGCAGCCCTGCTGTGCATCAACTCCATCACCATACTGCATGAGAAGAGCTTCCTTAACAACACTAGCCAGGGAACAGAACAGGGAATTGGTGAATTCGGAGAGGAGTCAGGAATTAAATCTCAGCTAATGAAATTTATTTGATGTGTAAGAACTGTGATGTGAATGCCACTGATAATAGTAAAATCAGTTGCTGTCATATTGCTTTGAGTATTTGAGTGAGATCAATGGGGGTAAAGGAGACCCTGAAGAAGAGATGCCAGTGAAAGTTATTATTTCAGTCATCACTAGAAGATTTATTTCTTAGCAGGCTGAATTTGCACTTGACAAAAATGTAAAGTTGACAATGAAGCCAGAATTTCTATTTATCTAATTTTTTAAAATGTTGTTATTGAAGTTTCATTACAGAAAGACAAGATCACCAGTGGTAGTAGCTCCAGGATTGAAATATACTTAATTACTGGGTATTAATAAGAGTTTGTGCTATGGAAAAGATTGTTAAAAGGATACAGGACTGTTGTTTCTGGGTTGTTTAAATATATTTTTTTAAATTCTCACTTCTCAGAGATGAATTTTTTTCCCAAAGTTTTGAAGTTCCTTGTGACTTAGATGATTATCCCTTGTGACTTAGATGATTATCCCTCTAGATTAAAGGATTTTTAAAAAGTATTTATTACATATAAATGGTAAATAAGTAATTTGGATAAGGGGCTGGGATTGTGGCTCAGAGGCAGAGCACTTGCCTAGCAGGTGTGAGGCTCTAGGTTTGATTCTCAGCACCACATATAAATAAATAAAATAAACATTGACAACTAAAAAAATTAAAACAAAAAAGTAATTTAGATAATTTTATTTTGAACTGTTTGATTAACTATTTGGTATATACTGTCTTAAATATTAAGCATTCAAATTTAAATATACTATAAAGGACAATATTCTTTGATTTCAGGGAAAATTCTAATTTTGTAAGTTGGTCACCTGATGATTATGGTTCTAAGTTTTTTTATGCATTTATTATTAATTGGCCCAAATAATGAGACCAAACCAATATCTGCATATATTAAAATATATTATTCTTAATTCTTTATTCTGTCAATAGAGCATTCATGCTATTAAGTTGTTTTTTATTTTTCATCTGTGTCTTGGATCATCTCAGAGAGGTTGTTTGTTTGTCCCATAATAAAGTTTTATATAGAAAGGTTAAAACTATGTAAATAGTTTTTGTGAAAATTATCAGTTATTTTGAAGGGGTAGAATGGCATCTTTGTTGATAGGAGAACTTTTGTAAATAAAGTTGAAATTTCAAATCAAAAAAAAAGAAAAAAAATACAGGTCACAAAATGGAACTTGCATTGGCATCTTTAGTGGGGGCATTTGGGGATGGGGGCTGATGACAGGGGATTGAGCCAGAGGTGTTTTATCACTGGACTACATCCTCAGCCTTTATTTTTGAGACAGGGTCTCACTACGGCGAAGAAAGTGGACTTAAGCTTGCTAACCTCCTCTGTCTCCTGTGTTGCTGGGATTACAGGTGTATGCCACTTCACTTGGCTGAAGTGGGGCATCCTTGTGGGACTGAGCCTTTAACTTGTAAGGCCTCTGATAACTCCAGGTGTCAGAAATGAGTGAATTTTAAAGGATCCCACTTGAGACAAGAAGGACCAGGGAAATGGGGGAGGATGGAAAGAAGTTCAATTAGAAGCACCTAAACAGAGAATGGAGCAATTAATTCTGGTTCTTCTTTAGCATGGTAGGGTAACTGTAAGATAAAACAACCTTATATATTTCAAAACTCTTCAGTACAAAATTCCCCACACACAAAAGTGATTAATGCTTGAAAGAGATGGAAATGCTTGTTACCCTGATTTGATTATTACACACTGAATATGTATAGAATTGCTACATAATGCATCCCACAGAAATGTA